>NW_024412407.1:25733247-25784777 GCF_014898765.1 Herpailurus yagouaroundi
ACACACACACACACACACACACACACACACACACACACACACACACAGGTATCTATGAAACTTTTAACCTCTAAAGATCTCTTTAAAGTATGTTGTTGTAATAATATCCATTTAAAAAATATTATCACACTTTGCTTTTAACTTCCTCAAAAAATCACTAGCAGGATATATAACTTCCCATCAAATACAGATATAGAAAAGAATAAATATTGTAGTAAAGAGTAAACAGCTAAAGTCACATGCACATGAAGTCTAATGGTTAAACAAAATTTAAGAAAAGCTGAGCTCTGGAGTCAAATTGCAAACATTATTACCTATATGACTTTGAGCAATTAACCTCTCTGTACCTTTGTCTCCTCACCTGTAAAATGCAGGTGTGATATGATTTATAATGAGAAATAAATATTTGGTTTTTATCCACTGTCTCTGGCTCACAGTTCCCCAAATCCTTGGAATTTTCTAAGCATAACAGCAATGGGAACATCTTTTTGTTATAATATTTGGTCTTTTATTATAAGTTCCTGAAATAGTTCCAGAACAATAAACGTAAAAGGAGTATCTTGTTATTCAAAACAAGTCCCTTTCAACCACACCTGAGTTTTGGAAAGCACCTCCAGATGAGAATTGGTTGCCAGGGAAACCAATGAGATGATTAGAGGGGTGGGCATCTCACAACCTCCAGGGAGGGGAAAGGGGAGAGAGACTGGAGTTGAGTTTTCAATGCCCAATGTTTTAATCAATCTTGCCTATGTAATGAAGGCTCCATATAACCCAAAAGGAGAGGGTTCAGAGAGCTTCCAGGCCTGGTGAACCAGAATATATCCACACGCTGGAGGGTGGTATACACTATCCTCCTCGAGAACAGAAGTTCCTATGCTCAGGACCCTTCTAGACCTTGCCCTATGTACCTCTTCATCTGACTGTTCTTCTGTATCCTTTATAACAAACTGGTAAACATATGTAAATGCTTCTCTGAGTTCTAAGTGCCACTCTCGCAAATTAACCGCACCCAAAGTGGGAATTTTGGAAACCTCCGATTTATAGCCAGTGGGTAAGAATCACAGGTAACAAATGAGACTTGCAACTGGCACCTGAAAGAGGGAACAGTGGAGTGAAGTGTCGTGAGACTGAACCCTTAACCTATGGGATCTAACACCTATGGAATTGCAGGACACTGCTGAGAATTGGAGAACTACTTAGTGATGTAGAAAAAACACACATCGGAGCCGAGTATATATATCTGGTATATAACAAACATTCAATAAAATGCTAATTACTATAATTATATAAAATTAGAATGATAAAAATATAAAAACTTTCAAAAATGGTTTTCTGGGGCGCCTGGGTGGCGCAGTCGGTTAAGCGTCCGACTTCAGCCAGGTCACGATCTCACGGTCCGTGAGTTCGAGCCCCGCGTCAGGCTCTGGGCTGATGGCTCAGAGCCTGGAGCCTGTTTCCGATTCTGTGTCTCCCTCTCACTCTGCCCCTCCCCCGTTCATGCTCTCTCTCTCTGTCCCAAAAATAAAGAAACGTTGAAAAAAAAAAATTTAAAAAAAAAAAAAATGGTTTTCTGACGTGCCTAGTTGGCTCAGTGGGTTAAGCATCTGACTTCAGCTAAGGTCATGAACTCACAGTTTGTGGGTTAGAGCCCTACATCTGGCTCTGTGCTGACTGACAGCTCAGAGCATAGAGCCTGCTTCAGATTCTGTGTCTCCCTGCTCTCTGCCCCTCCCCAACTTGTGCTCTTGCGCGTGTGTGCACGCACACTCTCTATCAAAAATAAACATTAAAAAATAAAATAAAATATTATAAAATAAAATAAAAAATAATATAAAAATAACATAACAAAAATGGTCCTCTTTCTACCTGAGGAAGTCCCACATATTGAGAAATGAATTATGAGATGAGATGTGCTTCCTTCTTTTTAAAGTCTAAAACAGTGGTTGCCAACCCAGGGGAGGTGTCTGAGACTCAAAACTATTTCCTATATGGCACAAAAACAGACACTCAGATCAATATAGGAGAATAGAGAACCCAGAAATGGACCCACAGACATATGGCCAACTAATCTTTGGCAAAGCAAGAAACAATATCCAATGAAATACAGTCTCTTCGGCAAGTGGTGCTGGGAAAACTAGACAGAAACACGCAGAAGAATGAACCTGAACCACTTTCTTACACCATACACAAAAATAAACCCAAAATGGATGAAAGACCTAAATGTAAGACAGGAAGCCATCAAAATCCTCAAGGATAAAGCAGGCAAAAACCTCTTTGACCCTGGCTGCAGCAACTTCTTACTCAACACATCTCCAGAAGCAAGGGAAACAAAAGCAAGAATGAACTATTGGGACCTCAACAAAATGTAAAGCTTCTGCACAGCGAAGGAAACAATCAGCCAAACTAAAAGGCAACCAACAGAATGGCAGAAGATATTTGCAAATGACATACCAGAAAAAGGGCTAGTATCCAAAATCTATGAAGAACTTATCAAATTCAACACC
Organism: Herpailurus yagouaroundi; assembly: GCF_014898765.1. Classification (NCBI taxonomy): domain Eukaryota; kingdom Metazoa; phylum Chordata; class Mammalia; order Carnivora; family Felidae; genus Herpailurus; species Herpailurus yagouaroundi. The sequence continues at coordinate 25,735,752 of NW_024412407.1, forward strand.
CAAAAAACAAATAATCCAGTGAAGAAATGGGCAAAAAACACGAATAGACACTTCTCCAAAGAAGACATCCAGATGGCTAACTGACACATTAAAAAATGCTCCACATCACTCATCATCAGGGAAATACATACCAAAACCACGATGAGATACCATCTTACACCTGTCAGAATGGCTAACATTAACAACTCAGGCAACAACAGATGTTGACAAGGATGCTGAGAAAGAGGATCTCTTCTGCATTGCTGGTAGCAACGCAAGCTGGTGCAGCCACTCTGGAAAACAGTGTGGAGGTTCCTCAAAAACTTAAATATAGAACTACCCTAGGACCCAGCAATTGCACTACTAGGTGTTTATCCAAGGGATACAGGTATGCTGTTTCGAAGGGGTACATGCACCCCAATGTTTGTAGCAGCACTATCAACAATAGCCAAAGTATGGAAAAAGCCTAAATGTCCATCATTGGATGAGTGGATAAAGAAATGGTGTGTATACATACATACACATATATGTATACTATATGTATATATGTATACTATATGTATATATGTATATATACATATATATGTACATATGTACATATGTACGTACATATACTATATGTATATACATGTATATATACGTATACACACACACACACACACATACACACACACACAAGGAGTATTACTCGGCAATCAAAAAGAATGAGATCTTGGGGCGCCTGGGTGGCTTAGTCGGTTAAGCAGCCGACTTCGGCTCAGGTCATGATCTCGCGGTCCGTGAGTTCAAGCCCCGCGCCGGGCTCTGTGCTGACAGCTCAGAGCCTGGAGCCTGCTTCCGATCCTGTGTCTCCCCCTCTCTCTGCCCCTCCCCCACTCTCACTTTGTCTCACTCTGTCTCTCAAAAATAAATAATGTAAAAAAAATTTTTTTTTAAATATGGAGAACAAACAGAGGGTTACTGGAGGGGTTGTGGGAGGGGGGTTGGGCTAAATGGGTAAGGGGCATTAAATCACTGTTGCACTATAGGATATCTAATTTGGATGTAAATTAAAAAAAATAAAATGTAAAAAATTAAATAAAAATAAATACTAAAAAAATTAAAGCAAGCTCCAAACTCTGAGCTGTCAGAACAGAGCCCAACATGGGGCTTGAATTCACGAACCATGAGACCATGACCTGAGCCAAAGTCGGATGCTTAACTGACTAAGCCACCCAGGCACCCCAACGGTGTATTTTTCTTTAACTTTCTTACATAAGTGTTGAATTTTTCAGTAAGGGAAAAAATTATTTGGTTTTGTTTCAGTGCTGTGTCTTCAAATACAGATGATAGCAGTATTAAAGCCCTTACTCTCTTGCTATTAAAAAAAAAAAAAAAAAAAGGATCAAGTATATTTTAACTTTGGTTCTATTTTTGTTTTAATAAAACAATGGATTTAAAAAATATATATTTCTTATAATACTATTAATATGCTACTTCCCTTCTTGAATATGTTAACATCTGCAATGATGGTTTAAAAGCAATGGTGGGTAAAGCTACTAGTACCTTACAATATGTCAAGGCAGTGCCACCAAACACACACACTCACGTCACCACTACACACAGTAAAAGACTAGTCTTGTCTGTGTGAAGAATGTCCTTTACGAAGCCATTGAAATTATTAATTTTATTAAATCTCTACCCTTGAGTACACGTTCTAATATTCTGTGAGACGGTGTAGGAAAGTACACATAAAGCAGTCTGCTATACACCCAAAAGAGGAAGGTTGTTTCAAGGAAAAACATTTATGACTGAGTTGTGAGCTGAACTTGCACATTTTTAATGGAACATCATGTTTACTTGAAAGAACAACTGACATTCGAACCACTTATTAGACTTGGGCATTTGGCAGATATTTCTCAGATATAAAAAAGAGCACTTATCATTTCAATGAAAATAATTGACAGTATTTGTTGCCAATGATAGTCTTCAAGTATTCAACCTAAAATTAGAACTTTGGAAAATTTGTATTTGATTCTGTGAGCCTACCAGCTTCTCAATACAGTATTTAAAACTTTTCTGATGACACTGATTGTGATATCAGCAAATGTGATATTTTTATATCATATAATGAGATGTATTAACATCTGTAAGATCTACATAACTTAATGAATCAATATTTCCCAAATAATACTGAATGGTGTTAAAATTACAAAATCATGCACTGCCAAAAGAGCCATTCAAAGTACAAAGTAAATCAATGGATTATAATATAATAGAATACGAAAAATTAATTGATGTTTTCTGACTGCACATTGCAACTAACCTAAGAAATAACCACCTGTTGAGTTCTGGTGATGTATCAAAGAGAAAATCCACAATTATCTGAAAAGGCAATGTACTCATTTCTTCCAACACGTGTGTGACACGGAACTTTCTTTGTATACTTTAACCAAGCCAATATATTGCAACAGATGAAATGCAGAAGTAGATATAAGAATCTAACTTTTGGGGCGCGTGGGTGGCTCAGCTGGTTAAGCATCCGACTTTGGCTCAGGTCATGATCTCGTGGTTTGTGAGTTTGAGCCCCGCCATCGGCCCCGTGTCAGGCTCTGTGCTGACAGCTTGGAGCCTGGAGCCTGCTTCAGATTGTGTCTCCCTCTCTCTGCCCCACTCCTGCTCATGCTCTGTCTCTCTCGGTCTCAAAAATAAATAAAACATTAAAAAAAAATTAGAAAAAAAAAAAAGAATCTAACTTTTATTAAGCCAGACATTACAAGGATTTGCAAAAGTGTGAAATAATGCCATTCTTCTCACTAAATTGTTTTTTTGTTTTGGAAAAATAGTTATTTTCCATTCAAAATGATGTTTATGTTAACAAGTTTATTATTTTTTACTTAATAAATATTTTGAATTTGTTTTAATTTTCAGTATGACAAATACTGATAATTAACTGAAATAAACAAAAGCTCATAGATGTCTTCAAAAAAATCTTGAGGGATGTCTGGGTGGCTCAGTTGGTTGAGTGTCCAACTCTTGATTTGGGTTCAGGTCATGATCTCAGGGTCATGAGATCAAGCCCCATGTCTGGCTATGGGCTGAGCATGAAGCCTGCTTGGGATTCTCTTTCTCCCTCTCTCTCTCTGCCCCTCCCCTATTTGCACTCTCTCAAAATAAATAAACATTCAAAAAAAAATATTGGGGTGCCTGGGTGGCTCAGTCAGTTAAGTATCTGACTCTTGATTTCAACTTAGGTCATGACCTCATTGTTTGTGAGTTCAATCCCTGCATCAGGCTCTGTGCTTGACAGCACAGAGTCTGCTTGGGATTCTCTGTCTTCCCCCTCTCCCTGCCCCTCTGCCCCTACTCTGCTTGCATGCTCTTTTAAAAAAAAAAATCGGGGAGCGGGGGGGGAGGGGGGTCCTGAATGGCTCAAGTTGGTTAAGTGTCTGACTTCATGATTTCGTGGTTTGTGAGTTTAAGCCCTGCATCAGGCTCTGTGGTGACAGTTCAGAGCCTGGAGCCTGCTTTGGATTCTCAGTCTCCCTCTCTCCCTGCTCCTCCCCTGCTTACACTCATGCACGCATGCTCTCTCAAAAATGAAATAAAAAACATTAAAAAAAAAAATCTTGGAAGTGTAAAAAGAAAATCCTGAGATGAAAAAGTTTGAGAACCACTAGTTTAAATCACCTAGCCATATTTAAAGTGATATAAAAATCATCTGTAATCTCTGATCAGGCCAGTTCTGTGAGTAGAAAAGACTGCAACTGGGAAATTCTACACCTAAAAATAACATCAAACCAGCTCTTCCCGCCATTTCAAGCAACGTTCATTCATATACTAGTATAAAATAACTAAACAGTTCTACATTAGAGATGCACTACACACAAACTTCACAAAAATCCCTCTTTTTGACAGGCAACACCTTTTATAGGATGAAAATGAAAAATTTATATACATTAGACTCTTAAATGGATGAAACGGAAATGCAGGAAAACAGCCCATTCATCATTTCCCCAAAATATCAAAGAAAATACTGAAGTCCTAATAAAATAATGTAATATTCTATGTGATTTACTTATACTCTTATTATTTCTTTCAAATTTGGAAATTATAGATATGTAAGTCTATTAAAGGGCATTTTAACTTCTAGGCTATTGTTCTGTATAGAAGTTGTTTGTATGACCTGTCATGCATTTCTGACAGCCGCACAAACACAATCGGGGGGGGCGGGGGGGGGGGCCTCAGTTGGCTTATTCTGCATCTGGCCTCAGGATCAGAACTGACGCTTCTGTTCCTGACAACAAGAAGGATTAACAAGCCTCACCTTCCTCCTTGAGCCAGACCAGGATGGATCTGGGATGGATGAGGAATATGCAGAAGCCCAGGCTCCTAAGATTGTGAGATACGATAAGAGAAACAGAGGAAAACAGTATAGCTCGGGACTGCACTGAGGCAAACTTAATGACTAACCATAAGTCACACAAGGGTAATATATATTGCCCTGGCGGGAATAGCTTGTTTGAAGTCCCACCTGAGGGGAGGATGCTCTGCCCACAACCCTCTATCAGGACTCCAACTGGGCTATTCACCACGGGGCTTCCCTAGCAAGAAGGTTGGATGTTATAAGTACCTGACTTGGTGTACTAACCCTTCTTTGTTCTTCTCTATACTTCTCTCCTTCCTTGTGTTTACTATAATTGTTTAATTCCTTATATTCTCTTCCCCTTATAATTAATAAAGTCTCCCTCCACAAAGCAAGAAGTGCATCTAGTGTGAATTCATATTACTGAGAACAGGTACCCATCTCTGTGGCAAAGAACAATTCAAGGCTTTATAAGACAAACAAATAACTAAAATGAATCCTCAAACTGGTTTCTGAAAAAACCTAAAAACTGGTTTCCTAAAACTAACATTTTCTTAGAAATAATCCAAAGTCTGCAATGTGTCTAACAATTAAAAAACCCATATGTATACTCTATTTGATTTTATAATACAAATGCCTACTTTTGTTTACCATCTCAGTATTAGTTAATTACAATAAACAATCAGCAACATATGAAGTCTTTTAATATTTACAAGTCTACTCACGCCCTCAGCAGTAAATATTTAACCAGCCATTCATTAAAAAACATCTACATCCTAATCTTACTCAAACCTCTTTTCTCCACTTATCAAATCAGCTTTATAATGTATGTATATGCTGTCTTCATGACAAGTGATCAAGGAAGGAAGGGTCTCAGAGGAGGAAACAGTATATAAGACACGTCTATAAGGAACAAAAAGAATTTGCCAGAGGATGCAGGGAAAAGGGCACTCTAGGGAGGAAGAAATAACTTATACAAAAGCATATAGGCTTCAAACATGGAATGTACAGAAAACAAGATGACTCTGCTAAAGCAGAAGTGGAGGTGGGGAAGAAGACAGAATTTACAGACTGCTATCATTTGGATTCACCCTGTAGGTCACGGGGAACCATAAAAATGGAAGAGACATACTTATATTCATGAATTAGATCTAGTTATTAAAAAGATTAACTTTTTAAATGTACAGGATGAAATATAGACAGGAGAAACTTGGAGGCAAAGAGACCAGTAGAAGTTGACATAGGTGAGAAATTAACGGCTTAATCAAATGTCACATAATTAAGGAGATATGGCTGGAATTGAGAATAAATAATGGAACAGAGGACAGGATGCATGAAATAAAATTCAAATTTGGACATACTGTGGTCAATTACTAATGGTATCCTGGATGGTGGCAAATACTGATCTTGAGATCAACAAAGGAAAAAAAAAATCAACTTGGGATCATTAATAGGAAGTACAATAAAGTCACAGGACTAGGGGGACCTGGGTAGCTCAATCGGTTAAGAGTCTGACTTCGGCTCAGGTCATGATCTCCCGGTCCATGAGTTCGAGCCCCAAGCTGGGCTCTGTGCTGACAGCTCAGAGCCTGGAGCCTGCTTCGGATTCTGTGTCTCCCTCTCTCTTTGCCCCTCCACTGGTCGTGCTCGGTCTCTCTCAAAAATAAACATTAAAGAGCTCACCAAACTCCACACCTGAAAAGCAAATAACCCAGTGAAGAAATGGGCAGAAAACATGAATAGACACTTCTCTAAAGAAGACATCTGGATGGCCAACAGCCACATGAAAAGATGTTCAGCGTCGCTCCTTATCAGGGAAATACAAATCAAAACCACACTCAGGTATCACCTCACGCCAGTCAGAGTGGCCAAAATGAACAAATCAGGAGACTATAGATGCTGGAGAGGATGTGGAGAAACGGGAACCCTCTTGCACTCTTGGTGGGAATGCAAATTGGTGCAGCCGCTCTGGAAAGCAGTGTGGAGGTTCCTCAGAAAATTAAAAATAGACCTACCCTATGACCCAGCAATAGCACTGCTAGGAATTTATCCAAGGGACACAGGAGTACTGATGCATAGGGGCACTTGTACCCCAATGTTCATAGCAGCACTCTCAACAATAGCCAAATTATGGAAAGAGCCTAAATGTCCATCAACTGATGAATGGATAAAGAAATTGTGGTTCATATACACTATGGAATACTACGTGGCAATGAGAAAAAATGAAATATGGCCTTTTGTAGCAACGTGGATGGAACTGGAGAGTGTGATGCTAAGTGAAATAAGCCATACAGAGAAAGACAGATACCATATGGTTTCACTCTTATGTGGATCCTGAGAAACTTAACAGGAACCCATGGGGGAGGGGAAGGAAAAAAAAAAAGAGGTTAGAGTGGGAGAGAGCCAAAGCATAAGAGACTGTTGAGAACTGAGAGCAAACTGAGGGTTGATGGGGGGTGGGAGGGAGGAGAGGGTGGGTGATGGGTATTGAGGAGGGCACCTTTTGGGATGAGCACTGGGTGTTGTATGGAAACCAATTTGACAATGAATTTCATAAAAAAAAAAAAAAAAAAAGAAAAAAAAAATAAACATTAAAGGGGCACCTGGGTGGCGCAGTCGGTTAAGCGTCCGACTTCAGCCAGGTGACGATCTCGCGGTCCGGGAGTTCGAGCCCCGCGTCGGGCTCTGGGCTGATGGCTCAGAGCCTGGAGCCTGTTTCCGATTCTGTGTCTCCCTCTCTCTCTGCCCCTCCCCTGTTCATGCTCTGTCTCTCTCTGTCCCAAAAATAAATAAACGTTGAAAAAAAATAAAATAAAATAAACATTAAAAAAAAAAAAAGTAATGGGCTTAAATCATCCAATGGAAGTATTTAAAGTGAAAGGAGCTGGGAGAACCCAAAATCAGGACAATAGGAAACACCAGTATTGTAAGAGGACTGGGAGAAGAGGAAGAAAAGGAGGAGCCAGGGAAAGAGACTGAGTAGGAAAATACAAAAGAGAACCAAGGAAGAATGGTTATCACAAAAATTAATAAAGAAAAAATTCTAAAAATCAATGGTAAATACTGTCAAATGATTTTGGCAGAACAAATAAGATAAACACTGAAAGTTCAAACTGTATTTAGTAATTATGTCATTATTGGTAACCCTGCCATGAATTATTTTTTATTTTTAGAATAGTGAGGGGAGAAGACAGATTGCAGTGGCCTGAGGAGTGCATGAAAGATAATAAAGAAAAAAGACAGAGGGTTTGCTTTTGTTTCCCCCTACCTTCCCAATTATTTATTCATTCCAACACTTGAGATTGCAACAGACGTTTACTTAATTACTGTGGGGTGAAATTAAGAGTTGGTAAAAGAATTATGTAAACTGGGCTAGCTTAAAAAAAGAAAAAAAACTGCAAAAAAAATCTTGAAAATGAAAGGCATACAGGGACACCTGGGTGGCTCAATCAGTTAAGCGTCCGACTCTTGATTTCAGATCAGGTAATGAACTAATGGTTCATGGGATCGAGCCCCCATATCAGGCTCTGCACTGACATCAGGGAGCCTGCTTGGGATTCTCTACCCCTTCCCTGCATGTGCATACATGCTAAGTAAATAAATATTAAAAAAGAAAATAATAAAATGATTCTTTAAAAAATGACAAGAAAGGCATATACATCAAATCTCAGGAAAATTAATAATCTCAAGTAAGAGGGGCTGTGAAGCCAAGTGTGAGCATTCATCTAAATTCTGCTATATTCTTTCTATTCTAAAGATAGCAAGAGAGGTCCTGATGCAAGAAAGTAACCCACCTCTGGAGAGAGTTGTCAAGAACAGCACATAAAAGAGGACCGCAGCACAATTTAAATAAAAAGAGAAATTCAAACCAAAATTGGCTTCATACCTGGTTCTCAATGGTTTCTTAATGAGGAAAAATCGGAAATTGGTAACAGACTCTCAGAGAATAAACTGTAATGTATATGAAAACTAAAGATTATGTAAATTAAGGACATGCTAAATAAGGAATACTATTAAAAAGGGATCGAAGTTTTACGTCTCATTAACCATCCTTCTGTTTTTTCTTGAAGTTTTTATTTTGAGAGAGAGCACATGCACATGAGCAGGGTAGGGGCAGAGAGAGAGAGGGAAAGAGAAAATCCCAACCTGTACTAACAGCACAGAGCCCGATGTGTGACTTTTTTTTTTTTCAACGTTTATTTATTTTTGCGACAGAGAGAGACAGAGCATGAACGGGGGAGGGGCAGAGAGAGAGGGAGACACAGAATCGGAAACAGGCTCCAGGCTCTGAGCCATCAGCCCAGAGCCTGACGCGGGGCTTGAACTCACGGACCGCGAGATCGTGACCTGGCTGAAGTCGGACGCTTAACCGACTGCGCCACCGAGGCGCCCCCCGATGTGTGACTTAAACCATGAGATCGATCATGACCTGAGCTGAAATCAAGAGTCAGACGCTTAACCAACTGAACCACACAGGTGTCCCTCATCAACCATCCTTTATTCTTTTTCTGTAAGACCTTCTACTGATCATGACATTTCATGAATGTTTGCTGTACATTTCATATATTCTTTTTTCTTCTTATTCAGGTTAAATTGTGGTGCCTGGGTGGCTCAGTTCATTAAGTATCTGAAGTCGGCTCAGGTTATGATCTCACAGTTCTTGAGTTTGAGACCGGCATCGGGGTCCATACTGACTGTGCAAAGCCTGTCTGGGATTCTCTCCCCCGCCCCCCTGCCTTTTCTCGTTTGTGCTCGCTCTCTCTCAAAATAAATAAATAAACTTTAAAAAATAAAATAAAATCAGGTTGTTTGTTTAATCAGGTTAAGTAAGTTTCCCTCCAATTCTAATTTGCTATGAATTTTAAACAGGGATGCGTGTTAAATGTTATCTAAAAAGTATTTTGTACATATTATTTGCCCTTCCAAATTGTAAGTACTTTGAAGCAATGCACTGTTGTATTCTTCTTTTAATCCTCCAATCTACATGACCTAGAGTAGTAAGTACTAGGTATCTTATTAATGGGTATTATAAACAACTTGATAATCAAACCAGAAGTAGTTATTTTTCAATACCATGATATATATACAACCACAGTATCCAAAGCTGTTAAATTTTTATCATCAAAAGTTTACAAAAGAACCCAAGTTAGCTAATAGTAAACAGTGTTATTGTTTGACTAATCAATAAGCTATGTGGACTTTCTGTGGAAATTAATGAACTCAATGCCTTAGGAATAATTTACGTAAATAGGTGCATGAAAAAATATAAATTATAGCGACAATAATATTCCTCATATTAATATAGACAGTGGCTAAACAGAACTATGTAGGTAAATTTTGAAGTTTATTAAGTAACGTCATGAGAAAGAAAACCCTACATTCTCTACTTTAAGATCATGCTTAAATAAAATAAATGGGAACAGCAGGCATCCTAGGACCAGCTGGAGAGCAGGCCATTAATTTAGCCAACAGTTCGCTGAAAATAGATATCAGAACAGAAGATGAGTCAAGTTTCAGCACACCCTCTTATTTCAGATGTATTCTGAATGGCTCTGGGAAAATGCTGCTCTTAAAACAATGGAAAAAAGTACACCCATGAGCCATCAACAGGGTTTATTTGTAAAGACAACATAGCAAATATTCCCCATGTGAATTGAACCAAATTGTATTAAAACTAAGAAGAAACAGCTAAAATAACTTCAACCTAGTATTCAATTGTGTAACACCTTAGCTGAAAGCTCATTCTAATTCATCACACCACTCTCAAAAGATAATTGAACTCTTTTTTAAAAAATAAATGCACTCAAGAGTACAGAAAAGTGGGTCTTAAAAATAATAATAAAGCATTAACACATCAAAGAAGCTGGAAATAACTAACTGCTTATCAAAAGAAGACCAAGACAAAATACTAGGTAAGTTATGAAAACATAATTCTATTCCTTCCAATCTACTTTTATCATCTTAACAGTAAGATGTGATGATTAAATGTACTGTGGAGGGACACCTGGATGGCTCAGTCAGTTAAGCGTCCGACTTCAGCTCAAGTCATGATCTCACTGTTCATGAGTTCAAGCCCAGTGTCAGGCTCTGTGCTAACAGTTCAGAACCTGGAGCCTGCTTTGGATTCTGTGTCCTCTCTCTTCCCCTTCCTCATTCGTCTGTCTCTCAAAAATAAACAAACATTAAAAAAAAATTTAAATGTACTGTGGAAAGCCTCGTTTCCCATAAATCTTTCCTTGATTATATGTTTTTTGTAACATAAAGAGAATAGATAGGATATAAAAAACTGCTTCACAATTAATCCTAACTCTAGCTAGAATCCATTCATCATGTAATTACTGAGCACTTACCATGTGGGTAAGGCACTGTTATTTTAGAGGTTAAGAATAAAATAATGAATAAAACAAAATCTCTGTCCTCAAAAGCTCCTTAATATGGGAGTTGTAAAAAAAATCATGTTTTGTCCTAATTTTGAACAAAAATACACAAAAGATGATGAAAATTAAAAAGCTTTTTAGGGGCATGTGGGTGGTTCAGTCGGTTGAGCATCCCACTTCAGCTCAGGTCATCTGACGGTTCCGTCAGTTCGAGCCCCACATCGGGCTCACTGCTGTCAGTGCAGAGCCCACTTCAGATCCTCTGCTACCTCTCTGTCCCTCTTCCCCTGCTCCCTCTCTTTTGAAAATGAATAAACATTTTTTTTTAAAAGCTGTTTAAATTATATTAAGAATCTTTCATTGTTAATATTTAAACTTACCAATGCAAACTGATTGACCTGAATGAAGAGTATTTCAACCTCCTTTTCAGTGACTTCAGTCCCAAAGCCTTTATACTCTTTGTAAGCTTCAAGGTAAGAACGCAGCCACTGGCCCTGTAGTTGTCTGTCTGGATAGAGACTATAGTCTACATCACTCACACCTGAAATGGAAAAAAGGAACACTTAAATTTTTAAAAACACGGTATCTCATATATACTTGAATAATTCCTAAAGTAATCCTAAAATAACTAGATGTTAATAGCATTTATTAAAATAAACCAAAAAATCTAACGTGCTGAAACTTGAATCCTAATGTATGACCTGTTTCATTATCATAATCAATTCTCATTGCTTCAATTTCTCCTCAAAGTGTGAAGCTTGAACCACCCATATCAGAAGCCCCAAATCTTCATTCTAACAAGCACCTCAGGAGATTCTTAAGCACACTAATATTTAGAGCATTTCCTAGAACTCCAGCTCTAAAAACATTTTTTACCATTACTCACAGGGTAAGAAATACATTTTACATTGAAACTTTATACATTCTCCTGGTACTAAGTTCCACAAAACAATATTTACCCTAACTACTCCTTCCAACTCGGATACCTTCTATGTCTTTTCTTTTCCGCTGCTTGTTTTAAAATAATCACCCACCAAATCTGGTTTTAAGATGTGCTATTTGAAAAAGAGTAACCTAGGGGCACCTGGATGGCTCAGTCAGTTAAGCCTCCAACTTCAGCTCAGGTTATGACCTCGTGGTTTGTGAGTTCAAACCCCACATCGAGCTCTGTGCTGATGGTTCAGAGCCTGGAGCCTGCTTCGGATTCTGTGTCTCCCTCTCTCTCAGCCCCTCCCCTGCTTGTGTTCTCTCTCAAAAATAAACATTAAAAAAAATTTTTTTTAATAAAAAAAGAAAAAAGAAAAATAGTAACCTAGAAAATAAAGTTTATACTATTTTGTCTACCCCTCAGTGTTCTTCATGAGTTGGTCCAAACTTCACTTCTCTGGTCTTGTAAAGTCCTGTATGCTCCTCCATGAGTTTTATATCCTACCAACATGTACACTCACCTTGAAGTTTTATTCCTTCTTCCTGCAGCGCTTTCCTTTCTCTTCTATCTGCACATCTCAAATTCTACCTAACTTGCAAACTTCAGCTCAATTTTTTCCTACACAAAATCATATTAGGATCACCAGAGCTTCCTCTTTTATATCTACTGCAGTGATGACCCATTATACTAAGATGGATATGGTGATATCTCATTATATGCACAGCTGCTTTCCCTTTTAATATGTATAGCACATGTGTGGGGATATAGGATGTATATGAAAGGTCTGGTGTAGGGAAATAACTGAAAACACATAAATTAAAACCCTCTCCAACTTCTTCCCAGTTTGCTAAGTATATGTAAATATAAGAATGCATGAATGGTAACAAATACAAATTCAGCAATGAAAAGTTCCTACTAGGTATAAATCATCCAAGAGAATTTTCTAATCTTTAGTTTTAGAGCATTTCATGTTTCTAAATATAGTCATAAAATGTATTTTTAAATTAATTCCTTTTAACATAAAAAAACCTAAAACTTTTATACTTGACAGTGATAAAAGATTAATTTTCAGGGGTAAAATGACAAGGCTTTCCATTATTCATAGCCAAAGACAAAATAAAAAACAAATTATTTAGCTTCTTAGTTGTCCAACATTCCAAAGCTCAAGTACAAAATGGAAACAACAAACGCTTTTAAAGGATTAGAAAAAAAAAAATGCAAATCTAAGTTCTCTGTATTTTACTGTGACCTTTGGTGAGTTACTTTCTCCATGTGTAAACTGGAATATAACCTAAGTTATATTGTTGTGGAGGGAAAAAATGAGATTTATGAAACACTCTGCATTATGTCAGGTCTTAATGTTAACCACAATGATTATTTATTATTTTCCTTAAAGGATTAGGAAAGAGTCATCTCCTCTTTCTTCTAGTAATAAAGAAAAAAGTCAGTAAAGGGTTAAAAAATGTTGTTCCTACTCCCAGGTGAATTTCCCTAAAGATAACAAACAAAAACAACTCTAAAAGTATCATTTCAGTTAAGCCTCTGACTCTTGATTTCAACTCAGGTCATGATCTCACAGTCTTGAGATCTAGCCCCACACACTGGGCTCCACACTGAGCATGAAGCCTGCTTGGGATTCTCTCTCACCCTCTTTTCTCTCTGCCCCCTCAAAATAAATAAATAAACATTTAAAAAAAAAAAAACTTTTTTAAGTATCACTTCAAAGTTATACATGTTGCTCCATTAGTTAAGCCCTGGATTTTACCTGCAAATTCATTGAAATGATTTCCGATATCATATGCCAGGTAGTTGTATCCAGAATATTCATAATCAATGAACTGTACATCACCTATGTGAGACACAAAAAAAAAGACATAAGAAATCATACAAGATCAGAAAATCCCTATGCTATTTGTAATTAAATAGCTTCCAAAATTTTGTCTCATTGTATGTGCTTGGTTACATGCACTTGTGAGACAATACAGGGTAAGGCTGTGAATTTTATGGCAATGAGCTTTACAAAATTCAAATTACATATCGTCAACAGCTTGTGAACATTAATGTCCACTTTATTAAAGAAAAGTCAAAGTATAATTCTCCAAATTCAAACAAAAGCAAAATATGTCTTTCACCACAAGGGGGCATCGGATACTTAAAAACTCAAATTTAATTAAAAAATAAATACTATCTTTGGAAATTGTTAATAACCTGTGCAATTTTAACAAATCATGATACTCCAAAAGTGAACGGACAAGCCACTTTACATATACAAATCAAATATAAACTTTAATAGACTTGAATTCTGTGAACCCTGCAGTTCTGCTATAATATTTGGTCAATTTAACGATATTCCTAATTTAAGAAATTAGTTGCTATAAACTCATAATTTCTAGGAATGCTACATAACTAAAATTTACAATAGAATACCTGAGCAGCATTAAGTTGGTTGTTTTATCTTTTAAAAAGAACAAAGGAATAGTTGTGTGTGAACTTTTTTTAATTTCAGAGATTTTTATATAAGCTAAATTCCTATTCTAAATTAATGCTAAATATATATGTGTATTTCATTACATTTCTCCCAAGATAAAAGGCAAAGTCTGTCTGTCCAGGGGAAATACTCCTGTTCAGGAACTTTCATTTTTGAGTACTAAGTATAATAGAGTGTTTGTCTCAAAGATACAGGTCTTTTTAAAAGAGAGACAAGAAAAAGTTTTTGAAAGAGAGAAAGAGCTAAAGAAATTAAAAAAAAAAATCAAAATGGGTCACTGTCGACACCAGGCATCACAAACTCAAAGGCTTAAGGAGCCATACAGTTAAAATGGATACACGCACAGAGATGGTTGTAAGAATAGTTTCTAAGAGGCTTATATTGAGAAAATGCATAGCATATGCCTTAGTTACACTGTCTTTTAAACATCAAACTGAAGTAACAAAACAAACTCCTGGTCCACACACTCTGGAATTTCCCAAATAAAAGAGCTTTGAATGATACTATCTTGATATGGATATGTATGTTTAATTTAGGGGTATATGTTGATCATATTCAAACTCTACATGACACAAAAAAAAGCAAAAAAAAAGGTCTAATGTCTCAGCATTTAATATATTAATCCTAAACTTGTATAAGTACTAGTTAGGTCTAGAGTAAATTAAGTGAGCATCATCAGAATATCAAAGCCCAGTTAATTAAAATCTATATGCATACTGATGAAATAAATATAAGGTTCTAAAATATAAGGTTGGTGACTACAATGAATCACTGTTTTGAACCACCACAAGTATTATAATCTTGAATTCAAAAAACTATCCCACAGAAAGTCTTAAAGTTAATCAAATCACTTTACTAAATTGCAGAATGGGGAGGGAGAACATGTTTTAAAGTTTGTTCTGGGTAACACTGGTAATAAGAGGGTGAATTCCACCATCACAATAAAATACTCTGCAGCCATGAAAAAAAATTTTAATTTTCAAAAATTATTTGATGACCAGGAGAATTACATGAAATGCTACATGAAAAAAAGATACAAAATAGTAAACACAGTGATTCAAATTATTAAACTATGCCCAGAGATAGGGAAAGAACATAATGCACAGGAGAAAAAAAGATGAATGGAAATTAACCAAAACAGTATGTTTCAACTGGTTTCATTACAGGTGATAGACAAGTGACCTTTTTCCCTTGTATTTTAAATTCTTTACATTAAACGTTACTTTTAGGAGAAAAGAACCCAATAGTTTAAAAAGATTAAGATGAATTCTCTAAGTAAAACTGTCAATAGATGAAGAGACTAAACCCAATGATTTTGGATATACCTATCCACCCAGCCTTTAAGAAATCAGGATTCAAGAAGATTCGACAAGTCGCACAACTGAGCCAACCAAACCGTTTTATACATATTTTTTTAATTGCAGCTGTTGATTGCTTTAACTCTTTAGACACAAATTCTTGTAGAGCTCATATTAACTCTTACATGCCAATAAAAATACACAGCCCAGTCCTGAAGCTTACTTTTGCCACATAAACAAAAGCTTCAATTTCAATTTTCAAAATTATATTTAGAATTTGGCAAATATAGTTAAAATGGCAGGTAAAAATCCCTGCTTACAAATACAATTTAAATAAGACATAGATCATTTTAACAAAAGTTAAAATCTGTTTCAGTATGAAAATTTTAGCAATGACTGTAGTAGCATTAATTCATTAAAACTAGCCTTTATTTTTAAATGCAATGTTGAGTTTATAAATAATGAAATTTAAAAAATAAGAAAATGAAGCTAACAAGATACAGATGAGGCTGTTACCAGGCTCCGTGCATGTGAACAAGTGATGCGATAAACCTCCAGTCAGTGCGTTTAAGAAGCACGGGGTGCGCCGCCACATGGCAGCAACAATGGCATACCTAATCTGTAGCAGATGAAGAAAATTTGGCAAACTCACATTTTACAACACACAAAGCTTAAAAGGAAAAAAAATTTTTTTTAAAAATCTGCATTAACTATTCTTTTTTCAAACTATTGCAAACAAAGTGGAACTCAACCTTAAATTTAATATTCTGCAACAAAATAAAATTAAAGAGGCCTACTTCACTTATTTTGGGTGCCAGAAAAATCAAATTACTAGGAAATGCTTTCCTAACAACAGAAAATATACTGAACTTTTTTCTTATATAAATTTAATTTCTGATTTCTAAAATCACCAATTATTTAGAGAAACATCCACATCACTATTAATAATTAATAGTTCACAGGGCATGACTATCTTGTTAATTCTTTAAGACACGAATTTGTAATTGGAGTTTCAAGGGTAGGGGAAAAAATGAGACTACTCCCTCAAAGTTTTTATAAAATCTTATGTGTATGTTCATTTTCTGAAGGCAATCTCAATCTTCCAGATTCTAAAAGGGATCCCTGACCTCTAAAAAAATAAAGCAGCACTGCTTTAAGGCCTAAGACCATGTATCATTGATCTTTATATAATAAGGCACACTGCACATAATGGGTAAAACATAAGATTAATGAATAAAATTATAACCTGGATTTTCAAAAACTATGTTTCTTTTTATGACTTTATTTTTTGTATGGCTTGAGAGTAATAAAATCCATACATTACTGGGTTTAACTGTTCAAATCTCAGTATGGCTGAAAACAGTCAAATTTTAAAGTCCTTTGAAATCAAAAAATTTAGTTCATTAACTAAGGCTATATAATTCACATGCTACATTTGTTTGGATACCTTTATTTTGCTAAGGGGAAAGGGATAAAAATAAAAAGCAAAATAACCAATATGAGAACCTGAAAATCTTTTCAACTCACTCTACTTGCTCTGCAGTGTTAGGTAAGGCAGAAAGAGAACAAAGAGAAAAATAACCATGATTTCCTACTGTTAGCAAAATGCTTCTTCTCTTTTACAGAAAAAGGGAATATTCTGCTCTGAGAAACTTTCCCTTCATCCCTCACTCTGGCGTCCAGTAGTACCTGTGTACACCTTCACCATGGCGCTCATCATTCTGAATGTAAATATCTGTTTCATGATCTGACTCCTCCACTACATGGCATATGGCTTCCTGGAAGGACAATAGGTCCCTTCATCTTTCATCACGCAATCCACAGAGCAATCTCTAGCACACAGTAAGTATTCAAATGCTTATAAACAAAGGTTTGGCAGAGAATGCTGAGACACAACGATTAACATACGTTTAAATGGGAGATGGGGGAGAAGCAATAAGCATGAAACACTAAGAATGAACGAAGAAGCATGGCATTTCTGACATTCTTATCCAAGTATATGATTGAACATACAGTGGGAATGAATGTATGAGTAAAGAAAAACACACTTATCTAGTAATTATTTTAGGCAGCTCTTCCTTAATAGTTCAGGCTTTTACAGTGCATTTAAGCTTTTTACTGATTTAAGGATATTTTATGCTAAATAGTAATCCAGAATACAAGTTAAAACAAGGTTAACACTATCTTTCATTAAAAACTCCACCCTGGAAAATACAGGTTACCAAATACAAAAATAAATTTGTATTTACTTAAATTTTAAAATAAAACCAACAACAACAAAACTCTATGTCATTAAAATACCAATGAAACAACCAAACCACAGTATCTTTCACAAATAATAATACACTGGGTAAGATTTAGAGTCAATCAAGTGACTGAGAATGGTGCCTCATCCATTTTCTCTTTACATTGTGTAAAACTCTAAAGAAAAACCTGGTTTACACCATAATTCCCAGGAAAAGATTCCTTTTTCTTCCATTCATTTGTATTTCTTTAAACAGCTGTAAATCAGCTTCCTGTATTTCACAGAGAAATAATCAATGATTGCCATCACTGAAATTTAAAGTTCTATATTAGATCTTTATATGAGCTTTTATGAAGAAATGGGGGAGAATAAATGAAACAGCCACCAATAAACAGAGCATCAGACATGAGAAAACATACTGAAAAGCTTTAGCAATTACTTCTAAAATAGCAGTTAAAGAGTTAGCTGAAATTAAAATATTAGAATTAAAGTTGGTTAGTCAATAAGCAATATTACAACTTGTTCTACTTCATATAAATTTTTTTTTAATTAATGATTAATATAAAATACAACTGGTAAGTCTTAGTTCTGGAACAAGAACCACTGCTATTGGGTTTTCTTATCATGTAATAAATTTTATCATCATTAAGTATTCTTTCCTTACCTTTTTAAGATGTCATTTCACTGAAGGCAAGGAATGGGCCGCTGTTTACCAACCACCTAATTCCTGGCACTGCCTAACATTTCAAAAATCTTGATAGTTACCATCAACTTCAGAAAGGAAGCTCACTCTTCTCCCATGTTCCTGAGTCCTGTCAACTGACATGGTGAGAACAGGTAGAGGCAGTGTTTCTTCCTGTGATGCCTACTATCTCCTGTTAACATTCACAGGTACAAAAAGCCTATGAACTGCAGGGTGCTCATCATCCTGTGTGTGTATAAATATGTACTTATGTATACATACACACATACATATATACATTTTTAAACTTTACTCAAGTTACAGTTAAGACAAAATCTGTAAGCTGCACCTAAAGACAAAGTGAATTGTCATCTCACATCTATGAGCCATAATTACCCTATTTACAAGACACAACCACTAGCTTACAGTAACCACTCTTTTTCAGAATCAAATACATTTTGTAAAATGCATCCTACAAACATAATAAAGGGGTTGGCAAACTACATATGCTCAGGCCAAATGCAACCCACTGTCTGGTTTTGTAAATAGTTTTACTGGAACACAGTCACACACATTTATTGATGTATTATCTATGGCTCTGTTAGAGCTACACTGCAAAGGAGACTATCTGGTACACAAAGCCTGAAATGTACTATCTACACCTTACAGAAAAAGTTTGCCAACCCCTATTATAACAGCAATAGCTGGGAGCTGCTAGTTACCTACTCCAATGCTATACACTTGTATGCATGATCTAAAATCTTTCCAGGAAACATATGAAGTAGATGTTAGAAATAAGTTAGGAATAAGGCAAATTAAATTTCTAGGCTATCAGAAGTATAACACTGCCTGGAAACCCATTTAACATGCAGATTCTTAAGCCCAACTACAGAAATTCTTGTTCAATTAGTCTTAGATAAGACTCAGAAACATCCATTTTTCCCAAGTACCCTGGGTGATTCTGGTGCAGATAGTTAAGTTCAAATATAAACAGTTCATAAAGAGATAAAATGGGGACACCTGGCTAGCTAAGTCAGTACAGCATGCAATTCTAGATCTCGGGATTGTAAATTAGAGCCACATTTTGGACACAAAAATTACTTAACAATAAAATTTTAAAAGATAGAGAGAGATAAAACAATGTGTCTAATACCACCTACTTCTGTATGTGACTGAGCAGGGGTGTGAACCTAAGTGTGCTTGGTTCCAACATCTATACCCTTTCAACTTCTCTTAGTTGTAACTAAGCTTTAACACATCTACTTTTAAGAGTTACTTAGGGGCGCCTGGGTGGCTCATCGGGTTAAGTGTCCAACTCTTGATTTGCGCTGAGGTCATTATCTCACAGTTCATGAGTTCCAAGCCCTCATCGGGCTCTGTACTGACAGCACAGAGCTTGCTTGAGATTCTCTCTCTCTGCTCCTTCTTCCCTCTCTCTCTCAAAATAAATTAACTTAAAAAAAAATTACTTAGAAATGTTTAATCCAGTGACAATATACAAAATCTAAAGTATTATGGTGAACAAATACATGTGGAAACTTCAAGATGATCCAGTATCAATTCATGAAGTTTAATAACTAAAATCTGCACTTCTGAGAAATTAAAGGTCTGAAACATACTAGAGATACTAAGCTTGATGATGTCAAAGCCAGTCCCTTGGCTTTCATCTTATTATGTTTACATATTTATATCTCATAAGTGGGTACAAAACACTTAAGTCCTGAGCTCAAATCACATGAATGACTTAAAAAGTGGTAACAAATTAAACACACCTATGATAGGATATGCAGCTTAATCACTTATTCTATGTAGAAATTATTTTAATCTCAAAAGACTTCACACTTGGGCTTTTAGATACCATAACAAGGTCACTAGTTAAGATAAAGAACTTTTGCCGTCCCTATTTCTAATTTTAATTATCCTCCTTAAGACTGCGGCTGTAAAAATTAATGCTAGTTTAATTGTTTGCTAATTACATTTACTAAATGTATAGAATTTTACAATTTTTTAAGCATGAGGCATGGTAGGTATCTCCTCCTTATAACTAAAGGTAAATATGTCATACAGTTATATTACTTCAAAACCATTAGCTCCTAATTTGAAACAGATAACAATACAAAGAACAAACCTCATGCCACACTTCCATGACCTTTAGATTCTACTGAACAACATTCCAACCCTATTTGCTTAATACTATGTATCAACTAATCACATAGCAATTGACTTTTTTTTTTAATGGATGCCATAAAGTCCAAACTTGCCTTCCTAACAGACACTGTTAAAACCACTGGTAAGGAAAAATAACAGAACATATCCATAACTAACACACAAAATATAACCACAAAGACAAGAAAAAACAAATGGTACACAATAGACTTTCTGAAGAGAGGAAAAATAGATCAAAATAATTACATTTGTTGAACTGTGAAATTCATTCTTTCTGTGTAGGGAAGAAAAATTAGGTAACTCTTGGTAAAATAAACAAATGACAACATAGGAGTCAAACTGAAGCATAAAGATTTTGTTTGAAAAATGAGAACTTTTCATATCACTGATCAATAGTTTAGATAGGCAACTGATTAAATAAAAAAGTAAAAATGTATTTTTTTAATGCCTAAGACAAAGTAATCTGATTTTTTTGGTCCCTTGTATTTTAGTTTCATAAACAAGATTGTTCTGTGAAATGAATATGCAAAAGAAACTTATAAAATAAAAATATGAAAAGTTAAAACTATATTCCAAAGGAAATAACAGATTCTCTTTGATTAACTTGCAGTTAAAAATAAAGCTGAGTGTCCACTTCAAAAGTAAGATGAAGTCCCTCACTTGAAATTCCATTATAAAATGTGTTATTTGGTCTTGCACTGAACTAAAAAGCTAACACATTGTTTAATGTAAAACTAGTACTCATGTCTCACAAATGGCATTGAGATTTGGTTACTAGTAATAATGCAGTATATACATGACAAATGACAATTATATGTAATAAATGGACAATATATAATGAAGGACACTGTCAAGTACTTCATGTTTTAGGGTATACCTTAAGTTTTTTTAAAAAATATTTCTACACCAAAACTTCAAGACATTCAAACTAAAGATGTTAGCTCACTGCATTTAAAAATAGAATCTCTAATCCAGATAAAAATATAAAATATAACAGATACTCAGACACGTTTTTGAAAATATGTGCTTCAGTCTACCATCCTTGACAGTGCTCTTTGGTTGACTTTCTTCAAGCTAAAGGCAGTTACAAATATTAATAACCTTTCCATTAGAACAGTCTCGACTTACAATCTAATAAGAATGGTCATAAATAGCAATTTAATAGAATTATGACCATTTAATCAGAATTCTTTGACTTTAGCATCTTCACAAAAACACTTTTGACTTAAAATAATCTTCCAACTATAATGACTACTCTCAAAACTGATTTCCTTTAAAATGCAAGGGTCAGAGTTTCAGACTTTCTGGATTAATACTAAACCTTCAGCCAAAATTATATTTTTTAATTTCAACTTATTACTAAAGGGAAATCTATGCTTTAGCAACCAAACCTCAAACCACTTTATCCAATAATATAATACAACCAAGAGTTTCTTAAATATGGAAACAAAGAATTTGAATACAACAAGATATAAACAATCACAGAAAAACATTTCACCAAAAAGTATCACTGTCTATACCTCAAAAATGTTAAAACTATTTACCAAAGCTTCATGATTATTAGTTGAGTAGGTACAAATTTCAGCAAGTACAAATAACATTCCCTCCATATGTAGCTCTCTCCTTATCATCAAAATATCTAATAAATCAGAATAAAGAGGTAATAGAGAACCTGGAGACAAATTTGTTTCTAATACTGCTGTCCTCCCCAACACTGAGAAAATTATGTATTTATTAAAAGCAGTGCAATGTCAGTTGCCTTTTCAATAACTCCCATTACAAGCAGGTACATTTTCAAACCATAAATTACCAAATAGGTTTTACAGTTAAATTTATAAACAAAATCATTTTATCATTTTTCATTTAATTCTTAACAAGAACCACAAGCTTTCTAAGAAACGTATTTTATACAACTATATAAAGAATATATTCCTAATTTAGCAGAGTTACCATGACTTTTTGACCTAAAAGAAAATAAAGACTTCATGAATGTTTTTAATCCTAACATCTGAATTAAATTTATTTACTGATACAAAGATCAAAGGACCATTAAGAACATCAAAGAAATCAACTTTACTTACTGCTAAAGTCAGATACCTACCTTGTTTCTCATTGTAGATTATATTCTTACACAATAGGTCATTATGGCAAAGCACAACAGGGGACCCCAGGTTGGAAAGAATCTCCTTCATCCAAGTCATTTCTTCCTGAAGAATCTGAGAGCTTGGGATATCACTTAAAAACCTTTAAGTTTAAAAACAAAAAAGAAATTACATCCTGTTTACATTAATGACTTTTTCAAGTTTAAAGATTAAAATCTATTTTTAATAAATTCTTTCCATTCAATACCACAGATTCCTGAGTTAAAATAAGCCAATTATTCTAAAAGTTGGAATAAAGGAAAATCTTTACAATGAACTTAATATGAATTAAAAAAAAAAAAAAAACACCTAAGTAAAAAGGAAAGTAGAAAAGTAAAAAAATCAATTACTATAAAATTGGGGGAGGAAAGGAATACATGACATATATACATATACTTAATAGCTAACATTTACTAAGCTCTAATTCTAAATGTTTTAGATTTATCTCTAAGACACAAAGAGTTCAATAAAAAGAGGTTTAAGTACATTATTTAAAGTTATAAAGACAGTTTATTAAAGAACTAAAACATCTATTTCAAGTTTAGAAGGGTGAATGCTAACTTTACCTATCAAAGTCAACAGGCATGATCTACTATTGATAAACCAAATAAATTATATGATAATCATCAGGTATTATCTGTGATAATCATATCGTCGAATACTCCCATTATCTATTATAGAAATGGTCTGAGTAGTGAAACTAGGAAGTAGGGTAGCTAGGGTGGCAAGCAGGACTACAGATTATGACTTTTGAATCCTACACTCACTCTTCTGTACCATTATGCTATATTTATATTCACTTGATAAAAATAAAACAAAACAAAAATAGAATGCTACCACTAACTCTTCCAGGGTACCATCTGGCTTACAAAATTGCTGTTAGTTTACACTTTCTCTTTCCTTAACACTTTAAGCCAAGTTTTCTTCATTCTTCCTTTACAGTCTCTCAAACTACTCTCTTACTTTTCCATTTTATAATGGACTCTCTATCAATTTAATTTTAATGAATCTATCTATTCAAGTGATTCCTGCATTTTCCCACTACTGCCATTCTTCTCTACACAGATTCCAAAAGTAATCCTTACATGCATGCTCTTTTGAAGACAGTGTAACTGTTCAAGAAACTATGTAAAATCTATAGTGTTGAATAGAAATAACTAAAACTCAAAGGATTGAACATGATAATTACAATCATATACAAACAAAAAGGAACCAGAAAAATATGAAACATACTTCTCATACTTTGTTTTTAATGTTTTAGTTGTGTATTATCTATGTATACAATATCTATGTATTTTGCATATACTATCTCAATCCCCATAAAAACCTTAAAAGGTAAATATACTACTCTTATTATTTCCATTTTACAGACGAGGAACAGGTAACAGTTCCAGGTAACAGAACTGCAACAGTTCTGCCCAAAGTTACACAGCAGAACTGTTAAATGGCAGAATTAAGGCTTCACCCTAGGCAATCTGGACTCCAGAATCTTGTGCTCTTAATCCACACAATACTATGCTGCCTCCGAACTCTGCATTATCTTATAAAGTCAAGAAAATCTTACATTCACCATTGCCATCTACTTCGTTATTTTTAAGTGACATTCCCCCAAATTTTTTAATAAAACAGTTATTTCAAAAGAGGATTTTGTGGGGGTTTCTGCTGTCACTTCCTGAATATCTAGCATACTGGACACATTTACAGATGTTTGCCTAACCCAAGTAAAAGGGTATACTGTCCCTATCAAAGTCTGACAAACTACGCAAATAAAAACACATACACTGAGTGAATCAAACTAATGTGTGAAATAATCCAACTCAACAGAACAATAGTCATTTTTCTCTAATGAATTATAAAAAGTAAACAGAAAGAAGGAAAGCTCTATAGGTCCTGCCTGCCTCTACTGTCCTTAAAATGAAAAATTCCTGAATAGATATAAAGGGGAAAATAAAATTCCTAATTTTTATACTAGTATTAATCACACTGTATAAAAATGTGTTCATATAACTTAGATTCCAAATACTAATTTACAAGTGTTTTTATATAAAATATAATGAAGTGCCTTACTTTTTGAACCTAGGGAGTCAGTTTTACAAAAGCCAAGTAAGACTCCAGTAATTGAGGGGCACCTGGGTGGCTAATTTAATCAAATGCTAATTTAATCAAATACTAAGAGAGCAACCAAGCCAGATTTTATACACAGAAACCTTGTAAGCTACCTCTAAAACCCTATTATGTATAGCAAAACAAGGTAAAACAATTTCAAATGTAAAAGTAATTTTACCTTTTATTAAGGTCTTCATCTGCAAATCCTGTAGGAATGAGAGAGAAATATTTTCCCATCTTTAGCCATAGATTGGATTTGGGAATCCAGCCATTGTGTGCATGGATAGCATGGATTTTAGCAAGCTGACGTGCTATGAGTCTGTTTTAAGACAAAACAGCATAAAAAGAAAATGTTAAGTATCATAGGTTTTATGTCTACTCGTGGGTAAACTAAAATAACTAGTATGCATTTATTTTAGAACAGGATTTCATTTTAATCTTATGTAAGAGTCAAAATTAATTTGTCAAGGCAACTCTCAGAAGGAGAGGCAAACAAATGATTAAAGCATCAGTAGGAAAAAAACACCTACAATTGATACAGTGAATAAATGTTATATCCAAAAGGGGTTGAGTGTCTAGAAGTAAGTGGTCTATTCTGATTCCATAAACAATGGTTAGGACCAGCAGAACAACAAAAAATTATAAATGATTTCAAGGCTCATATTAGACATTAATCAGCAATACATTTAAATTGCGCTGTTTAAATAAACTTTAAAAAAAAAAAGGTCTTTTGATGTCAGAATCAATCTTCTCAATTCAACAAAATAATTTGAAGCTATGTATACATGTATCCATGCTATCTTTTTATCTGTAGAACCTAGAACAGCAAACGCTAATATAAGAATAAGCATGCAAAACAAGTTAAGTTACCAAACAGCCTATAAAGACTAGCAGATGGGAAAAATGACTTAATAGTAAGTAATGACTTAATAGTAAGAACTTAAAAATGGCTAATTTTGAAGATGCTCACAATCTAATGTAATGCTCTTCAAAGTACAAGTTTTAGGAGCTATGACAGAGCGCCATCTAGAATGTCTGATGCCCCACCTCAGATCTACTGAATCACAATCTCTGAGGGTGGGACCCTGCACTCTCATTTTAAACAAGATCTCCAGGTGATCGAGGTGATCGCAATACACTGTAAAGTTTGAGAAACACTGATATAATGCTCCAATTCCGCAGCCTGGCTCTATACTGAAATCAAACTTCAGAAACATACACACATACACATCTACATACATAAATAAATAAACGCCAAGGTATTACCCTTAAAAATTCTGATTTAATTGTAGTACAGCCAGGGCATCAAGATATTTAAGTTTCTCAGAGGACTCTGATATGCAAAAGTGTTTGAAAACTGCTGCATTAAAGCACACAATACTCTAGCACTGTAGTACTGTGATTACACAGTTTTATTATATTTTTATAGTATGGTGAATATTCTTATGTACCTAGTTTCTAGTAATAAAAGAGTTCTGATTTTCTTTTGAAGAAATCTCCATTCCCTTCACTTTTAGTTCATGTGGTTCATATAGAGCTGACCTCAATCCTAACCCTGTATCACATCTGTAGCACTAATTTTAGGAGTTAGAATATGACACAGAATTGCCCAGAGCATTCCATTCTTCCATATTTGTTCCATGATGATTGGTTCTGAGCATATTATTCAAACTAAGCCAAAGGGAATTTTCGTTGATGCTTCTGACTGGTTGAAACTATTAGAAAAAGAAGAACTCCCCTGCTCCCTGCCCTCCTCCCACCACTGCTAAACTGATTAGATAGGCCTGTAATTGCTAATAATAATAATTGCCATCTTTTTTTTTAAGGTTTTATTTTTAAATAATCTCTATACCCAACGTGGAGCCCAACCATACAACCCAAAGATCAAGAGTCACATGCTCCAATGACCAAGCCAGCCAGGTACCCCTATTACTGCCACTCTTAAGAAAATTTGTAAGACTATAAAGCTAACACAGAATAAAAGAGAAACGTGATACTGCTCTAATGACAATGTTAACAGTCCCCGGATCCACCCATGCTTGAACTCAGTATCCTCAGCTATATGCACCAATAAATCCCTCCTTCTTTAAGTCAGTTTGAATTTTCCAATTATCAAGAGTCCTAATATATTACCAAAATATTACACAAATTAGATTACCTAATACATTACACAAAATATGTGCGCCTTGGTTCATATCTCTCAAATCAGCAAACATTGCTTTACATAAATTAAATAAGTATTGCTTGACTGACCTTCCCCCAGACCATATATATATATATATATATATATATATGTATTCATGTCTATATGAATATACACACGCAAAAAATCTAGTTTTAGCCAATCTCTCTCTCTCTCACACACACACACACACACACACACACACACATACACATACATACATATAAAGGTAGGCCCAAATGCATATATGGTACTTTAAGCACCAAGAAACTTAATGAAAAAGTCAGATAACAAAACCAAAACAAAGTTTTGTATATATACACATACACATACATACATATATACTTACACATGCACGTGTATACGTGACACATACATCTTAAGCCCATTAAGAGCTGATTTTAAAACTTTAAAGAGGAAAGCCAGGACCAAAAGGCTTGAAGAAAGGTACAATCCATGTTACATAAACTCAAAGGGCAATCTATGTCAACCAAACCTTACGTTCTAGAAATGTTTACTGAACAAATGAGACCAGTGCTTCAGGAGAAGGATCACATAGTAGAACACGTATTTAACACAGACAAATTTTATTTGCTGTGGTTTTTTAAAATAAGTGAATAGTAGTGTCATTTTTCATAGTTTCACCCCAAAGTCTGTACGAAACCCTGATTTACAAAATACAAAATGTAGTCTCAGAAGTTATCCAATTATCAATTAGTCAGCTGAGAGTGACTGAAATGACAATTCTACAGTAAATACTTCAAAACTGAATAAAATGTTACCCAAGGGGCTCTTAGAATTTAAGGGAATTTGTTAAACATGAAGAGCTACTAGAAGAGAAAGCACCTACTAATTTTGAGTGCCTTCAAATTTTCTGACAGAAAGGTGGGTAACGGGCTGAGCCAGGATTTGGAAGATTGCATGATGCAAAAGCCAAGCCTTTCTCACTATAGACACCCCCCCACCAGAACACTACGTTGAATTAGTTGGATTTTCATTCTGACTCTGCCATTGTTACTTTCGGTCTGAACTTAAATAAGCAAATCATTTCATTTCTGAGTGTCAGATTCCTAATAAGAAAAACAAAATTATTGGGGGGAGAAAGAAAAAAAAAGGTAGAAGCAACCCAAATGTCCATCCATGGATGAGAGGATAAACAAAATGCAATACATACATAAAATGGAATATCTGACTTAAAAAGGAAGGAAATTCTGACACATACTACAAGACAGGTGAACCGTGAAGACACCCTACTAAGTGCAATAAGCCAATCAACAAGACAAAAGTGTGATTCGACTTACATGAGGTATCTAAGGCAGTCAAATTCATACAGATAGAAAGTAGAATGATGGCTGCCAAGGCTGGGGGTAGGGGAGAATTGGAAAGTTGCTGTTTAATGCATATAAAATTTTAGTATTATAAGATGAAAATAACTGTGGAGGCTGGATGCAAAACCATGGGAATGTACTTAATACTACTTAACAGTATACTTTAAAAATAATAGAGGGCAAATGTTATATGCCTTTTTACTGGCCAGCACCTCCAACAAAAAATTTTTTTTTAATTAAATAAATTAAATGGTTATACAGTTCTTAAGACTTGATTAGAGCAATTCAGTTATTTTCTCTTAGTAAATTTTACATACAACAGACAAAAAACTACAAAAAAATCTCCTCAATAATGTAATTCTACACTACTTAATAAACCATGATGTTTTGGGTTTTTTTTTTTTTTTGAGAGAGCATATGTGCATACAGGCAGGGGAGGGGTAGAAAGAGAGAGGGAGAGAGAATCCCAAGCAGGCTCCACATTGTCAGCCTAGAGCACCAATGTGCCTGAATCCACGAACCTGAGACAAAATCAAGTCGGGTGCTTAACTGGGCCACCCAGGCACCCCTAAACCATGAATTTTTATTTGTATATATAACTGGGGCGCCTGGGTGGCGCAGTCGGTTAAGCGTCCGACTTCAGCCAGGTCACGATCTCGCGGTCCGTGAGTTCGAGCCCCGCGTCAGGCTCTGGGCTGATGGCTCAGAGCCTGGAGCCTGTTTCTGATTCTGTGTCTCCCTCTCTCTGCCCCTCCCCCGTTCATGCTCTGTCTCTCTCTGTCCCAAAAATAAATAAACGTTAAAAAAAAAAAATTTGTATATATAACAAAGTAATCAAAAATTACCTCAAGATTTCTGATTTTCACTGTCATAGATTGGTCCTTCTTCTACCTGGTCTCAGTTAAGTAAGGCTTCCCTGCACTAATATCAAGGCAAATGCTACTTTAAAACCCCACACTCAGTAAAACAAAACATTTGAAAATTTCAAGGCTTCGGAGAACTTCTTAAATATTCAATAATACTAATTGCTCCCACTCTTGTAAGCTTTCAAAAAATTAAGAGTATTATAACAATAACAGGAATTTTTTTAATTGAAAAGTAATCTCTAATCTTACCACTCCAATAGAGCTTGTTTCATTTTTACATACTCCCTTTGGGTTTTCACATAAGCAAATTATTGTGTGATTGTAGCAAAGTTCATCTATTAAGTGAATTTTTTCCTCTTAGGCCTGCATCAGCCATTCTGCATTATTTTAGACAATATCCAAAATTATGATTTCAATAATAGTACATTTATTTGTGTTTATATGCCTTGGTTATACCTGACTGTAAGAGTTGTCATGATAGAAACATACTATATAACTTTATTTTATGATTATATATTGCCCTACTGATTTCCAAGAGAACATTACCAATATCACGTATAACCCACAATGTACAATGTACCAGTTCCGCTACAATACATACAACATTGGAAGTGTTTTTTACTTATGCATTTTGATAAATGTGCAATAATTGATTTTAAACTGCATTTTTCCCATGATGTCTGTTGCTGGGTGGGTTTTTTTACATTTTTTTTCAAGTTTTTATTTTCAGAGAGAGAGAATGAGCAGGGGAGGGGCAGAGAGAGGGAGAGGGAGAGAATCCCAAGCAGGCTCCACACTGTCAGTGCAGAGCCCAATGAGGGGCTTGAACTCATGAACCTTGACATGACCTGAGCCAAAATCAGGAGTTGGAGCTTAACCAACTATCACCCAGTCTCCCCCAAGTGGTTTTAAATTAAACTATAGCCAGGATTCCTAGCAAGAGGCAAGTAAAGTATTAGAGAAACACCTGATGAGAAAATTCCCAAACATCTGTGAATTTTAAAAAATTTTCTGAAGGTCTCTCCAATACTTGTTTGCTACAGAAAAGTTCAAATAAAACATGTCATGGTAAACTTCCATAAGCTGAATTACTAGTTAAGCATTAACTTGGTACAACTTGTCTTTATCATACCATTCTCTCACAGCCTCTTCCCTGCTCTGCCTTTTCCTGTAAGGTTCAGTTTAAATGAGATCTCAGGTGAAACACTGCCGAATTTACCCAAGTATACACAGTAAATTATCTGTACTTTTTTTTTTTAAAACCTTTTCTGTTTTCTGTGTATACTATTTAGCTTACTTTTTTCCAAGATTATTGTCCGTCACACTGCAAATTACTAGGAGAAAAGGGATTGTCTGAATTCTTTTTCCTTCTCTAGACTAAACATAAATATGTATCAAATTTTTATATTCAAAGTAAATACTCTATTACAATCATAATATACACAAGTGGCAAGTAGCTATGCCTGAAGGAGCCAAAGCCAAGACAGCACCTTGGACTTTGATCTAAGGCTCAATCAGCACTTACTGAAGCTCTGATTAATCAATCAGTCCAGACTGTTAGCTGCATATCAAACTTACCTAATAACAACAGCTCAAAATGTGACACCTAACCCGAAATTAGTAATAAGTCCTTATTTACTAAATCAAATCCTTTTACCATAAATATATGAAATTCATTTTCTAAAGGAGAAAAGCTAAATGCAAGCACATCAATCATCCCAAATTTACACCCCTAACCTCTTCTTGGGGCTCCAGAATTATCATTTATTCAATTGCTTACTCGATTTTTTTTAAAAAGTATTCCACTGTACATATTTGAAACCAGTAAAAACCATATTCCCTTTTAAAATCATATAATTCAGCTATGACCTTCTTTCAATTAGCTCTTCTTTTTATA
Source organism: Herpailurus yagouaroundi (assembly GCF_014898765.1). NCBI lineage: Eukaryota > Metazoa > Chordata > Mammalia > Carnivora > Felidae > Herpailurus > Herpailurus yagouaroundi. Next base: position 25,766,780 of record NW_024412407.1, read on the forward strand.
TTTTCTGTGTTTTACAGTAATTAACAAAACCTTCTGGGGGTACCTGGGTAGCTCAGTTGGTTAAGAGTCCAACTCTTGATTTCAACTCAGCTCATGATAAGATCAAGACCAATGCTGGGCTCTGCACTGACAGCACAGAGCTTACTTGGGATTCTTTCCCCACTGCCTTTCCCCTGCTTGCACTCACTCACATGCACGCTCCCTCTCAAAATAAACAAACATTTTAAAGGAGAAAGAAGTTAAAAAAACCTGAACACTTATATATACCATAAGAGAATTACACTGTAACTTGAAATAAATTTAATAGGAAAAAAGGTAAATAGCTAGTGTTACTACTTATAGTGTCAAATAGCCATATCCTTACCTGTCATCTTCTTTGCTTTCTTTTTCAACCTCCATTCTTTTTTTCAAAAATATGAGTCAATTGGGGGTGCCTGGGTGGCTCAGGCTGAGTGTCCCACTCTTGATTTTGGCTCATGTCATGATCTCATGGTTGTGAAATCGAGCCCTGTGTCAGGCTCTGCGCTGAGCATGGAGCCTGCTTGGGATTCTCTCTTTCCATCTGCCCATCCCCTGCACACATGGATGTGCACATGGGCTCTCTTCTCAATAAATAAATGAACATTTAAGAAAAAACTATAGGTCAATTCAATATATCATTCACTGCAAGCTAAGTGTCATAGAACTTAATTAAATATATTGTTGGGGCACCTGGGTGGCTCAGTTGGTTAAACATCTGACTTCAGCTCAGGTCATGATCTCACAGTTCGTGAGTTGAAGTCCCAGGTCAGGCTCTGTGATGACAGCTCAGAGCCTGGAGCCTGCTTTGGATTGTGTGTCTCCCACTCTGCACCTCCCCCACAAGTGCGCGCTCTCTCTCTCTCTTAAAAATAGGCATTTAAAAAATAGAGACACAGAGAGAGAGAGAGAGCGCGCGCGCTCTTTGGTCTCTAACAGCATGGGTTCTTTTTTTAATGAAATGTATATATACCTGCATTAGTATCATACATATTCTAAGTAGATCTAACTGAAAGTACAGGAAAAGGCTTCTATATAGACTTTTTTTTTTTAGAGCAGTTTTAGGTTCACAGCAAATCTGAGAGGAAGGTTCAGACATTTCCCAAATGCCCCCTACACTGACAGAAACATCACCTCCTTGAGTATCAACATCCTCTACCAAAGTGGTACATTTGTTACAACTGAAGAACGCATACTGGCATATTGTTATCACCCAAAGTCCATAGTTTACATATGGGTACACACTTGGTGTTGTACTTTCTATGGCTTTGAGCAAATTTATGACAGGTATCCACCATTAAAGTATCATGCAGACATTTTCACTGCCCTAAAAATTCTGTTTCACCTATTCATTCCTCCTTCCCTACTAACCCTTAGCAACCACTGATTTTTTTAGTGTCTCCATTGTTTGGTCTTTTTCAGAATGTCATGTAGTTGATTTAATGCAAACATTTTTATGACATGGTATTCAAATACCAAAATGAGCCTTAACAAAAATTCAGTATTCTTGATCAAAAATTGTAATTTTCCATCTTTCTACTTAAGATTACATACAATTATGAAAAGCTTTCCCTTTAAAACAGAAATTCTATAATAAGCTTAACAGCAATGATTTAATTATAGAGAATAATCACAAATCAATAAATGGGGGAAGCTGCATTTATTTTCTTCTTGAATCTTTTTCACTTTACTTGTAATAGGTGGAGTAATAAAGGCCTTACTATTTTCCTTTACATTTTATGTTCTTTTCACAGTGAGTAAGTAAAAAGATTAAGTTACTCATTATCTTCTGGGATGTACTTGTACTAGGCACATGACTAATTACTTAAAATCTTACTTTTCTCATCTATTAAAATGGATTTTAATATTATCTATTCCCTAGGATTATTGTGAGTTGACTTTATTAATACACTTAAGGTGTTTTGGGGTGCCTGGCAGGTTCAGTCAGTGGAGTGTGCAACTCCTGACCTTGGGGTCATGAGTTCAAGCCCCCCATCATGCATACAGTTTACTTAATTAAAAAATATATTTAAGAAAATGCATATACATAAGGTGTTCAGAACAGTGTCCAGTTCATATTAAGTGTTGTATCAATATCAGCCACCATCATCACTTTAATATATCATTTCTCCAATTAATAAAAATTATAACATACCTGTTACTCTATTACCCATTACTCTATCTTTTTTAAAAATATTAGTTAAAAATAAAATCTTCAGGGACGGCTGGATGGCTCAGTTGGTTAAGAATCCAACTCTTGGTTTCAGCTCATGTCATAATCTCACAATTCACGAGTTCGAGACCCACTTGGAGCTCTGCACTCAGAGTGCAGAACCTGTTTGGGATTCTCTCTCCAGCAATCTCTGCCCCTCCTCTGCTCATCCTCCCTCCCCCCCTCTCTCTCTCTTTCCCCTCCAAAATAAATAAACTTTAAAAATATAAAGTAAAATAAATCTTAACTTTTTAATGTAAAATGGTCTCTTCAAGAAAGCTAAAATAAAAACTAAAACAAGGGACTACTCATGAGTATTAAGTACCTAAAATCGCTTAGTTGAGAAAGATTCTGAAATCTCCCATGTTCATGAGGAAAGAGTTCCAAGACTGGTTAGTATTGTCTATCACAAACAAGTGGGGGGGGGGGGGTTAGCGGCAATGATTACTTGCTATGCTACATCTACATGCTGTTTGCATACACCTCACACCTTAAGGAACAATATATAATGTTATAATAGTACACAAGAGCAAAAAAAAAAAAGTCTATGAAATTTAAAATTCAGAAAATGTTTCTAAAAGCATAATAAAGTCAATTGATTAGTATTTAATACTTCAATTAATGTCTAAGTGCTTAAAAGCTCTCCATAAGTTAAAATGTGAAAAGTCTTGAGGAAAAAAATTGTAATTATAAAAGCTAACATATTACCTAGTGTTTAATACATGCCAGGCATTGTTCTAGACTTTTTACATACACTACAACTTTAATCCTTACAACAACCCCCTAGAAATAGGTACTATTATTATTCGCATTTTTTAGGTAGGAAAACTGAGGCACAAAATGTTTAAGTACTATGCCCAATTTCACATAGCTCATAAAGCTGAAGCAGTCTTATTCCACTGTATATTCATAGTGGCAGAGGTATAATGCCATATATAGAATTTCACATGGCTTTTGGGGCACCTGGGTGGCTCAGTCAGTAAGCATCCGACTTCAGCTCAGGACATAATCTCCCAGTTCATGGTTTCGAGCCCCGCATCAAGTTCTGTGTTGACAGCTTGGAGCCTGGACCTGCTTCAGATTCTGTGTCTCCCTCTCTCTCAAATATAAATATTAAAAAAAAAAAAAAAAAAGAATTTCACATGACTTTTGATTCTGTAACTTTCCACGATCACTCAAAGAGGAAAAAAACTGTCCTGAGCATCTACTTTCCATCATGAGATTATAGAATAAAGAGAAGTGAGAAATCTTCTGAATATGTACTACTGACCAACAGATAGTACCCACTGCCAATAGTTCAATGAAAAGTTTAAATTCAGTGTGTTAAAGATAGTTTAGGAATATCAACATTAAGGCAGTTAAGACGGCAACACCAGGGGCGCCTGGGTGGCTCAATTGGTTAAGTGTCCAACTTTGGCTCAGGTCATGATCTCACAGTTCTTGAGTGTGACCCCAATGTCGGGCTCTGTGCATCTCAGAGACTGAAGCCTGCTTCAGATTCTGTCTCCCTCGCTCTCTGCCCCTCCCCCACTTGCACTCTGCCTGTCTCTCTCTCTCAGAAATAAATAAAAACATTAAAAAAAAAAAAAAAAAAGAATGCTACACCAGTGGGGTGCCTGGGTGGCTCAGTTGGTTCAGCATCCAATTTGGTTCAGGTCATGATCTCACGGTTTGTGAGTCCATGGGTTCAAGCCCTGCATCGTGCTCACCGCTGTCAGCACAGAGTCTTCTTCAGACCCTCTGTCCCCCTCTCTCTTTACCCCTTCCCTGCTCATGCTCTCTCTCTCTCAAAAATAAAAAAAAAATTAAAAAAAAAAAAAAGAAGACTGCTATACCAGTTAAAGTTGTATTAGCTTTAAGCAACTTTCTTCTTAAATCTGTTGTACAAGGACTCAATATTTTCCTCCTTGCTTTAGTTACTAGTACGATGGCCCTTCTCTATGGAGAAGAGAACATTATGGAATATACTTTTTGTATCTGAATCTAACTCCAGCTTTTCCTTTGGCCTAATTTATGCATCTAATCACCTTTAATCCTGTTATATTGATATACTTCAGACACTGTGAACAAGCTTAAGGTTTTATAAATAAATTTCATACACACGCATGCACAAACCTAAACACAAGAAAAAATGTAACACAAATGAAAAAAGACATTATCTATTAATTGGGATCCTTCAATAAATTCTAAACAGGGGAGCCTGGATGGCTTAGTCAGAGGAGTGTATGACTCTTGATTTCAAGGCTGTAGGTTGGAGCACCATGTTGAATGCAGAGATTACTTAAAACCTAAAAAAATACATACTAAACATTATACTCATGTAAGGGAGGAGACTCTATCTTGTTAAAAACTGGGGTTTGAATAGATTTCTATACCAAAATATTTTTAAATATTATTTGAAACAGTTATAAAATACATAAATACTGGTCCATTCCATTTTCATCACTGTGTTAACATAGCAACTCTTAAGATATGACCCAGGATCCCTGGAACCTCAAAACCCTTTCAAGTTTATACAGTTAAAACTACTCTGATAAGATATTATTTACCTTTTTCACTCTCTCGTGAGTATACAGTATAGTTTTCAAGAAGCTACATGAAGTGGTGTGATAATGTTATCACACTGATAGCTAACAATGTGCAAGTGAGATTCCTGAATTTAAAAAAAGTTGTTTTAATTTCTAACATGGTAAATATTGATAGATGTAACTCACAAAACCTCTTTGGGTCCTCAATAACCTTTAAGAGCTGTTAAGGGATCTTGAGACCAAAATGTCTGAGAACTTCTGGTTTAAACTATGAATGAATTTGCAGTTTTCAAATCAAGCTCATTTGCTAGTTTTTAAAAGAAAGAGAACTCTAAAAGACAGCAATTTTAGAAAAATGATCAAGCATATGCAAGACGTTATCGTTATAGAAAACATAATACAATGAATTAAAAAGTAGTATAACGTTAACGGAATTAAAAGCATCTTAGTAAGCAAAATCTCTGAAAATATGACCAACTGAGTTACAAAAGTTAGTAATAAGAAATGTGTGATGCTTTAATCCACGCACTACTTTAAAAAATTAAGGGGAAGCCTTGACACTCAGTAGCAGGCTAATCCAAAACCACACGTTAGAGTCCTTTCTTTTGCAAAGAGTCAATAACGAGATGGCAGACAGAAAGGGTTTTTTTTTCTTCTTCAGCAAAGACAAAGCAGAGTCCAAACTAAAGAAGTTTCTAAATTAACCAAATAATTGCTCAAAGAAAAGGCAATGCCTTTTAAATATTTAAAAAATATTTCCTGGGGCACCTGGGTGGCTCAGTTGGTTAAGCATCTGACTCTTGATTTCAGCTCAGGTCATGATCTCATAGTTCATGGAATCGAGCCCCACATTGGGCTCCACGTTGAGCACGGACCCTGCTTGGGGTTCTCTCTCTCCCTCTGTCTCTCTCTCTCTCTCTCTCTCTCTCTCAAAATAAATAAATAAACATTTAAAATATACATGTAATTCCTTAGTGCACTTAATACTCTTATTCATCAGAAAGAAAAATTTAGAGAAAGTAAATATACCTGAAAATGGCAGGGTTGCAGACATGCTTTGGATCCAATGCTTCTCCCTGTATAAATTCATAGCACAGTCCATTATTGAAGGTACAGTAGAGTTGTGGTGCACAGCCATGAGCCTGCAACACTCGGAAACTCTTCACTTCCTCATCTCGATCAACTAACAGCTCAGTCTTATTGCCATAAATTCGCACCAGGACTACATCCTCCATTGTATTACTCACGTAACAGCCAATAAGTTTATTTGTGATTCCATCTGTGAAAAGCTGCCAAAGGAAAAAAAAAAAAAGAAGAAACAATGAGTGAAAAACCAATTATACACTTCATTAACAAATGAAATAGCAGATAACTTGAAAATAACTGAAACATCTACTTTTTAACATAAAAAAAAAACTTCTAAATACAATTTTGCCAAACAGGTCTATAATTTTAATTCTAGATTTAAATAAAAAGGAATGCTACCACTTAATATGTTGCCCTTAATTCCCATAGCATTATGTCTTTTCTCTTGATCCAAAAGCATTAATTATTCAATCTCTAGTACTTCTATACAATGTTTTGATGCTATTGTATCTCAAAGTATACCTTGTACTGCAATCACTATAAATGTGTGTATACACACACAATCTCCTATGTCTAATAGTCCAGAAACTCTCTGAAAACAGAGACACTGCCCTCTTTCAGCATGGCATTTAACGTATAAAGGTCTTTAATAATATTCACAAGTTTAGGGGGTGTCTGGATGGCTCAGTCGGTTAAGCATCCAACTCTTGGTTTCAGCTCAGGTCATAATCTCAGTCGTGAGATCAAACCTCATGTCCACGCTTAGTACAGAGCCTACTTAAGATTTGCTCTCTCTCTGCCCCTCTCCCCTGCTCACTCGAGCTCTCTCCCTAAGATACAAAAACGTTTAAATAATAATAATGTTCACAAGTTTAAATATACAAATATAAATCTACCATACGTTACAAATTATGGTAAATCTCCAACTTATAAAAAATGAATTTTAAATGCCAATTTTAAAAGGTTACTTAACACAACATGCATTAGAAGTTGTTGTAAGCATTTAGGTTATAACTTTTTAAACTTAAATACTGTGGCTAAAAAGAGAAGTACAACCTAATGAGAGGAAATGAGAGGTTAAGTAGAAACTTCCACAATATTTTCTAAAAGGGACTTTTGGGACTTTTCAAGAGCTTATGTCAAGTATGTCAAGTTCTTTTTTGTATCTGAGCACAAATGGTACACTTAAAAGGCAAACAGATGATTAGCAGTGTTAGTTCAAATCTATTCAAAAACTGCAATTTTTATTTTCCTCTTATTTGATACTAAAACTAATTTTTCTATTTGCTCAAAGCTTTTGGAGGCTCTCTGGTGGAATAAAGGGACAAGAGATAAAAGTCAAAGTGTAAGCAAGAGTTAAGGACATTTTTTTCCAAGAAAACGGTCAAAAAAAAAAAAAAAAAAAACAGGAAAAAGAGCCAAAGGATAAGTTTTAAATGTACACATATTTAGTTAATGCCTGAGAAAAAAATGTAAACGTTTCTATTTCAATAAGATTACTGTAATGATAAACAACATCTGAAAAGGCTTATATCTTCAGGTGAAAATCTGGAGCTGTTTATTAAAGTTAATATAATACACAGCTAACTAGGTTTGGGGGTTTTTTTGTTTTAGTTTTTTTTTATGTTTACTTATTTTTGAGAGAGAGAGCGAGCATGAGCAGGGTAGGGGCAGAGAAAAAAGGAGACACAGAATCCAAAGCAGGCTCCAGGCTATCAGCACAGAACCCAACTTGGGGCTTGAACTCACAGACCACAAGATCATGACCTGAGCTGAAGTTGGATGCTCAACTGACTGAACCACCCAGTCACCCCAACTAATTTATATATATATTTTTTTTATTATATACAAGAGTTGACTATTATCCTTATTCACATAATGCAGGTAAATTACATGAGTTAAGTAAAGAGGCTTATTTTAAATACTTTTTCAGGTATGCAGAGACATACAAGTATTGCTTTCCACCTAGATTTCACAAAATTCTATGTAGAATTGACAAGAAGCATATGCACTTACACTAAATGCAAATCATTTTATTAAAATCTGTGTTGAAAAGCATACTGTCTACTACAAGGTCATATCAATTCATATACATTATTCTGTAACTTCAGATGTACGATAAAATATTTCAACTTACTGTAACAAAGACTGAGAAACTAACCCCAGCATCCTCTACTGTGCAATAACTACATACTTCCAACGAAATAATAAACCATAAATTCTTGTAAAAAAATAAATACATGAATAATATCACTTCACATCTATAAAAATATTGTATGTATAAATAAGGATAGAAATGTCTGCAAAGATATTCAAGAAAATATTAGGCAGACAGGTTAAATCTTGTTTTTTGTTTTGTTTCTCTAAACTTTTTCCTTCTGGTTTATGTATGTTTTCTCACTTTCATTTTCCTGCAATGAGCCTAGTTTACATTTGAAAAATTAAATTACTAACAGAAAAGAAGCCCAACAACTAGGAACTGACCTGGCACACACAGTAAAGCCTTGAGGTTCTAATGAACATAAATAATTTCACAGAACACCAACATCAGATGAGGCCACTCTGACCACAATGGTTCAAGACAAAAACAAAGCCATTCTGTAATCATGTCTGAATGTAGACAAAATCATAAAATTTTTTCAAACCACAAAAATGACTAAATATCCCCCTATTTTGGCTAGTATGAATGACTGCTCTTCATTTTCAGTCACAGCTTTGGCCCTGCTTCATTCCTCCAGTCCTTTAGATAAGATTAATATATCCCCAGTCATAGACTTGCCCCCACTTCCTGACAACACCAAATCCAGAGGAAAGCCTAGCTTACTTGAACACTTTCCCAAATCAGCAGACCCAAATCCTATTAAGTCCTTTGTAACATCCACTTACTGAGATCCCTACTATTCCTACCTAGTGGTATAAGTTCTCTCTTAAACCCAACTTGTTTAGCTAAAAGTGTGTTCTTAATGGAGAACACTGGCTTTAAAAATGTATGGATAGGGGCACCTAGGTAGCTCAGTCCGTTAAGTGTCTGACTTCAGCTCAGGTCACGATCTCAAGGTTCGTGGGTTCCAACCCCACGTGGGGCTCTGTGCTGAATGCTTGGTTGGTCAGAGCCTGGAGCCTCCTTCAGATTCTGCGTCTCCTTCGCTCTCTGCCCCTCCCCCCCTCGTGCTGTCTCACTGTCTCTCAAAAATAAAGTAATAAAAAAATTTTTTTTAAATAAAGATGTATGGATAATGGTTTTTGCCCTTGGATGGTTCCTACCTCATATATAAACCTACAGGAAACTCAGAAGGTGCTGAACCTTCTGAAACATACAGTAAAATATACTAGGTATATACTAGATACATATACTAGATATATACTAGAAATGTAAATTTTCACCTCAATGGAGGAAGGACAAAACTAATACAAATCTCACGGAGCTCCTTTTCTCAGGAACTATATCTTGCACTGTTTGTCAAATATTTAGGATAGTACTAGCTCAGCGAAAAACATTCTGAACTGAATGATAACAAAAACATTTCAAAACTTGTGGATGCTTGCAGGGTCACGTAAATAAAAATATTAAAAATTAAAAAGGCAGAAAATTAAGCTTCCAGCTCAAGAAGCTAGATAAGTAATTCTTCAAATATATATATATTAGAAAGAGAATAAAAGGGCAAAATTATCAATAAAACACAAAAATTCAACCAATCAAAAATTGTTATTTTTAAAGATAAGGTTGATCACTTCCAAGCAAAACTATCAAGGAAAAAAAAGAAAAAAAAGAAAACAAACTATCAAGATATCAAAACATGCCAAGGACATTACAAGAATATTATAAAGACCACTCTCATGAACATAGTTGCAAAAATTCCAATCAAAATATTAGTAACTAGGGTCACTGGACTGGCTCAGTTGGTACAGTATACAACCCTTGATCTTGGGGGTCATGAGTCTGAGCCCCACATGGGGTGTAGAGATTACTTAAATAAATACTTTAAAAAACATATCAATAACTAATATTTAAAAAGGAGAACACGTCACAACCAAATGGGGCTTACTCTAAAAAGCAAAGGTTTTCAACATTAAAATTTTTTTTAAAAAATCAATGTAATTCAGCTCAACAGAAAAATGGAGGAAAATCATGCAATCATCATGAGAAGCAAAAAAAAAAGTATACCATAAAATCAACACTCATGTATGATAAACACATGTGCAACTAAGAATAAAATGAAACTTCCTAGGATGCTTGGCTGGCTTAGTCCATAGAACATGCAACTTTTCATCTTAGGGTCATCAGTACAAGCCCCACATTAGGGGCAGAGTTAACTTTAAAAAAAGAAAGTTTGGGGTGCCTGAGTGGCTCAGTTGGTTGAACATCTGACTCTTGACTTTGGCTCAGGTCATGATTTCAGTCTGTGGGTTCAAGCACCACATTAGGCTCTGCACCATCAGTGCAGAGCCTGCTCAGGATTCTCTCCTTATCTCACTGCCCTTGCCCCACTCGTGCTCTCTCTCTCTCAAAAAAGTAAACATTTTTTTTAAAGTTTAAAAACAAAAAGCAAAAATGTGGAGAAAAATTAAAGGACTAAATAAATGGGATATGCCTTGTTTATGGATTTTGAGACTCAATATTGTTAATGATTTTACTTCTCAAAAATCTAGAGAGTCCACAAAGTATCAAACTCTCATCCAGTTTCTTTTGTGAAAATTGAAAAGTTGAGTCTACAATTTATATGGCAATTTAAAAAGTCAAGAATAGTCAAGAAAATTTTAAAGAACAAAGTTAAAGCCCTGTATCATGGACTACAGTAATTATATCAGCTTCCAACAACCATAGTAAAGCCTGAGAGTAATCAAGATAGTACAGTACCAGCGCAACAGATAAAACAGACCACAGGGACAGAACAACATAACCTGGCCCACATACAATGCAACCTGATTTATGACAATGATGACACTATAATGGGGAAAAGATGGCCTTTTCGATAAACAATAAGGAGTCAACTGATAGCCACATGGAAAAAAATTAATCATGATCCCTTCTACCTAACATCATACACAATTCTAGATCGATATAAAATATCAAAACAGTAAAGCTTGTACAAAACACAGAAGAATGAACATCTTCATGAGGTTGACACAGGAAGAGATCTCAAGACATAAAACAAGCAACCTATAAGGAAAAAAAATTCAAATACTGGTTTTAAGATTATCAAATATACTACTAAGAGTGAAAGTGCAAGCTACATTTTGGCAGACAATAATTGTAATATTTATTTATTTGAAAAGGACTCAACTCGGGTTGCCTGGGTGGCTCAGTCGGTTAAGCAGCCGACTTCGGCTCAGCTCATGATCTCACAGTCTGTGAGTTCGAGCCCTGTGTCGGGCTCTGTGCTGACAGCTCAGAGCCTGGAGCCTGCTTCAGATTCTGTGTCTCCCTCTCTCTCTGACCCTCCCTCGTTCATGCTCTCTCTGTCTCAAAAATAAATAAACGTTAAAAAAAAAAAAAGGACTCAACTCTACAACATATAAACAACATCTTCACAAAGGAAAAACTGAAAAATCAGCAAAAGATTTGAACAAGTACCTCAAAATAGAAGACATCCAAATATCCAACACACACAAAAAAAAGATGCCCTTAGCCACCAGCAGAATGCAAATTACACCCATAAGGTATCCCTAATGCCCACAAGAATGATAAAAATAAAGACAAATAATACCAGCTGTTGGTAAAAATGAAACACTGAAACTATCATATACTGCCATTATGGGTATAACTGGGCACAACCACTTTGGAAAACTGAAAATATGTAGTGAGGCTGAAAATACTTAAGCCAGATGACCTAGCAAGTCTAACTATTCACCTAACAGAAAGGGTCATTTATGTTCACCAAAAATATATATAATTATGTTTGTAACAGCATAATTTTTAATAGTCAAATACTGAAAACATCCCAAATGTCCATCAACAGTAGGAAATAAAGAAACTGAAGTGCATTCTCACAATGGAATAAGTTATTGTAAGAACTATATATACACGAATAAATCTCTCAAAATTTGAACAAAATCCAGCCCCAAAAACAAAAAAAACAAAAATAGTCCACATGATTCCATTTAAAAAATTCATAAACAAAATTATGATGTAAGAAATCAGGATAGGAGTAATCTTTGGCTGGGGAGAGAGATGATGAATAATGACTACAGGGGAACATAAGAAGATTCAGGGGTACTGTTTCCCCAAATCCGTTTCCTGACCTGGATACTTATTACACAGGTATGGTCATTTTGTAGGAAAATTCATCAGGTTCTACACTCGATGAATTGTGTGCTTTTTATTATGTGTATCACTTATCAACAATAAATAGACTTTTATTAAAAAGAGTTTAACACAATATTCAGAGCGGGAGGAATGTATTTTCACGTTAATCTCATTACCTTCAACGATTTTCCAATTTTACAAAGGTGTAAAAGCAATACACATTTGGAAGAAACCATACTTTGAATATGAATTTTGGGCTGGCGATATGCAGTTTGATCCTCTCATGATGATAGTTAACAGCAGCTGCAGCTCTCAGTCAACCACATGATCATGACAATAAACCACCAATGCACTTCCAACCATTCTGTACCCAAACAACCATTGTGTTTTTCACTTTCAGTACAGTATTCAATAAATTACATACAATATTCAATACTTTATTATAAAATAGTCTTTCTGTTAGATGATTTTACCCAACTGTAGGCAATGTCAGTGTTCCGGGCACATTTAAGATAGGCTAAGCTAAGCTATGATGTGCAGTAGGTTACATGTGTTAAATGCATTTCCGATTTGGGGGATTTTTGACTTACAATGGGTTTATCAGGACATAACCACATCAGAAGTCAAAGGATACATATATATAAAATGAAATAAAATTTCTTAGTCTATTACATGCATTCTCAAAACAGGTATCACCAAAGAAGCAAGAAAAAGCTATTACAATGGTTTGTGGCCTACCAAAGCTCAATACTACCTGACAAAATCCTATTCTTTGGTATATAATTTCTGTTAGATAGAAATCAACAAAGCTTTTTAATTAATTTCATTTTAATTTTTGTTTCAAGAATACTTATTAAAAGGATTGAGAAACAATGGCCTACAACAAAGACATATTCAATAAATGTTTGTTTATGTATAGACTGATTGTAAAATACCTCAGAAATGCTCAGTTTGTAGAATGAGAAAATTATGGCTGAGATAAATTCCCTTACTTATCCAAAATCACACAATGGAAGAACAGGTTAAAAGCTGGTATTATGACTATTAATCTGTTCCAAGGATATCAAATTTGCTAGCATCATCCTAGACTCAGTGTAATATTGCTAAAGCATTTTGGGGGGAGAAAATAAAAGGCGTTAGAGGCTAAATCCTTGATGCCAGGTTTGCCAAATCACCCACAGTATCAAACAGCAGGCGTGCTGCCATCTGTTACAGGAGGTAAAAGTAAATGAAACCTAGCAGATAGATCCAACCTGAGAGGAGTTTCATCACTGAATCTACAATAAAATGCAAAATAATAAGAAACTGGCTAAAGGCACAATTCCCTGGCTATTGTTAGCATACTACCTAGAAGAGAAAGCTAAAGACAGTTTTAGGGTGGGCTGTGATGTTAAATAGAGCCAGGTTCCAACTGATCCAATCCAACATCAAACTGCTCACTTCAAAACCATCACAAAACAGAAAAATCATACTGAGCAGATTTACAGCTGTTTACCAAAATGATTCAGGTAACGAAGAGACAAAGTCAGGAAACTACTGAAACCAGGGGAGATAGCGTAAAAGTTGTCTTATTTAGTGGGGTCAATATAGCTGGTTCCCTGAAGAACCTTTATTAACATGGCTCGTAAGAATGGTTAAGTTAGAAGCAGTCTATGAAGACCATACCATGTTTGAGCTAATGCAGGATCCATAGCTCAGTGACAGTCCTGAATGGCAGTGACTAACCCAAACAAGAGTGCCAGCCTGGTACAATGAATGAAAGTGGCTAGAAAGTTTGTTTATCCTGAGAAGGGGAAGTGTCCTGTCCCTCCTTTGCATGCAAAGTGGAATAATCCAGATGAAGGGCTGATATGCTATATATACAGACCATACTAGATTTGCTTTCCAGTGACCAAGATATTCAGTATGTCTCACCCCCAGGTCACTATGAATACTGTATGATAAAGATGGCTTCTTTTATGGGGCACCTGGGTAGGTCAACTGGTTAAGCGTCCAACTCTTTGTTTTGGCTCAGGTCATGATCTCATGGTTCATGGGTTCAAGCCCCGTGTTGCGCTCGCGATGTTGGTGTGGAGCCTGCTCGGGCTTCTCTCCCCTTCTCTCCCTGCCCCTCCCCTGTTTATTTATTATTAAAATAAGTAAATTTAATAAAAAAAAAAAAGATGGCTCCTTCTATATGGGTCCCCCACGTAACTTTACTGTTACCAACGCAAGAAACCATTCAGGATGCTGTATCAGACTTGCTGTCTAAAGCTTCCCTTTATGGGTCTTAGGAATAATACCAAGAAAATTAGAATGGTTCACTAGGAAGTGGAAAGATAAGACAGATGGCAAATCTATTTGCCCCAACACAATGGAAGTTGTGAGGCTTTTTTTTTGTTTTTTTGGGGTTTTTTTTTGAAAGACAGAAAGAGTGAGAGCACAAGTGTGCAAGCAGGGAAGAAGCAGAGGGGAAAGGAGAGACAATCATAAGCAAACTCCACACCTAGTGAGATCATGACCTGAGTCGAAATCAAGAGTTGAACACTTAACCGACTTAGCCACTCAGCTGCCCCAAGATTATGGCTTTATTGACACTTAAAAGCTGCAGTGGTATTAATAAACTTGACGGTCTTCTTTAGACCCTCAAATCATAATTCAATACTTCTTTCAATATTTGACACTGTCCTGCAACTACAAACCCTGAGATGGTAAAAATATTAAATTCTACACATCAACTATGAAACTCCTTCAGTCCTAATGATTTAATACGCCAAACAGGGAACCTGTTTTGACACGTATTTATGGTCTAGAATGACCAGTTAACTACTGAATTTAAATGAATAAACTCTCATGCCAATAAAATAGTAAAGGCAAGTTTCAATTATTAAGCTAATGGTTGCTAAACCAACTAAAAAGCCTAGAAAGGTGGAAATTAATACATATCAGTTAATTGTTTTGTGCAAGAAACCCTTGGATTCCATCGTCTTCCAAAATAATAAAGTTAGAAGTAAAATAATAATACCATTTTCATGTATCCCACTGGCAAAAATTTTTAAATTCAGTATCAGGGATTGGACAAGGTATAAGGAAAATCGTGTTCTCCACCACTGTATTGAGAAGTATAAATTAATGCAACTTTTGTGACAATTTGGTAATACGAAAGTGAGAAACAGCATGACAGTTTAATAAGTCAACTAGGATTGGCTGTAATACCCACTTATTCAAACACTAATCTAGATGCAGCTGTGAAGGTGCGGTAGCTACACTTAACCTGTACAATCAGTTATGAGGGTGGGCTTCATCCAATCAGTTTAAGATATATAAAAATAAAACAAGTTTTAAGTTTTCCTGAAGAAATTCTACCTTAAGATGACAGTATCAACTCCTACCTAAGTTTCTAGCCTACTATCCTGCCCTATATTTCACTTACCAGCCTCTACAAGTACATGAGGCAATTCTTTGAAATAAAGCCCACATACTATACCCGTAACTAGCACACAGTTTTTAACTTTTTAATTCCACTAGTAAGAACTTATTCCATGGATATACTTAGAAAAGTTATCCAAAACATATGTATAGGAGCAGTTCATGCAAAACTACTTTAACGTGCAAAAAATAGAAATGATTCAATGTTGTTTAAAAAATATGAGGCGGGGGTGCCTGGCTGGCTCAGTGGATGGACCATGCAACTCGTGATCTCAGGGTCATGAGCTCAAGTCCCATGTTGGGTGTAGAGATTATTTTTAAAAAATTTTTTAAAAAAAGGTTAAAAAGGGGCGCCTGGGTGGCGCAGTCGGTTGAGCGTCCGACTTCAGCCAGGTCACGATCTCACGGTCCGTGAGTTCGAGCCCCGTGTCGGGCTCTGGGCTGATGGCTCGGAGCCTGGAGCCTGTTTCCGATTCCGTGTCTCCCTCTCTCTCTGCCCCTCCCCCGTTCATGCTCTGTCTCTCTCTATCCCAAAAATAAATAAAAAACGTTGAAAAAAAATTAAAAAAAAAAAAAGGTTAAAAAATATGAGGTAGATTACATATACTGACACAGGAGGATGCCTAAAATATATTATTTTAAAATCCAAGATACAGAATAACTCTGTTGCATTACAAAAGGGATATAGTTATACTTCTAATATTTATTAATATAGGTAATATGTACCCGGATAAACCCATAATCTGATTTTTTAGAAGTTCAAAAACACTGCTCACAAAATTACTGTGGGGAGAATGAATGGAAGTTGGAAGTTGAGGGAGTTACACTTTTTACTTTTCATTTTACATAGTCTTGTATATTTTTTAAATATTTTATTAAGAGCATATATTATTTGTATTTTTTTAAACAAAACCAACACGTTTAGACAGTATATGAACCTTTCTAATTTTCTAGTTTATACTCCTCACAATTTTTGTTGGTTTGTTTGGTTTTTATATATATATATATAGAGAGAGAGAGAGAGAGAGAGAGAGAGAAAGCACAGGGGAGGGGCAGAGAGAGAGGGAGAGAGAGAATCTGAGGCAGGTTCTGCACTGACAAGCAGCAATCCCAACTGGGGCTCGAACTCAGGAACCGTGAGATCATGACCTGAGCTGAAGTCAGTCACTTAACTGACTGAGCCACCCAGGCACAGCTCTTCAAAAATTTTTAAACTTCATTTTAATAATTTAGGAACATGATGTTCAACATGACCAAATATTATATTTATGGCTATCAAAAATTATAGTCAATATCATACAAACATGGGAAAGTGAAAGGCCGCATAAAAAAAAGGACTACAAGGGGCGCCTGGGTGGCGCAGTCGGTTAAGCATCCGACTTCAGCCAGGTCACGATCTCGCGGTCTGTGAGTTCGAGCCCCGCGTCAGGCTCTGGGCTGATGGCTCAGAGCCTGGAGCCTGTTTCTGATTCTGTGTCTCCCTCCCTCTCTGCCCCTCCCCCGTTCATGCTCTGTCTCTCTCTGTCCCAAAAATAAATAAACGTTGAAAAAGAAAAAGAAAAAAAAAATTAAAAAAAAAAAAGGACTACAAAATTATATACTTGGTATGATCCTAACTATGCAAAAGAAGGTAATGAAAAAACAACTGATTTTTTTTCATAAAATATGGATCAGAAATGGTTTTTCTCCCTATTCAAACTTTCAATACTGTGATATATCTTTGTAGTAAAACTAAATTATTTCACATTCATGTCCCTTATAAAAGGAAATTCATACACTCAGTATATTATTTTCTCATAGTACTGACTTGCAAAAAATATTTTTTTTCAATATATGAAATTTATTGTCAAATTGGTTTCCATACAACACCCAGTGCTCATCCCAAAAGGTGCCCTCTTCAATACCCATCACCCACCCTCCCCTCCCTCCCACCCTCCATCAACCCTCAGTTTGTTCTCAGTTTTTAAGAGTCTCTTATGCTTTGGTTCTCTCCCACTCTAACCTTTTTTTTTTTTTCCTTCCCCTCCCCCATGGGTTTCTGTTAAGTTTCTCAGGATCCACATAAGAATGAAAACATATGATATCTGTCTTTCTCTGTATGGCTTATTTCACTTAGAATCACACTCTCCAGTTTCATCCATATTGCTACAAAGGGCCATGTTTCATTCTTTCTCATTGCCACGTAATACTCCATTGTGTATATAAACCACAATTTCTTTATCCATTCATCAGTTGATGGACATTTAGGCTCTTTCCATAATTTGGCTATTGTTGAGAGTGCTGCTATAAACATTGGGGTACAAGTGCCCCTATGCATCAGCACTCCTGTATCCCTTGGGTAAATTCCTAGCAGTGCTATTGCTGGGTCATAGGGTAGATCTATTTTTAATTTTTTGAGGAACCTCCACACTGTTTTCCAGAGTTGATTTGCAAAAAATTACTAAAGAAAAACAGAAAAGAAAAGAAAAGAAAAGAAAAGAAAAGAAAAGAAAAGAAAAG
>NW_024412407.1:25784787-25792151 GCF_014898765.1 Herpailurus yagouaroundi
AGAAAAGAAAAGAAAAGAAAAGAAAAGAAAAGAAAAGAAAAGAAAAGAAAAAAGAAACGAAACGAAACTGCTATTGTGGAGCACCTGGGTGGCTCAGTTGGTTAAGCATCTGACTTCAGCTTAGGTCATGATCTTGTGGTTTATGAGTTCAAGCCCTGCCTCTAGCGCTGTGCTGACAGCTCAGAGCCTGAGCCTGCTTCAGATTCTGTGTCTCCCTCTCTCTCTACCTGTCCTCCACTCATGCTCTGTCTCTCTCTCTCAAAAATAAACATTAAAAAAAAAAACAAAAAAAAAAACCTGTTATTGTGACTACCACTAGAGGGAGGGAGAGATTAGGACCAGGAAGTAAAATGGAGATATTCTGGGTTGCTGATATTTTCTTTACCATGGTTTGGGTTACACAGTATTTGTTCTACAAAAAAATTTACGTTTCATAGATTTTTCTGTATGTTTATTATATCTCACGATTTTTAAAAGGATGATAAAAACTTATTTACAGCCCATCTATTATATCAAAGAGCAAAATAACTCCTCAGAAAACAAAATATTTCTCAAGTGAGATATCTAGCCTCTGATTCCTTAAGTATAGGTCTTCTATTACCTCCCTATCTTTGTCACCCCCCCCCAAAAAAAAATCCTTAAGCTTCTCTGTTCCCTCACCTGCAAACAAGCAATTAACTCCTTCGTATTTATTTTCCGAAATGCCCAATCTGCCCTTTATTTTCATCTCCAAGGCCACTGTCCTTATTTGAGTAGCAGCAACTCTTGTCTGAACTAACAGTCCTCCTAGGTTAAGTTTTTCTCCAACATTTTTTAATGTGATACTCAGACAAAAATATATTTATCATCTAATTCAGTACCATACTTTCATATGAAAAAAGCTTCACCTTATTATTTGCAAGACTCTCTGATCTATCCTATTGCATCCTATTTTAACTCATCTTTTTAAACTGTAGTAGTTTCAACCCACTCTGCTGACTTAGCATTCTATTCATGTGGGGTAACCACTAGTTTCAAAACCAATGTCCTAAGTGGATCACTTATTCCCCAATTCAAAACATCTCATTCAACTACAGTTGCCTTCAATATAGCCTGCTACTGCTTTTAAAAAATACATGATATAACTCACCTCCTTAAAAACATTCAATGGCTTCCATTATGTCCTAGATAATAACATATCACCTCCTTAATGAAGCACAAAACCTTCATATCTAACAACTCCCTTTCTCAAAAATCAGTCCTACTTTTCTTGTTCACACTCCATTTGGCCCAAAATATTCAGTCTAGCTTTGTTCTTTCCCCCTTATAGTCTAGCTTTGTGAAAGTAGTTTTTTTCATTGCCCAGAAATGCTTCCCCATTCCATCTGACCATATATTTTCTTCAAAGCTCAGTTCAGGTATCCCCTCCTCTAGGAAGTGTTCCCTTCTACATTTTCCCATGCCTACCTTTTGTTACAGTTAGTTGTACAAAAGGATGCTGCTTAAAGTTAATATCATGCTGGGGGGGGGGGGGCTGAATCAGTTAAACGTCTGACCCTTGATTTCAGCTCCAGTCATGATCACACAATACATGAGTTCGAACCCCACATTGGGCTCTGTGCTGACAGTGAGGAGCCTGCTTGGGATTCTCTCTCTCCCCCTCCCCCGCTCTCTCTCACAATAAACAAACTTGAAAAATATTGGAAAAAAAGGTTATAAAATAGCATCGTGCCTATTACAAAAAATGTATGTCAGAATTACTGAATTTCAGGGGCACCTGGGTGGCTTAGTCGGTTAGGTGTCCGACTTCAGCTCAGGTCATGATCTCATGGACCATGGGTTCATGCCCCGCATCAGGCTCTGTGCTGACCGCTCAGAGTCTGGATGCAGCCTGTTTCAGATTCTGTGTCTCCCTCTCTCTCTGACCCTCCCCCGTTCATGCTCTCTCTCTGTCTCAAAAATAAATAAAAACATTTTTAAAAAATTAAAAAAAAAAAAAAAGAATTACTGAATTTTAGGAGCTTACAATTCAGATGAATTATTCCACTTACAAATGGGGGAGGGTGCTGGGGGAGATGGGAGGGGAAAAGTTGGAAGCACGTAGTACTAAAATATACCATGCAGACCTTTATGCATTTCATTTCTTAGGATATTCTATTAGTAGTAAAGTAGTAAAAACTGGTGCTAGTAGTAAAATTACTATTAGTAATAAAGTAGTATTTTTTTCTAGAAAATAAGACATAACAGTTTTACAATTTGTTTAATGGCAACTGGTAATCATCACATTGGCAATGGTTATCTTCAAAAGTTGTTACACTAGCTTTGCTGTCATTTCTCAAGGATGATCAGATACCTAGAGTCACAGACATTTTCCACAGATGCATCATGTAAGTCAGAGTTGGTTTATCACCAGCATTGATAAAACCAGACCTAGGGAAAGAGCTAAGTCTGGGGACACATACATGGTCTTAATATAGTGAATGTTTAGCCTGCCCTGATTATTACAAAATCGATAAAGTAGTATTGAGTGGTAAATTCTACTATTTTCTACCAGTCTGCTGCTTTCCAAGGTAGATAAAAATCCTGTTTCAGAGATTTAAAAACTTGCCAAAGGTTACAAATAGCTAGTATCAGGATTCAAAAACCATCCTCTTTCTACCACATTATGCTGAAGCCCCCCAAAACAGGTCAAGTTACTTGTTTAGTCCAAATCAGACAGCTGTTAATACCTGAAAATGAACTAGCGTATTAGGCTTCTGACTTTTTAGTCCCATCTTAATAAAAGACATGGGAGCCTATCAAACATTCATCTTTGGGAAGCCTAGCTGGCTCAGGGTCTCTTGCTCTCAGAGTCATGAATTCAAGCCCCACGTTGGGTGGAGATTACTTTAAAAAAAAAAAAAAAAATTAAGGGCTCCTGGGCGGCTCAGTCAGTTAGGCATCCAACTTTGGTTCAGGTCATAATCTCACGGGTCATGGGATGGAGCTCTGCGTCGGGCTCCGTACTGAAACCTCAGAGCCTGGAACCTGCTTCACATTCTGTGTCTCCCTCTCTCTGCCCCTCCCCCATTCACACTCTGTATCTCTCTCAAAAATAAACATTAAAACAAAATTTTTTTAAAATTACACATCTTTGATAGGAGCCTATCAAACATCATACATCTCTCTTAGGCACAGTCAACAGAGTGTTAGGGCCTACCACCCATCAAATACTTTATTATAAAACACTGAAAACAGAAAGAGGGGGAATAGAAAATGGAAAATTGGACCCAACCATTTATATTAAAAGTTATGCTGAGGGGCACATGGGTGGCCCAGCTGGTTAAGCTTGGACTCTTGATTTTGGCTCAGGTCATGACCTCACCTTCGGTGGATTCAGGGGATCATGTTCTGCACGGACAGTGGGGAGCTCGCTTGGAATTCTCTCTCTCCCTCTTTCTCTGCCCCTCTCCCTCAACCCACATGCACATGCACTCTTTCTGTCAAAAAAGTTTAAAAAAAAATTTTTTTAAAGTTACGTCGAGGGGCGCCTGGGTGGCTCAGTCGGTTGAGCGTCCAACTTCGCCTCAGGTCCTGATCTCACGATTTGTGAGTTCGAGCCTCATATCGGGATCTG
Source organism: Herpailurus yagouaroundi (assembly GCF_014898765.1). Classification (NCBI taxonomy): domain Eukaryota; kingdom Metazoa; phylum Chordata; class Mammalia; order Carnivora; family Felidae; genus Herpailurus; species Herpailurus yagouaroundi. Next base: position 25,788,383 of record NW_024412407.1, read on the forward strand.
TGCTGACAGCTCAGAGCCTGGAGCCTGCTTCGGATTCTGTGTCTCCTATCTCTGCCCCTCCCCCACTTGTGCTCTGACTCTGCCTCTCAAAAATAAGATAAATGTAAAAAAAAATTTTTTTATTAAAAAAAACTTATGTTGAAAAAACTGTGAACCCTTATTATTTATCTACACGACTTAAAGTTCCTATAAATATCATATCCTCCTGGCATACTTAATACATTACTTGAATCTACCTAAGACTTTTCAGAAACTTCTCAAAGTAAGGAAAAAACTCATCTTTCTAAAAACAGAAAAGAGGGCACCCGGGTGGCTTAGTTGGTTAGACATCTGACTCTCGATTTTAGATCAGGTCATGATCTCAAGATTCGTGGGTTTGAGCCATGGGTCGTCAGGCTCTGCATTGCAGCACAGAGCCTGCTTGGGATTCTTTCTCTACCCCATCCTGGCTCACACTTGCTCTCAATACAAACTATCTCTCCTTCTCTCAAAATAAATGCATACAATAAAAAATAAAAAAATAAAAAGCCCAGGTGGCTCAGTCGGTTGAGCGTTGAACTCCTAATTTCGCTGAACTCTTAATTTCGGCTTGGGTCATGATCTCACACTTCCATTCCAGCCTACTATGGGACTCTTGTGCTGATAGTGTAGAGCCTGCTTGGGATTCTCTCTCTGCCCCTCCCCTGCTTGCACATGCAAGCTCTTGGGGGTACATTCTCAAAATAAATAAACTTAAAAAAAAAAAAAAGAAATACCTGAAACTAACGTAACATTGTGTGTCAACTATACCTTAAAAAAAGGGGTGGGGGAGAATTAAGTTAGAACAGTAAAGACACAGCTTACTAGAACTCTCTCTCTCTCTATATATATATGTTTTGATTCTTCATTTAAAAGATTAAATATCAAATATTGATATTAAAATAAGAAGGCTTATAGATTTTTAATAGACTATTTTAGTAACCATTTCCAACATGGCTAGATAAAGAGAAGGAAGGGGATATGGAAACTGCTATGTAGCTACAAACCAAACACAGCACTGGTTTCCAAGACAGTCTATGTATGCTTAAAAAAAAGGGGGGATTTCAAAACTATGCATCCAATAACATGGAAAAACTTGTAGTACAAAAGGGAAAAAAAGTATGCTTTTTAAATGTTCTTCTGTAATCTTCACATATTAATATGAATGTTCATTCTAAAAACACTACATTATGACTTTATTTATCTTCCCCATCTGACTAGGAATTTCAGTAAAATATTATGAAATAAAAAGCACTGACTGGTATTATTGTTTCAAATGTACTCTATCTACTCTAGGGCAGTACAGTACACTCCAAAAAGCTCACCACCCCTTTTATACTTTGTTCTTTCAATTTTGTATGAATAGGAAAACCAAAAACTTAACTTGTTAAAATCCCATCTAAAATGAGATACAGCATTCCATGTGTCTCTTAAGTTCTGAGCAAAGACTGGGCCCTATATCATTTTGACTGCATCAAAGTCTTTTTTGCTGGCTTCTGGATTTTCCAATATATTCTGAACAGTTCAGCTGACATGAGTAATCATCAAGTAAAGTAAGTGTTAGTAGACTTAGCCTCTAAGGTATGTTTAAAGCATATTTTCATTACATAAAAATTTTAGAAAAAAATGGGCTACATACCAGTATTAATCTGTTGATCATATGATACATACTTCCCTTCTGAAATGTGAATGATTATCTTTATACTTCAAAGGAAATAAAAGCAAATCTCAAAAGAAATATTCCCATTGAGATTTACTAAAGAAATCCTAAAGCATCATAAAGAAGAGTTTAGAGGGGCATCTAGCTAGCTCAGTTGGTAGAGCATGACACTCTTGATCTCAGGGTTCTGAGTTCGCCCCACAATGGGTGTAGAAATTACTTTAAAATAAAATCTTAAAAAAAATTTTAAAAAAGTAAAGAAGAGTTTAGAATGACGGAATTTGGGAGTCAGATTTTCCCAGGTTCAGAAACCACCAATAAATAACCACCAAGTGAGACTTTCTAATCAAAAGAGTTGTTTGCTCATGGAATGATTATATTTCTAATAATCATCCTTACAGCAAAGTAAGTGGTAGTATTTACCTTTTTTTTTTTTAATTTTTTTAACATTTATTCAGTTTTGAGAGACAAAAACAGAGTATGAACAGGGGAGGAGAAGAGAGAGAGGGAGACACATAATCTGAAGCAGGCTCCAGGCTACAAGCTGTCAGCACAGAGCCCGATGCGGGGCTCAAACTCACAAACCAAGAGATCATGACCTGAGCCGAAGTGGTTCACTTAACCGACTGAGCCACCCAGGCACCCCTGGTAGTATTTATCTTCACTGACAAGTATATTAGAAATTTGGATTATGAGTGCAAAGGTCTTAAAGTCAAAAGTTGCTATGTAGATAAACGGCAAGAGTCAATCCCAAGTACTTTCCAATAACCAAAAAGTTCCCATTTTGTCCCTTTTTTACCTATACCCTGGCTTTATCTCACTAATTCCACCTAAAAAAAAAAAGAAAAAAAAAAGTACCTAATAGTGTTGTTTGTAGGATTAAGTGATAAAATATATAGATCACCTAATTCACAATCTGGAACACTGGTACCACAGGATAGCTATTTTTACTGTTCTACAGACAAATACACCAACAGAAACACGAGTCTCAAGCTTAAAACTTTAAACTCTCTACTTAAAAAGTAGCATAGTTTGCCAGAACCAAAGTTTCCCAGGAAGCAGCACTGTCTTTAATTAGTATGCTTAGTTTATAATTGACTTTCAGAATATAAATCATTTTAATAAATACAAAAATTTTCTGTAATAAACTACAAATAAGTTAATAAAATAAGGAGTTCTGAGTTTCAATTGGAAGGTTCAATTTTGGAAGTTTGAACTAATTTAACTTTTTTAATTAAAGGAAATATAGCATACTAATTTTTTTTAATTACACATGAAAATCATTTTGGAGTCACTACATCCTGTTTAGCTGGCTAACGCTCCCTTAAAATTTCAAAATTCCGAACAATTTTTTTTTCCTAAAACACATGAGTCCTTTTAATCTGCTCAAAACTCTTCTAGTCAACAAGAACTGAAACTAACACTCCTGAAAGCCCAAGTGTCAGGAACTGTTCCGGGGCCCTAGAGCACTGTTCATGTTTTATTCATCTTTGTATAGGTGACTACTTTAGCAAAGAATCTGAAATACTGTGAAGTCAATAACACTAAATTAGTGTTAGTCAACAAAACAAACCAGATGATTTGGCTACCTCCTAAACAGATCTGAAACAAATTCCAAATACCTCAGCCTTCAAAATTATTGACTTTCATGTGTGTATGCAAGGAAAATGGAGGTTCGTTGTCACAGATCCCGAAACTCTAAAAGTTAAATTAATATTCAAAATGTCACGTATACTAAATCATACCTTATTAGAAATAAGTTATTAGAAAACGCCTAGATCTCTAAAGATTTTTCTCCCAATTTTTGTCTATCAATATGACACACTGATCGACCTAACATCAGACATGGCTAGTTTTACTAAGACGAATAAAAAAATTCAGAAACACCGATTCAACTAAAATATGTGTAGAGCTACCTAAAAACTCAGTCGAGTAATGCCTGATCATGGTTATTACTTTGAAATCGAATACTCTCGCCATTCCGAAGGTTCGAGACGATAATGCAGGGTGAGACCTCCAGGGGAGTTATCCGCCAGGAGGGGTGGCAGGCAAAGTGGGGGGAGGGAGGGGAAGGGGGTGGGGGAAGGGGAA
>NW_024412407.1:25792551-25891192 GCF_014898765.1 Herpailurus yagouaroundi
GCGGGGGGAAGGGGGTGGGGGTACGGGCGGGGGGAAGGGGGTGGGGGTACGGGCGGGGGGAAGGGGGTGGGGGGAGGGGTGGGAAGGGGAAGGAAAAGACCAGATGAATTAATTAAAGCATTATCCGAGTAAGGAGAGAAGGTAACTAGAGACGACTGAAGAGGACCCCCTAGCAAGGGGAATGGAAAAGGTTCCTTTTGCAGTTAGAAAGGCCAGGGGAGTGGGAGGAGGGGCAACTATCAACAGGGATTTTCCCGGTGTGAATGGGTGCGTCACTTACGTAGCTGCTTCCAGAAAGAAAATCTGCCCTAAGGACAACCTCGCTAAGCAATTGTGAAGGAAGGGGGAGTGACCTTCCTAGGTTTGAAGGAGGAAAACACAGGGTCACTTCCCAGAGGACTGAGGAAAAAGACGTTCCCGTTGGTTCTCTCGGGTCGACAGAGAACTAAAGGGATTGTGAGAACCCCCCGGGGCCGAGTCTGGGCTGTGAGAGACCCCGTACTGAGATGTGGGCGTTACCTGCAGGGTCACCTCTTGAGGGTCCCAATGCGGCCGCAGGTGTTGCAGGAGGCTGAGGGCCCCCTCCCGGCAACGCTGCTCCTCCTGATCCTGAACCGTGACGTCCAACTTGGGCACCTCCGGGGAGCCGGGCGGAACGTGGATGTAATTGGCCATGGCCCAGGCGACGGCAGAGACTACCACCACGACGACGGCGACGGCGACCACGAGAACGGCGGGCGCCGACAGGCTGGTGGATCCTTCCGTCCCGGGGCGCCCTCGCGGGAGGGCTAGGGGCGCTCAGACTGACGGGCGAGCGGTAGGAAAACGTCTGGACACGACACTCTCACCGACCCAGGTCTGAACAGCAGCTGAACTGAGCCGGAGATGTTCACAGGAAAAATTCCGCTCGTCTGCACTCCACCGCCGGCGACCGCGAAGCATGCCGGGACTGGCCTGACGCTAGCGTCACGCGCAGGGCGGGGCCTCCGCCTGCGTCAGTTGGCTGAAGACGACTTTCTAGCCCCAAGCACAATGGGCGACTGCAGCTAGCTCGGTACCTAGGTCGTTTAAAGCTCGTCCCGCTTGCTTTTAATCTGAAAACGCAGGCTCCTCTTCCTGAATGAGCCTGAGCTCTGCGAAGACTCGAAAGGCTGTGAAGCTTTAGATCACATGATCGGGGGCGTTTGGGGTCTGAATTTGAGTTATGACTGAGTTTTTCTCGGAAGCGAGGAACGTGCCCTGAAGTAACCCCCAGATCAGCCTTTGAATTTGGCCGGAATATGGGCATGGGAGATTAACTGGCTCGCCTTGATCTCGAAGCCACTCTACTGGCGACCACACAGTTGGGTGGGCAAACAGTATACAGAAGTCATGGTATTTGGGACAAATTTATTTGTGTAAAGACGACAACACTTAAAGATTTATTTTTGATGCCAGATGTTTAACCATCCTGAGAATTATTCAGAGCCAGGAAAAACAGGTTATAGTCTAGGATGAAGATGAAAGGGAAGGGAAGAAAAATGGTTTTGAGACTCAGCACTTACAGTGGCTCCACGCCTGTTTCAGGGTATTCCTGCATGGACCTTACAATAACTACCTTAAAACTTTTAGCTTCAAGTTTTATAGCAGCTATTTCCTCTGTTAAGATAATATTGGAAACTGTATAATCCACAATTTATTGGGACCTCCAAATCTTCATTATGATTGAGAAAAATGATCTGAGATATGATCTGTTTATGTCTTCCCTGAAACATTTAGTACATGGTGAATATGTTTATTAGTGGTAAATCAGTAACTGGATTCAGCTTAATTAACATTCAAATGTTTACCTCCTTAACATGAGTTTACAATGATTGTTCAGAACGAACCTATTTAGCTTTGTAAATCACAAAATAAATAGCTCACTGTCAATAAGGGTAAATTCATAAAAAGAAGAAAAAGAAAATAGCACTGGGTGTTATATAGAAGTGATGAATCAATGGGTTCTGCTCCTGAAACCAACACTATGCTATATGTTAACTAACTTGAATTTAATAAAAACAAGAGGGGCGCCTGGGTGGCTCAGTTGGTTAGGCATCTGACTCTTGATTTCGCCTCAACGTGATCTCATGGTTTTATGAGTTGATGAGTTGGAGCCCTGCATCAGGTTCTGTGTTGGCTGCATGGAACCTGCTTGGGATTCTCTCTCCTTCCCTCTCTCTCTGCCCCTTCCTCACGTCTCTGTCTCTCTCAAAAATAAAATTTTTAAAATTTAAAAAATAAAAATAAACTGAAAAAAGAAAATACAGTATTATAATACAGCAAGGGAGTTGAATCCACATTTTCCAGATATTTTTTTAAATCATGTACTACAATAAACAATAGATTATACGTTCCAAATTGGGGAGAAATAATATACTAATACTAAAACACATATGTATAAAAGAGTAAAACCTGAGCCAGATGCTCAGCCTTTGGAGGTGACTCCACTGGGCCAGCACCAGTGCGAAATAAACAGTTTTCTGATTCCCCTAGTGCTTGTTGCTTGTGTCTTCCTGGACGCCAAGTATTTGCTGTAACAATACTTTCACATTTTAGATAGTATCTCTTTTATTTTTGTATAATTTGTATTATTTTATACTGATATAGCATATATAGTACATATAATATATACTATATAGATGAAATTTTAAAATGTTTTAAACTATACTTTGAATTGTAAAATAATTTACTAGCAAATTATAAAAAAATCATTTTGAGGGGCACCTGGCTGGCTCAGTTGGTGGAGCATGCAACTCTTGATCTCAGGGTTGTGAGTTTGAAGGTTGTGAAGAAATGTAATTTCTTCACTACATTGAGTGTAGAAATTACTTAAAAATAAAATCCAAAGAAAAAAAATTATTTTGAGAACTGCACAAGTTTGTAATTTTTTTTAATGTTTACTTATTTTTGAGAGAGAGAGAAAGAGACAACGTGAGCAGAGGAGGGACAAAGAGAAAGAGGGAGATACAGAATCTGAAGCAGGCTCCAGGCTCTGAGCTGTCAGCAGGGAGACGCATGCAGGGCTCAAACCCACAAGCCCTGAGATCATGACCTGAGCCAAAGTCCAACGCTTAACTGACTGAGCCACCCAAGGGCCCCATAAGTTTGTAATTTTAAAGAAGCATCCTTTCACAAGAAAAAAAAATATTATGTACCTAAGAATAAAATTAACAAAAGATGTGCAAGTCCTTTATGGATGAAATTATATCAATGGAGAAATCTTTTCATAAAAAAGAAAAGATACTTATAAAGATCTTTGTTTTGACTGAACTAATCAATATAATGCAATTATAATTAAAATCTCAACAGGGTTTTTCACAGAACTTGTTTAAATGACGTTAAAATGTATGCCAAACTTTGTCCAAGAAAAGCAGCTATAATTTTTTTGTGGGGAAGGGAGGGCTGCAGAATAAGTTGAGAGAACCCCTCCTAGTAGGATTTATTATATAACAGTTTAGGAATGGGCAAATAGACCAGTAGAACCTAATACTGATTCCAGAAAAAGACCTAAACATATATGATAACTTTGAATGTGACAAAGGTGGCTTTAAAAATTAGTGAAAAAAGGGGTGCCTGGGTGGCTCAGTCGATTGAGTGTCTGACTTCAGCTCAGGTCATGATCTCACTGCTTGTGAGTTCGAGCCCCACATCAGGCTCTGTGCTAATCACTCAAAGCCTGGATCCTGCTTCGGATTCTGTGTCTCTCTCTCTACCCCTCCCCTGCTCATGCTCTGTCTCTCTCTTCTCAAAAGTAAATAAAAACATTAATTTTTTTTTTTTTAATTAGTGAAAAAAGGATGGGCTAGTTAATAAATGGTACTGGAACAATTGCCATTCATATGGGGAAAATTTTTGATCTCTCCTCATTATGTATAAAAATTAATTCTGGGAGATTAAAAACCTTAATATTAAAACCAAAACCCTAAAAATATATAAGAAATGTCAGTTCTTATCTTGATCTATACAGTGCAGTTCCAATGCAAATCCCAACAAGTTATTTTTGTGGCTTTTGACAAACTGATTCTAAAGTTTATATGGCGAGGAAAAGGACTCAGAATAACCAATTAAATACTGAAGAACAACAACAACAAAGACAGACACTACCCAACTTCAACACTTACTATAAAGCTACAGTGATCAAGACAGTAAAGTATTAGTAAAGAATTGACAAATCAATGGAACACAATAGATAGTGCAGAAATAGATTCACATGAATATAGTTAACTGTTGAAAAAGTAACATAAGGCAATTCAATGGAGAAAGGCTGTTTTTTTCAATAAATGGTGCTGGAACGACTGGACATCCACATATAAGAAAACATGAATGTAGACACAGACTTTATATCTTTCACAAAATTAACTCAAAATGGGTTATTGAGGGGCGCCTGGGTGGCGCAGTCGGTTAAGCGTCCGACTTCAGCCAGGTCACGATCTCGCGGTCCGGGAGTTCGAGCCCCGCGTCGGGCTCTGGGCTGATGGCTCGGAGCCTGGAGCCTGTTTCCGATTCTGTGTCTCCCTCTCTCTCTGCCCCTCTCCCGTTCATGCTCTGTCTCTCTCTGTCCCAAGAATAAATAAACGTTGAAAAAAAAAATTAAAAAAAAAAGAAAAAAAAATGGGTTATTGACCTAAATGTAAAACAAAACTATGAAATTCTTAAGCGAAAACATAGGAGAAAATCTAGGTGACCTTGGGTTTGGCAATGACTTTTTAGATACAACACCAAAAGCACAATCCATGAAAGAAAAATTGGTGAGTCAGACTTCAGTAAAATTAAAAACTTCTGCTCTGGGAAAAACACAGTTAAGAGAATGCAAAGCCAAACCACATGACTAGGAGAAAATATTTGCAAGACACACACATATCTGATAAAAGACTTGTATCCAAAATATACAAAAGAACTCTTAAAACAATAAAGGAAAAAAAAATTTTAATGGGCAGAGGATCAGAATCTCACCAAGAACACATACAGATAGCAAATAATCACAAAAACATGTTCACACCATGTGTCATTAGGGAACTGAAACTTAAAACAACAATGATACCACTACGCACCTATTAGAATGGCTAAAATCCAAACTGTTGACTACACCAAACTTTGGTGAAGATGTTGGGAGACAGGAACTCTCATTCATCACTAGTGGGATACAAAATGGTATAGTCACTTTGGAAGACAGTCTAGCAGATTCTCATAAAGCTAAACATAGTCTTACCATGCTATCCAGAAATCATGCTCTTTGATTATCCAAATGAATTCAAAACTTACAGCCACACAAAAACCTGTACTCAAATGTTTATAGCACCTTTATTCATAACTGCCAAAACTTGGAAGCTACCAAGATATCCTTCAACAGTTAAATAGGTGGGGCACAGGAGATTTTTAAAGCAGTGAAACTATTCTGTATGATACTGTAATGCTAGAAACATGACATTATGGGTTGTCAAACCCATAGAACTGTACAGCACAAAAAAATGAACATAAATGTAAACTATGGACTTTAATTATATTTATATCTTTAGTAATCAGCATCCTGCCTTACTATAGTAGTTATGCAAAAAATGTAAATGAATGAATAAAAAATGTATAAGAAAATGTGGGATCAGATCTCTACAATTATAAGTGAAGGAAGGATGTCCTAAGCAAGACTCATACAGCACTCAAAATTTTAAGAGGACTTCAAATACCTCCATTTTGACCTCAAACATTCTCACTGATTAAGTTCTTCTTTCCAACTTGTCTCTTAACTTAGGCAAAAGACCATGGGGGCAAAGCATCCCCTGATGGGAACCAAAACTACCCCATCAAGCAATAAGGACTGCTCTGAGCCAGCAATACTTCACTCGTGACAATTGATGACCTGATCTTTATTGCCCACCTGCATGTACCCATGGGTCTTTGTCCCCCACTTGCCTTATATAAATCCGGAAGTAGTTTGGCACTTTGGAGACAATCTTTGAGACACTAGTCTTCAGTCTTCCTAGTGTTGGCCTCACTGAACTAAATTCCTTTCTTATTTCACCACCACTCATTTCTCTGCCTTTGGATTTTGTCAGGACAAGTGGCCAGATCTGGACTGGTCCCAAATTGGGACCCCTGGAGCCAGGTACTCTTGCACCCCTGTGCCCCTGCACCCTGTGCCCCAGCTACACAATGAAAGAAAAGGACTGATAAGTTTTTTATAATATAACTGCATATGTATATGATCAAAAGGGAACTACTGTTCAGAATACCACTAATAAGAAAGCCAAACTGCTCAGAAAAATAGGCAAAGAATATCAATTCTCAGAGATGAAATCTGAAAAGCCATTAGGCTTATGAAAATAATCAAGGCAATGCAAATTAAAGCAACAATGAGATACCATTTTATATCCACTAAATTGAAAAACAATTGAATTCCTGTAACGCCAATTGGATATTATTGATGGGAAGGTAAATTTATTTGGAAAAAAAAAAACTTTGGAGTGCAATATTACACTATTTAATAAAGCTGAAGATAAGTATTCATTACCACCCACAAATTTCAATTCCAGGTATACACAAAAATCCCCCACATATACATGAGAAAGTGTGCAAGAATATATACTGCAGTCTTGTTCATGATAGCTAAGTGTCAACAGCCTGTCTCTCATTAGGAAAATGACTGGATGAAGATAGATGAGTAGATAGGTATGTAAGTAGGTATATAGATGATAGATAGATAGATAGATAGATAGATAGATAGATGATAGATAGGAATATCCTACAACAGAATAAGGATGACAGGTGGAAAATATGCATGTATTTATGCATATATTCAGGAGACAATGATGGCACTAGAAGTCAGAAATCAAGCTGTAGCAGTTGCTCTGGGAATCCAACAGCACCTCTGGTTAATTGAAAACAATTGGCTTCTCTGTCTTTTCCCTCTCCACCTGTTTTTATCTCTATTGTGTTCCTAATTATCTGTTTTTGCTTCCTTGTGATTTCTGCCTACTGGTTTCTCTCCATGTATGTCTCTATCGTTCAGGTCTTACCCAAAAATTGCTCCTAGGGTGGCCTTTCCACTGCTTCCTACACAAGCTGTTTTATTTTTTTAAGTATCAGTTATTACCTATGTAAGTTACTTTAAAATCAACATATTTACTCTTAGAATCTATGTTTTGTACTACAGTGTTAACTCCAGGAGAGCAAAGCCATAGTCTATCTTGTCTATTGCCACACCGCCTGGAATAGTGCCTAGAACTTAAAAGGTACCCAATAAATAAATGCTTAAGCCCACCTAGTTAGCTCCTGATAGTCTGCCAGTCTCACATAAGAACAGCCTTTAGTCAAAGGTTGTATTTGCTCTTCCCCCTAGAGTACTCTGATTATGTTGAGCTGCCCTACTGATTACTTCCTAGGCCACAGGCCAACCCATAAATTATCTCTGGCTTTGGAACAAAGTCTTAGCTGTAGGGTATCATTAAATCTGCTCAGCACTTTGCAACATGTCTAGAAGATAGAAGATAGTTATGAAGATATAACATCAATATAAAATGTCCATCGTATTTTACTCCCTTTTCTGTATTTGGGACATTGGGGTCATCAGTACCTGCCTCCTATCTTTGCTTCTTGAAACCCCACTCATCCTTCAGAGTTTAACTGTACAGCAATCATGTTCGTGGAGCTGAAGGGGAGCAGAATTTACCATTTCAAAATATGTCACTTTGGCATGAGGATTATTTTGAGCTAAAGACGATCAAAACCCAGCAGATTCAGGAAAGCTCTTTACCTCCCCCTCAATTGCCTAAATTTACATTGGAAAGGGGACCTGTACAAGAAAGAGAGCCATTCCAGAGGTACCTTTTTCCCTAAGAAACTTATCTGCATAGCAGGGTAAGCTTTGTTTTCCAAACATCCTCTGTGACTTCCAACGAAAGGTCTTCCTCCTTTTTGTATCCCCAAACCACTACCCATTTCCTTAGCTCAGGATGTTGCATAAGCCTCAATTACCTGGATGTTCCTTGAGTCTTCCAATCTTTATGGGGCTCCCTTATACACAATTTTGTTTGTTTTTCTCCTGTTAATCTGTTTTATATCAATTTAATTTAGACCAGCCAAAGAACCATAGAAGGGAAAAAGGGAAACATTTTCTATCTCTATAAAGCCTATTTGGATTTTCCCAGTCCAAATTTACTTCTCCCTTTTATACATCTGTTAGAACACCTAACAAATTCTGCCATATGCCACCCACATTGTAGATTTAAGTCGTAAAGATTGTGCTACACATAAAAGACTAGTAAAACGTTTATAACTTGTTACATAATGAGCATTATATATGAGGAAATGAAAGCATCACTGAATGTAAATCCAGAGGCTTTGGTCATAAATTTTTTAATTACAGTGGAGTTAACTTTAGTTACCAGAGTAATATTGTAAAGAATTTACAGAAGAAAATGTTATGTGTAACAAGGTTATGTGGTCATGTCTAATAGCTAGATTGACCACCAAATTGAAAACATGTTTAAAATAAATAACTCTGGGGCCGCGTGGGTGGCTCAGTCGGTTAAGCATCCGACTTCGGCTCAGCGCATGATCTTGCGGTTCGTGAGTTCAAGCCCTGCGTCGGGCTCTGTGCTGACAGCTCAGAGCCTGGAGCCTGTTTCCGATTCTGTGTCTCCCTCTCTCTCTCTGACCCTCCCCCATTCATGCTCTGTCTCTCTCTGTCTCAAAAATAAATAAACGTTTAAAAAAATAAAATAAAATAAAATTAATAACTCTGGGGCTCCTGGGTGGCTCAGTTGATTAAGTGTCCAACTCTTGGTCTCAGTTCAGGTCATGATCTCACAGTTTGTGGGTTCAAGCCCAGCCTCAGGCTCTGCACTGCACTGACAGTGTGGAGCCTGCTTGGGATTTCTCTCTCCCTCTCTCTCTGTCCCTTCCCAACCTTCTCTCTCTCTCTCTGTCTCTCAAAAAATAAAAATAAACATAAAAAAATTTTTTTAAGTATTTATTTTTTGAGAGAGAGAGAGACAGAGCATGAGCAGGGAAGGGGCAGAGAGAGAGGGAGACACAGAATCTGAAGCAAGCTCCAGGCTCTGAGCTGTCAGCACAGAGCCCGACACAGGGCTCGAACCCACAGACTGCAAGATCATGATCTGAGCCAAAGTCGGATGCTCAACCGACTGAGCCACCCAGGCACCCCCATAAAAAATTTTTTGAATGCACTCTGGGAATGCCTGGCTAGGTCAGTCAGAAGAGCATGTGACTCTTGATCTCGGGGTCATGAGTTTGAGTCCTAAATTGGGTTGTAGAGATTACTTACATAAATAAATAAACAAACAAACAAATAAATAAGCAAACTTATAATAATAAATAATAAAATAAATAAATAAATAAACAAATAAATAAACTTTAAAAAATGTAAAGGACATGAATATTCTGCTCTTCTGTTTCCCCACCAAAAGAAAAAAAGAAAAAGGAAGAGTCTCTAAATATTTAGATTTTAAGAGATGCTACATAAAAATGAGGCAGCACCTGTCATGCACTTCACAACTTTAAGATAGCCTAGGGGTCTGGCTGCCTGTAACACTACCACAACAGCCACATTAAACATCTAAGAAAGGCTGTGCTACTTATATGCATGCTCAGTTATAAGAGCTAATTTTTAACTCTATAAAACATGTCTATTCATGCTGGTTCTAGCTTGCCTCTTTTTCATATTCCTAGAATCAGAGTATTACTCAGTTATTTCATACAATAGAGAACTCCTTGAGAACAAGAATTCTTTTCCTCTTTACATCTTCCTTGGTCTCAAGGCAGTGTCTTGCATAGTGTAAATTACAAATATGGATTGAATTGAACATAGAAATTTTAATTTAACCATCTGAAATATGTAAGGGGAAAAAGTTAATAAAAAATCCGGTACAGGGATGCCTGGGTGGTTCAGTCAGTGAAGTGTCTGGCTCTTGATTGTGGCTCAGGTGATGATCTTACCGTTTGTGAGTTTGAGCCCCTGACAGTGCGGAGCTTGCTTGGGATTCTCTTTCCCTCTCCCTCTGCCCCTGCCCCACTCACATTCTCTCTCTCTCTCTCTCTCTCTCTCTCTCTCTCTCTCTGTCTCTCTCTCTCTCTCAAAATAAATAAACTTTAAAGAAAAATTTGTATAGGAATGGGGCTTCTGGCTGGCTCAGTTGGTAGAGCATGTGACTCTTGATCTTGGAGTTGTCATTTTGAGCCCCCCATATTGGGCAGAGAGATTACATTTAAATAGAGTTTTTTTAATGTTTATTTATTTTTGAAGGAGAGAGAGACAGAGTTGGTGTGGGGGAAGGGCAGAGAGAGAGAGGGAGACACAGAATCCAAAGCAGGCTTCAGGCTCTGAGCTGTCAGCACAGAGTGCAATGTGGGGCTTGAACTCAGGAACCAGGAGATCATGACCTGAGCAGAAGTCTGACTCTTAACTGACGGAGCCACCCAGGCACCTGGGGAGAGAGATTACTTTAAAAAATAAAATAAAATAAAATAAAATAAAATAAAATAAAATAAAACATCGTTTAAAAAAGAATCATTAATGAAATGGGGATGCACCTTACCAAATGTTGAACCATTTCATAAAGCCATAAATTGTGAGGCTGACACAGGAGTCAAAAGAGAAAGAAAGAGAGGGAGAAAGAAAACCAAGTATACATGGATAATTAGTATGCAATAAAGGTAATATTTATAATCAGTGGAGAGAGCAGATAAATTTTAAAATAATACTGAAATCACATTTTTCATAGTATTTGATAAAGTGGGTTTAGCAGTCATTGTTATTTAAATGGAATTAACTAAATGTTCACAAGTGCTGATCATTTCATCTTAATTCTATGTACATCAGGAGCAAAAATATCACCTTATAGGTAAAAAAAAAAAATTAGCCTACTTAAACCCTGTTTATTTTTTAAATCCATTTTTCCCAGGATTTAGATGATGATTGGCATTCAATAGACAACAATTTTTTGTTGGATAATAAAATGCATGATAGGGTAAATGTGTTCTGCATTATAGTTTAAAACAATTTTTTACAAGATGTGTGAGGCCATTCACTTTTTTTTTAAGTTTATTTATTTATTCTGAGAGAGAGAACATGCATATACACATGCCGGAATGCAGAGAGAGAGGGAGAGCAAAAGAGTCCTAAGCGGGCTCCTCATTGTCAGTACCAAGCCTGATGGGGGACTAGATCTCACGAACTATGAGATCATGATCTCAGCCAAAATCAAGAGTTAGATGCTTAACCAACTGAGCTACCCAGGCACCCAAAAACATTTTTTTTCAGACTCCTAAGGTATACTGAATTGAATAATCACTCTATATTGTTTTAGTATCATTTAGTATCATTCCAACTTTACCAGACAAACCCAATTACTTTAACACCAATTCCTAAGTTAAACATTTAATATCTCAATTCTTTTTTTTTCTTTTTTTTTTTTTTTTTTATTATTCATCTTTGAGAGACAAAGAGAGACAGAGTGCCAGCAGGGGAGGGGCAGAGACAGAGGGAGACACAGAATCCGAAGGACGTTCCAGGCTCTGAGCTGTCAGCACAGAGCCCAATGCGGGGCTCAAACCCATGAACCATGAGATCATGAACTGAGCCAAAGTGGGACGCTTAACTGACTGAGCCACCCAGGCACCCTCGATTCTTTTTTTTTTTTTAAGTTTATTTATTTCTTTTTGAGAGAGACAGAGAGAGTGCGGAGGGGAGGGGCAGAGAGAGGGAGACAGAAAATCCCTAGCAGGCACCACACTGTCTGTCAGCACAGAGCCGGGTGCGGGGTTTGAACCCACGAACCATGAGATCATGACCTGAGCTGAGATCAAGAATTGATGCTCAACTGACTGAATCACCCAGACGCCCCTAATATCTCCCTTCTTATGCCTATTCCATACCCCATAAAGAGTGTTTGAAGCAATATCTTGATAATGGTAGGCAAGGATTTCAGAGTAATTGTGTGTGCATCCAAATTACAAAAGACTAATATCTACTCCCTGTGTAACTACAACATATGAAAAACACACATCAAATAAGGGCCACTTACTCAGCTTCATATTTTACTGTATCTTGCTCCAAAGGGTGTAGTTTTGATTTCTAGCTCTTTAAGGCATATTACACAGAGATTAGAGAGGTAATAAATGATATTAAAAGGTTTTGAGTTTAGTAGTTAGACATCCTGCTATAGAATTTGAGCAATTTACTCAATCTTTTTGAACCTCAGTTTCCTCATCTGCAAAACAGTGATAATAACAGTGATGCCAAGATGATTTAAATAAATGATTGTCAAATCTTCAAAATAATGAGTGGCCCTTATGAGCACTCAAATCTCAAATATGTTTTGAGTTACTATTAAATGTTTACCTGAATTAAATGAAATGGTACATTATAACTAGTTACTATTTGGGGCTTCTGGGTGGCTCAGTAGGTTATTATCACTCTTGATTTTGGCTCAGTTCATGATCTCATGGTTTTGTGAGTTTGAGCCCCACATGGGCTCTGTGCTGACTATGCAGAACCTGCTTTACATTCTCTCTCTTTCTCTACCCCTCCCCTGTTCACACTCTCTCTGTCTCTCTCAAAATAAATAAGTAAATAAATATACACTGAAATAAATAAAGTAAAATAAAAAGTAAATAAAATAAAAATAAAGTAAATAAACAAAAATAAATAAGCAAACTTAAAAAATTTTTTTTAGTTATTACTAAACGAGATGGTGCCATTATTATTAGATGGTAGAAGATAAAAGACTTTCTTAACTTAATCCAGGGGAATTGCTCGAATGTTTTGACATTAGTTCAGTAAGTGGGTTTCAAACCCCCAAACTGACTTATGGCTTCAGGGTCTGCCTACCCCAAGGATGCTCCTCTATTCTTTCCTTGGGATAGATTTATCAGGACTTAAAGGAGAGTATTCTGGGTAAGGAGAAGATCAAGGACCTACTTTCTCCGGTCCTTTGTAATCCACTAGGTCTGCTCATGTTTCTCTCCTTTTCTTCTCGTTGTATATTTTAAAGCTTCCCTGAGTAACATGACCTGGAAAGAGAGCACAATAGCGAGGAATGAGGAGTGACATAGTGATAATGTCTCAAGCCACCTAAACCCAGAGCAGATGCGGAGATTGGCCATTATTTTGGAGGATTTATGGATACGAAAATTCTGAAGATTGATGCTGAAGAATTAAATGAAATACCAGTTGTTTTAGTTTAGTTTTGTTTTTTAAATGAAGATAGGCGGAATGAGTCCTATTAATTGTCAACTGGCAAGATAAACCAGGATACCTAAGTAACCACTAGATAAGAGCTTATCAGGCAATCGAGTAATATAACAATCCAGAAGAGTTTAAAGTATAGTGAGACTAAATCCTGATGGTAAAAAAGGACAAAGCCTACTGTACTAATTAATTAACTTTTATGATGGTGTCAGACCATTAGTGATGAGGAAACACTGGATTTCATGTATTTGGACTTTGGTAAAATGTGATTCTTTCTTCCTGTCAACGTGTTAGGACCATATGGTCTAGAACCAAGTATTATAAATTAGACAGAAATTGACTGAATATCTTATCCACATGGTTTACACTACCACTGCTGTTGAAATGTGCCAAATCGGGCTATTTAAGGATCAGTCTCCAAGGATTTTTAATCTATGACATGTATGACATATTTTACAAAAAACAGTAGTAGTTTCTACCCACTCCTACAACTTTGAGTCATTGCTCAAAAATAGTAATAGCCAAATCAAATTACACTTCTTTTTTTTTTTTAAGTTGACAGAGACAGAGACAGAGAGAGAGAGAGAGAGAGAGAGCACAGGGGAGGGGTAGAAGGAGATAGAAATAGAATTTTAAGCAGACTCCACACTGGGTGTGGAGCCCAACATGGGGCTTGATCCCACAACCCTGAGATTGTGACCTGAGCTGAAATCAAGAGTTGGACGCTTAACTGCCTGAGTCACCAGGCACCCCCTAAGTTACACCATCTTGGCCCAAAGCCATATGTCTGAAAAAAATATATGAGAGGTGACCAATGCACAGATCTTCAGACAGAAAAAATTTAAAAGGTAGGTGGGAAAAAGGAGAAGATACAGAATGGTAAACAAAAATCTGATTAAAGTGTCCTAGTTACCCACAAAAGAAATATAAAACTTATGTATTATATAGATACAAGTTGATTCTTTTAATGTTAATTGTATTTTGTCTTGGTCATAAAATAATAAACCTTAAGACAGGACACATGCCAAGTCATACAAAATCAAAATTATTAGCCTGTGGTTGAAAAAAAAGGTCCAAAATTAAGAAACAAAGAAACATTCTTCTAAATAAAAACTGAGTCAAAAAGGAAATTTAAAATACATGAACAATATTTGGGAAATTATTGATATGAAAACAATATACACAAGGTGGACTGCAAACTTGTAGGTCAATTTATAACAATTTTATCATAAAAATAGGAAAAGTGGGGCACCTGGGTGGTTCAGTCGGTTGAGCATCCAACTTCGGCTCAGGTCATGATCTCGCAGTCTGTGAGTTCCAGCCCCACGTTGGGCTCTGTGCTGACAGCTCAGAGCCTGGAGCCTGCTTCAGATTCTGTGTCTTCCTCTCTCTCCGCCCCTCCCCCGCTCATGCGCTCGCGCGCGCGCGCGCTCTCTCTCTCTCTCTCTCTGTCAAAAATAAATAAAAACCTTAAAAAATTTTTAATAAAAATAGGAAAAGAGATAATAAGCACTGTTTATCATTTTATATATTTTTTAAAAACAATTTATTTCGAGAGAGAGAGAGAGAGAGAGAGAGAAAGACTGAGGGAGGTGCAGAGAGAGAGGGAGAGAGAAAATCCCAAGCAGGCTTACACTCAGCACAGAGCCCCCCTGGAGGCTTAGCCTCAGTCTCACAACCACAAGATCAGGACCTGAGTGGATATCAAGAGTTGGATGCTCAACTGACAGCCACCCAGGCATTCCTCATTTTTAAAAACACCCTAAAGGGAGCACCTGGGTGGCCAGATGGTTGAGCGTCCAACTTGAGCTGAGCTCAGGTCATGATGTCATTGTTCTTGGATTTGAGCCCCGCATTGGACTCTGAGCTAACAGCTCAGAGCCTGCTGTAGATTCTCTGTCTCCCTCTCTTTGCCCCTTCATCACTTGTGCGTGTACTCTCTCTCTCTCTCAAAAACAAACATATAAAAATTAAATAAATAAAAATATAAAATGAATAAAAAATAAAAACACCCTAGGGAAGGGAAGGTGGGGGACACAATGAGGTCCATAAAATCAATCTCTATTTGAGATCAGCCAAGTCTACCTTAGTTATAATGGGATATAGAAATGTAAATGGGATTCTACACACCACCAATAACTAGTTTGGAAGAAAAAAAAGTTTTTAAAGATTATATTGGCCACTGCAGCAAAAAGAATAAATTACCCAGAAATAAAGATGTGTAAGAATTCTTTTTCCTATAGTATATACTAATTTCTTAAAACTATAAAATATTAATATGTATGAAGAAAAATCCTCTATTTTTTCCTATTCAGCAATGACTATCAATAACATTAGCTTCAGATGATTTGGTTTAAATAATTTAATCAATATGTCAATTGGCCAAAACATATTTCCAGTAACTTTAATTTTCAAATATGATGCCCCACTGAGCAATTTCTCAATATTTATTTATATTATTTTTATTTATTGTTTAAATCATAAAGATTTGGGAAGCTGTATGTTAACTGCAATAAGATCCAGTCTATTCTGAATGATTGTTGTGACTTAAAGTCTTTTCAGATTATTGCACCAAAATGATTAAGGTTAAGGAAGCATTTAAATGGCTTTTTAAAATTCAAGGCAAAAAATGAAACCTAAATGTGAATCAAAAGCTTTGTATTGGGTAGCTAGTCGAAATTTTACAATGATTTTAAAATGTCTTTTAGAACTTCTGAAATGGAAACACAATTAAGACACCTTTTGTGAAGCAGATGAAATGAAATTGGGTGTCAAATGATATCACTGAATGTTAAATTCTGCCAAGTAACCAGTAAAGAGAATTTACATGGGAAATGTTCCTTTAAGTCCTATTTGAAATTATAAACCCTGAAGTAAAAATGATTCTGACCATTATGGGTTAGGTTATATCACTTGTTAATAACAGGTTCTTTACCAAAATTCTCAAATCTCATAAGCTGTAAAAACCAAAAGTTCTTTTTGATGTTTGCCATAGACTAATTGAGTGACAGATTCAGAATTGAAGCAAAATCAAATTACTTATAGTCATTTGTTCCACTTCGTATGAATTCATAAGTTTAAATCAGGTATATTCATTTATTTGCCTTAGGGAGGTTCCCAGACTCTGCTGAAAATATTGTATAAAATTTGCTATCTACTCTCATTTACCTTTCTAAACCTGAAAAATTATGAATTCTAAAACTCATCAAGCCTCATAGATTTCTGATAAGGGGTATTGGGCTTGTAATATGTAAGGTTTTTTTTTTTTTATCAAGTATACTCTGACTAATGCTTTATTTTAACTTAATTCATCTCACAATACTTATAAGAAATGTACAGTGGTTATTTCCATTTTATAGATGGGGAAACTGACACACAGAAAGGTGAACAACTTGCAAAGCTAGTAAGGGGCAAAGCCTAGATTCAAAACATGGCTCCAGTTGGACAGCTGGACTAGCTCAGCTGACTTTTGAATCAGAGGTCAAGGCTTACTTAGCAGATAAGTAAAAAAAGCTAGTTTAATGACTATTCACACTCAGTTTTCTCATTGTAAAATGAGAATAATATTACTAACTAGCTCATCAGATTATTACTTTGATTAAATAAAACATGTAAATCACTTATGATAATGGCACATAATACCTACTAAGTATGTTTGCTATTGTTAATAGTATTGACCAGTTTAAGTCAACCTGAACTATCAATCCCAGGGGGAACCTTGAAATAGTTAGAAACAACTTAGATTTTGCATCAGTAAAAAGAAAATATTTGCTTAGGGATGGGCGCCTGGGTGGCTTAGTCAGTTAAGCCTCGGACTCTTGATTTTGGCTCAGGTCATGATCTAATGGTTTGTCAGGAGCACTGACAGTGTGGAGCCTGCCTGAAATTCTCTCTCTCTGCCCTTCTCCCACTGTGTGTGTGTGTGTGTGTGTGTGTGTGTGTGTGTGCGCACTTGTATGTGCTCTTTCTCTCAAAATAAAAAATAAACTTAAAAAAAAAAAAAAAAAAAGAGGCACCTGGGTGGTTTGGCCAGTTGAACTTTGACTTCAGCTCAGGTCATAATCTCACAGTTCATCAGTCTGAGCCCCACATTGGGCTCTCTGCTGTCAGTGCAAAGCCCACTTCAGATCCTCTGCCCCCCTCTCTCTCCACCCCTCTCTTGTTTGTGCTCTCTTTGTCAAAAATAAATAAACATTAAAAAAAAAAAAGGAAAGAAAATATCTGCTTACACTATGTAGTCTAGGACTATGTGTATAACTTAAAAAAATAATATATTCAAAAGAAACCCATTTGTTCCTTGTGCTATGGTTTGTAAACACAGTGTCTGACACAGAGTAGATAATCCACAAACATTTCTTGAATGAACAGTGTTATAAAGTTATAAAGAGGCAACCACATGCTTCAAATTATGAAATGTTGATTCTGAGTCCATACAAGACAGATATCATTGAAAGCCTTGGTTGATAATGGTAGATACTAAAATGTTAATGAGTTCATTGACTTCCTATAAACAAATAGTAGAGTCCACAGTATATATTTTATTAGAGTTGTGAAGAACATCTTACCATACTTAGCTGGTGAGATGTCCAATAAAGAGAAAAAAGCACAGAGCTTTCCTTCCCATTCTAAGTCTCTCAGGCCACAAACTGGCTAACATCGGGAAAGGGAGACTCTCGGATGAGCAGAACCCAGACCTAGTGGGTCAAACTAGGCTGAAATTTATTTTATTTTACTTTAATGTTTATTTATTTTTGAGACAGAAAGAGAGAGTGTGAGCGAGGGAGGGGCAGAGAGAGGAGACACAGGATCCAAAGTAGGCTCCGTGTTGTCAGTGCAAAGTCCGATGTGGGGCTCAAACCCATGAACCGTGAGATGATGACCTGAGCTGAAGTCAGATGCTCAACCAACTGAGCCACCCAGGAGCCCCTAAGCTGAATTTTAAATAACCAAATATGACTGGGAAGCTTGGATTCTGACTGAGATGTCATTAAGAGATGAATTGGGACTTTGAGGAGCGTTGAAGTCATTTAAAAAAATATAAGTTTTATATTTATGCTGTACTGAGAGGAGACTGCTTATTAAACTAGTTATGTATATTTTTCTGGCAAAAAAGACTTTGAAAAACCTTTAGAGCCCTTAAAGATTTTAGAAGCCCATAGGATACTTCAGAATAATTTATAATATATATGAATCACCTGACTTTAGCATTAGTAGCAAATAAATAGTATACCAAGGGTGTTACCTTATTTATTTTACTTATTTTTATCATGCTAGAATTAGCACTTGTGAATTGTGATTAATGATTTATGATTAAAACATAAAATGAAAAGGCACAGGTGCTTGGCTGGCTCAGTTGGTAGAGCACATAACTCTTGATGTTGGGGTTATGAGTTTGAGCCCTACGTTGGGTGTAGAGATTACTTAAAAATAAAATCTTAAAGGGGCACATGGGTGGCTCAGTCAGTTACGCATCTGACTTCAGCTCAGGTCATGATCTCATAGTTTGTGAGTTTGAGCCTTGCATTGGGCTCTGTGCTGACAGCTCAGAGCCTGGAGCCTGCTCCAGATTCCGTGTCTCCCTCTCTTTCTGCCCCTCCCCTGTTTGTGTTCTATGTCTCTTTCAAAAATAAAAAACATTTAAAAAAATTTTTATGTAAATAAAATCTTAAAAAAAATAAAAATGAAAAGGCAATCTATGGAACGGAACAAAATATTTGCAAACAATGTATCTGATAAAGGATTAACATCCAGAGAGCAGACTGGTCATTGCTTGGGTGGTGGGGGGATGAGAGTTACAGTAAGTGAAGGTAGTAAAAGAGCATAAACTTCTCGTTGTAAGATGAACAAGTTCTGGGGGTCTAACGTACAGCGTGGTGACTATAGTTAACAAAACTGTATCGTATACTTGAAAATTGCTAAGAGTGAATCTTAAAAGTTCTTATTACATACAAAAAAGTAACTATATGAAATGATGCTCTGTTCACTACCTTATGTGTGTTAACTAACCTCATTTCACAATACATATGTATATCAAATCATCATATTTTACACCTTAAACTTACACAGTATTATATGTCAATTATATCTCAGTAAAGCTAGAAAGAAAAAGAAAAGGAAACGTTTGGAACTAGATAGAGATAGTAATTGCCTAACATTGTGAATGTACTAAATGCCACCGAACTGTTCAGGTTTTTTTTTTTTTTAATGTTTATTTATTTTTGAGAGAGAGAGAGTGAGAGTGGGGAGGGGCAGAGAGTGAAGGAGACACAGAATCTGAAGCAGGCTCCAGGCTCTGAGCTGTCAGCACAGAGCCCAACGTGGGACTTGAACCCATGACCTGTGAGATCATGACCTGAGCCAAAGTCAGATGCTTAACAGACTGATCCACCCAGGTGCCTCTGTTCATTTTTTTAAATGTTTATTTATTTACACACACACACACACACACACACACACACACACACACACACAAGCAGGAGAGGGCAGAGAGAACGGAGAAAGAGAATCCCTAAGCAGGCTCCATGCTCAGGGAAGAGCCTGACACGAGACTCTAACTCATGAACCATGAGATGACCTGAGCCAAAATCAAGAGTCCGATGCTTAACTTACTGAGCTACCCAGGCACCCCTCACTTGTTCAGTTTTAAATGGTTAATTTCGGGGCGCCTGGGTGGCTCAGTCAGTTGAGCGTCAGACTTCGGCTCAGGTCATGATCTCACAGTCCGTGAGTTCGAGCCCCGCGTCGGGCTTTGTGCTGACAGCTCAGAGCCCGGAGCCTGTTTCAGATTCTGTGTTTCCCTCTCTCTCTGCCCCTCCCCTGTTCCTGCTCTGTCTCTCTCTGTCTCAAAAATAAACATTAAAAAAAATAAATTAAAAAAAAATAAATGGTTAATTTTGCTATGTCAATTTAATTTTAATGAAAACAAAGTAAAAGACCAGTACAAATGTTGCCTTTAATAAAGTTGCAAATAATATACTTCCATATCATATTATTATACTTATCTGTTTATGGTTCTTTTCCCCTAACTAGGTATATGCTCTGTAAAGATAGGAGCTATATTTAAACATTTTTGTATCACCTACCCAGCACAATGCCTGCCACATAGTAGTCACTTAGAAAATGATTCAATTAATTAAAGAATTTTAAAAGTTACATGTATTTCTCATCATGAAAGTTGAAGTTAAGTTTTGGATGACTAGCACATTTTGGAAAAGTTATTGATGTTCCTGAGCATAAAGTGCTGAATGTGCCAGGTTATTTAGACCTTTTTCATAAGATTACAGGAGATTTACCTAACAGAGCTGATAATTGATTTTATTTTTCACCAAATTGCTGACACTAATATACCTGTTAAAATTATGAAAAACATCTAAATTGTGTTGGCTTTCTAAGGATCACTTTGTTTACTTCAGGCTCTGACAAATTTATTACTGTGAAGTCAATGAACGGTTCTAAGAGATCTTAATTTCCCAGTAAGGTGATAGTGAGCTAGATGGTGGAATATGACCTGAGGCTTGCAATTCTACACGATTGTTTAACTTCTTCAAGTAACTCATTAACTATTTGTACTACAAATATAAAGTGCATGACAATTTTGATATAACTAGACTAAGAAATGTTTTTGGAAATAGGAAATTCTTCATACTTTTATGCTCTAACAGGGCTCTACTTCTTGTGAGTTGTCTTTCATTCACTGAGACATTCCCTCGAAATTTTCCTTTGTGTTTAACTATTCCAACCTTAAATGTGCTGTGGCTAGGGTTGCAAAACTTTCATTTGAACTTTGTTTTGTGATTCATTTCTCATAAGAGTGGGACTTTCAACTTGGCACATACTCAAATATGTGCTTGGAAATATTCTTCAAAGAAATAAATAGTGATACAGTGATTAAAAAACATTGTTAAAAAGCAAATTTAATTTTGTTTAGATGGAAAAAATTTTTTTTAAGGTTTATTCATTTTTCAGAGACAGAGGGAGACAGAGCGTGAGTGGGGGAGGGGCAGAGACAGAGGGAGACACAGAATCTGAGGCAGACTCCAGGCTCTGAGCTGTCAGCACAGAGCCTGACGCAAGGCTTGAACTCACAGACTGTGAGAGATCATGACCTGAGCTGAAGTCAGATGCTTAATCGATTGAGCCACCCAGGCACTCCAATTTAGATTTTTTAAAATCTTTGTTTGTATGTTTGTTTGTTTTTGTTTGTTTATGAGAGAGTGAGAGAACACCATTAGGGGAGGGGCAGAGGAGAGGGAGAGAGAGAATCCCTAGCAGTCTCCAAGCTGTCAGCTCAAAGCCCAACACAGGGCTCAATATCATGAATCGTGAGATTGTGACCTGAGCCAAAATCAAGAGTGGGATGCTTAAGCGACTGAGCCACCCACCGAGGCACCCCTAGTTTAGATTCTTATATGTGATGGCATACCTTTAAGATTTTAAGTAAAATAACATTGGCATTGATATGGTTATTTTCTCAGCTTTATGAGTCTGGCTACATGTCTCCTCCTATCTGTTAACTTGGGTAAATTGTTTAATGTGAACATAAAATTTCCTCAAATACAGGTGAAATATTTTCAGATGTAGTATTAAGTAAAAATCCAGCTTAGCAACAATTTAGACATTTATGTCTGTCTTGTTCATCTTTTGTTTCCTGGCAAAAAAAGAACCTGAACTAATTACTTTACAATTTAAGAGTATTTGGGCTGCCTGGCTGGCCCAGTCATAAGAGTGGACAACTCTTGGTCTCGGAGTTGTGAGTTTAAGCCCCACACTGGGTGTAGAGATTACTTAAAAATAAAATGTTAAGGGGCACCTGGGTGGCTCAGTCACTTAAGCGTCCAGACTTCAGCTCAGGTCATGAACTCACAGTCCGTAGGTTTAAGCCCCATTTTGGGCTCTGTGCTGACTGCTTGGAACCTCTAGCTTGCTTTGGATTTTGTGTTTCCCTCTATCTCTGTGCCCCCCCTCCCCTGGCTTGTATTCTCTCTCTCTCTCTCTCTCTCAAAAATAAACATTAAAAAATTTTTTAATAAATAAAACAAAATCTTAAAAAAAACAATTTAAGAATATTTGAGCTGACCTGCAATTAAAGAATCCTCTTTGTTTTTGATATATAACTATGTTTACCAAACATGGATGAGTTTCTCAATGAAAGAAAGTAATATTTCTGCTGAACTGAGTTCAAATCAGACCCTTATAGAATTGCTATTAATTTGTAATGTCACAAAAATAAATGCAAAAGAATAGTACTCTTTTAATGAGGGTGTGGGTAAATATAACCAGAATATCTTGATCGATTGTACACGTGCCTTCCGGGAACTTATACAACTAATGTTTTTTGAACACTTCTTTATGTCAGCCAGTGTTCTACACACTGTATGAGTATCACTAATCTTCATAAACACTTTGATAGGACACCATGATGAGGTATGTAGCTCTCTTCAAGGAGAGATAAACTTTTTATTAAAACTTAACAGTATAAGACAATTGAAATCTATTAAGAGATAATTCCCATTATTTTCTGTTGTGGTTTTTGTAAAGGCTGCTTTTAGGCAACAGGCTTGAGTAATGGAAACTTGAGTAAGGCAAAAGGGCCTATGGCACCCACCCCACCGAACTGAATACAAATAAACACAATAAGCGACTAACCAATAGGCTATTTACATTAAGTCAGTAATCCCCATATTCTCTCACTCCGCCCTCTAACTTTGGCCCCCCAACACCACCTCATAGCGATGGTGTCTCCTCTGCTGTCCTGCCTGCAGCTCCCCTGTGATGTGTTCAATAAACTTCTATCTCCTTTGGTCTAACTTGGGTGAATCCTTTCCCCGCCAGTGCCTCAGGCCCCCATCCAAAGAGAGCGCCTGGCGGTTGTACAAATGATGTGTAATTCACATTACACATCACAGTTGAACGCCGCACCTGATATTCTGCTGTCAGTTCTAGAAGAGAATGAAGAGTATATTTGGAGGAGGTTGAACAGGTTAGTGAAGATTTAGATCTTTTCGTGCTGCTTCAAGGCACAAACAAGATAAACTAAATAGGAAATGGAAAGAGAGTGTGTGAATGAATGAGGTCCCTTTGCATTGCTAAAAGCACTCAAGGTGAACATTACCAGGGTAGAGAGTTTGTTTTTGTTCTTTTAAAATATATTTCAGTGGTGCCTTGGTGACTCAATAGTTAAGTATTCTACTCCTGATTTCGACTCAGGTCATGATCTCATGATTCTCACGGTTTGAGCCCGGCGTTGAACTCTGCACTGACAGCACAGAGTCTTCTTGAGGTTCTCTCTCTCCCTTTCTCTCTGCCTTCCCCCGCTCCTTCTCACACCTTCTCTCTCTCAAATAAATAAACTTAAAAAAAAAAAACTTAAAAAAAATAAAAATAAAATATATTTCAAAAAATATATAAAACAGCTTTACCAAAAAATTAGGGGAAACTAGGGAAAGAAAGGGAGGAACGGAAGAAGGGAGGGAGGAGAACAGAAGGGGGGA
Organism: Herpailurus yagouaroundi; assembly: GCF_014898765.1. Taxonomy (NCBI): domain Eukaryota; kingdom Metazoa; phylum Chordata; class Mammalia; order Carnivora; family Felidae; genus Herpailurus; species Herpailurus yagouaroundi. The sequence continues at coordinate 25,816,267 of NW_024412407.1, forward strand.
AAGAAGGAGAGAGAGAATAGAAAAAAAATAAGGGATAATCTATCAAAATTACTTTAAGAGGGGGCGCCTGGGTGGCTCAGTCTGTTAAGCAACTGACTTCACCTCAGGCCATGAACTCGTGGTTCACGGGTTCGAGCCCCACATCAGGCTCTGTGCTGACAGCTCAGAGTCTGGAGCCTGCTTCAGTTTCTGTGTCTCCTTCTCTCTCTGTTCCTCCCCTCCACGTTCTGTCTCTCTCTCTGTCTCTCAAAAATAAATGAACGTCAAAAAAAATTTTTTAAAAATTACTTTAAGAAGAAAATGCAAAGTAATCTAAGATGTAGCCTCCAGGACACAGGGGTGCAATATAACTCCTGGATCCACTAGTCCTAGACAGACCAGGTTCAGCCACTTGCTGCCCACAGAACCCAAAGGTACAGAGAGAAGTGGTGGTGAAATAAGAAAGGAATTTATTTCAGTAAGGCCAACAAGACGGTGGACTAATGTCCAAAGTGCTGAAAATACTTCCAGGTTTATATTTTTAAAATGTGGGACACAGATCGGTGGGTATATTCTGGGAGGCAGTAAAGGTCAGGTCATCATTTTCATGGGTAGCGTCTTGCTGGCCCAGGGCAGTCCTCAAGGGGATACTTGCCCACAGGGTCTTTTGCCTGACTTAAGAGAGAAGCTGAAAAGAAGAACTTAATCAGTTAGAAAGTTTGAGGTCAAAATGGAAGGAGGTAGTCTTCTTTCAAAGATGATAGTCATTATTATTTTTATTATTTATTTATTTATTTATTTATTTATTTATTTATTTATTTATTTTGAGTAGGCTCTGCACTGGACATGGGGCTAGAACTTACAACCCTGAGATCAAGACCTGAACTGAGATCAATAATCGGATGCTTAACCAACTTAGCCACCCAGATGCCCTGATAGCTATTATTTTCTGATGAGAATAGGAAAGTTTGTCCAATCTTATGATTTGGCAAGCATAATAAAAGTCATTGAAACAATCACATGAAAAAAGACACTAACAAATAAAACACCCAGGGACCACCATCTTCCAGCAATTCGCCAAAATGACTAACACAAAAGGAAAGAGAAAGAGTACCTGATACCTTCTTTAGGCCTTTTAGAAAACCCGGAGTGCTTCCTTTGGCCACATATATGAGAATCTGCAAGAAAGATAATATTGTAGACATCAAGGGAATGGGCACTGTTCAAAAAGGAATGCCCCACAAATGTTATGGTGGCAAAACTGGAAGAACCTACAGTGTTAGCCAGCATGCTGTTGGCTGGCACTGTTGTAACACACAAGTTAAGGGCAAGATTCTTGCCAATAGAATTAATGTATGTATTAAGTGTGTTAAGCACACAAAGAGCAGAGATAGCTTCCTGAAGGGAATTATCAGAAAAAGAAGGAAAATGAAGAGAAAGATACTTGGGTTCAACTGAAGCACCAGCCTGCTCTACCCAGAGAAACACACTTCATGAGAGCCGATTGAAAGGAGTCTAAGCTGCCAGACCCATTCCCTATGAATTCATGGCATAAGTGTAGAAAAAATAAAAGACCTCAAGACTATAAAAAAAAAAAAAAAGGGAGGGAGGAAGGAAGAAAGTAAGCATGCAGTGTTGATGAAGGCATATATGATGACTGTTCTTAAAAAACATCTAGTGGGAGTGTGTATAAGTTGATACATTTAAACAAAAAAAACCAATTTGACAGTATAAAACATTTATAATTTTCATTCTGTAATTCTATTTCTGTGCATCTATGCTAGTGAAATATCTTAAACAGGAAAGAAGCCATGAGTACAAATATATTCATCACAGTGGTTTTTAAGTAGTAGAAAAATGGGAATAATATGAACACAGTTATAGAAGAATGGTATATTAACTCGAATATATGCACTTGGTAGAAACTTATGCTTTCATCAAAAAGGAATTTTCAAATAAGATGTGCCAGCGTAGAAATATACTTGTTGATGAATGGAGACATTCTCAAAGAAGTATAGTTCAAATAGCCAAAATATTTAAAAAAATTGTTTAATGTTTATTTATATTTGAGAGAGAGAGTGCGTGAGCAGGGGACGGGCTGAGAGAGACAGAGACAGAACCTGAAGCAGGATCCAGGCTCTGAGCTGTCAGCACAGAGCCTGATGTGGAGCTTAAACCCATGATCTATGAGATCATGACCTGAGCCAAAGTCGGAGACCTAACCAACTGAACCACTCAGGTGCCCCAACAGCCAAAATATTTTTGAGGGGATTCTAATAATTAACTTGTCTCTCATCTAAAATTGTTAATAAACTTCGATTCATATACCCACCAACACTTCCCACATCTCTTTTTCTCTTCTTTCAATTTTCCGTAAACCCACATTATTCTGGAGCCCCTTACTGACAAACCACAATCAATATTCTCTTTCCCTTTTCTCAACTGCTTTCCCTTTTTCCATCCCCAATTTGTCACTTGTTTTTTAAATGACTCTAAGTCAATTTGCTTTTTTTTTCCTCACCCCTTTCCAATCTTGAATTTTGCATCTCACAAGTCCTTCATTTCAGTCTGGCAGAGTGATCTTTCTGGAGGAAAAACCTGGGAAGCTGGAATGGTTTAAAAAAAAAAAAAAAGCAGGGGCACCTGGGTGGCCAGGTTGGTTGAGTGTCTGACTCTTGATTTTGGCTCAGGTCATGATCTCATGGTTCATGGGATCCTGCCCCACATCAGGCTCTGAGGTGACAGCACACAGCCTGCTTGGGCTTCTCTCTCTCTCCCTTTCTCTCTGCCTTTCCCCCAAACCCAAGTAAATAAGCTTAATTAAAAAAAAAAAAAAAAAAAAAAGCACTCAGCATTTTCACTCCAAGTTTTGGCAGAGGGAAGGTCATTCCTACATTAAGAATTTTTTTTCTCCTGTTCAATTATGAACAGGCTAACAGAATTTTAAATACCAAATATTGCAACTTGGTATTCAATTATTATTACCAAACCAGGTTTTTATTCCCATGCATCAACTTACCCATACTCCCACTGGAAATTCATCATCTATATCTTCATCAACATTGGGTATTTTATTTCTTCACATCTTTTTTTCGTGTGAAACTAAGAACAATTATTCTAAGATACTGATACAAACTTATAATAATAGTAACATAAATGGAAGTGTTAAAATAAAAAGGACTTCAAAGATGTCCCAGAGAGAAGGGCCAGGATTTTGCTGTAAAAATAAAAACTTCTATTTGAACTGTGTCCTAGGATCCTGCCAATCACTTGATGGATTACATAAGTATGATTCACATATATCCTAGTTACACTGAGAGGCCAGAGTACCCAGTGGCCAGTTGTTAATAGGGAATAGGTCAAGAGGAAGGAAAACAGAAGTAGGGCTTAAAAGTACTTAAAACTGCTTCCTTGTTTTTGTTTTTTTTTTTTTTAATTTCCATTTCTAAGTATAATGATATTACTAGAGCCCTGCTGCTCGCTTTGATTAAATGAGAAAAGATTAATTACTGCACTTTGTACCTCACTAGATACTTCCTGTAATATCCTGTTTTCTGTTAACTACTTGATAATTCAATTAAAAATCAGAAGAATTATAAGTAGGTGAGATGAAGTCTCATGAGGTCTTGGATTTACTTCAAAATACTTTAGCAACAAAAAGAAAGAAAAAGAGGGTAGATGAAACCAGTGTGGCAAAATAATTATCATTTTTACATTTGGGTGCTGCATGTATTAATTAGGGTTCAGTGTATCAGTGTCTTCACTTTTGTGAGTATTAGGAATTTTTCATAATAAGATTAAAATCGATAGTTACATTGAAGGCAATCAAGCAAGATTTTAGCTTTATTTTTTTTTTAAGTTTACTTATTTAGGGGTGCCTGGGTGGCTCAGTCGATTGAGCCTCCGACTTCAGCTCAGGTCATGATCTCACAGCTCATGAGTTCGAGCCCCGCATTGGACTCTGTGCTGAGGGCTGGGAGCCTGGAGCCTGTTCGGATCCTGTGTCTCCCGCTCTCTCTGCCCCTAACCTGCTCACAGTCTGTCTCTGTCTCTCTCAAAAATAAATAAACATTAAAAAAAAAGTTTACTTATTTATTTTGAGAGAGAGCAAGTGAGAGCAAGTGGGGTAGGAGCAGAGAGAGAAGGAGAGAGAGAATCCCAACCAGGCTCCTTGTTGTTAGTGCAGGGCCCAACGTGGGGCTTGATTTCACAAATTGTGAGATCATGACCTGAGCCGAAATCAAGATGCTTAACCAACTGAGCCACCCAGGCTCCCCAAGCTCTTCGCTTTAAAAAATAAAGTTTCATAACAGGAACCCATGGGGGAGGGGAAGAAAAAAAAAATGAGGTTAGAATGGGAGAGAGCCAAAGCATAAGAGACTCTTAAAAACTGAGAACAGGGGCGCCTGGGTGGTGCAGTCGGTTAAGCGTCCGACTTCAGCCAGGTCACGATCTCGCGGTCTGGGTGTTCGAGCCCCGCGTCAGGCTCTGGGCTGATGGCTCAGAGCCTGGAGCCTGTTTCCGATTCTGTGTCTCCCTCTCTCTCTGCCCCTCCCCCGTTCATGCTCTGTCTCTCTCTGTCCCAAAAATAAATGAACATTGAAAAAAAAATTTTTTTTAAAAACTGAGAACAAACTGAGGGCTGATGGGGGGTGGGAGGGAGGGGAGGGGAGGGGAGGGGAGGGTGGGTGATGGGTATTGAGGAGGGCACCTGTTGGGATGAGCACTGGGTGTTGTATGGAAACCAATTTGACAATAAATTTCATATATTAAAAAAAATAAAGAATCAAGTTTCATATTTTGCCAATGAAGAGGTTTTTGGTTGCATCTTGATTTATCCAGAATAGTATTAAAAATTTCTGATACCTGAAAACTTTCTAAGTAATCAAAGACAAAAAAAGAAAAACCAAAAAAAAAAAAAAAAACCCATATGCAATGACAATGATAAATATCAGATTCAAGACATTCTGACATTCGATATACTTAACAGTAACACCGATTGGTACTTGTCACAACTACAAAGTCCAAATACTCCTTGATGCCCAGATACTAGCTCTTTCCCACCTCCCACCACACTCCTCCTCTTCTTGCTTGTGTGCTTTAGTCTCGGATTTACCCTTAAACACCCTGTTCCTTTACTTTATTGTTCTCATTGATCTACTTGGATGGAAAATAAGCTACATAATATCCAAGAGAAAAAGACTCTTGGATCAAAAAAGAATTTTAAAAGAACTAGGACAAATAATAAGAGTGGTGGTAACTAAAGAGAGAAGACAAAGGAACTAAAATGTTTTGAGACCTCTTCTATGGACCAAGGAGATATTACGGATATTTTACATATAGCAGAGTGAGATACGTTTTGATATTGTTTGCAAGAAAAGTCACTAGAATGGCCCTATTCTGCTTTTTTTTTTTAACATTTATTTATTTTTGAGACACAGTGAGACAGAGCACGAGTGGGGAGGGGCAGAGAGACGGGGGGACACAGAATCCACAGCAGGCTCAAGATGGCAAGCGGTCAGCACAGAGCCAGATGTGGGGCTAGAACCCAGGAACCGTGAGATCATGACATGAGCCGAAGTCGGACGCTTAACCGACTGAGCCACGCTGGCGCCCCTCTTTTTTTTTTAATGTTTATTTATATTTGAGAGAGTGACACTGTGTGAGTAGGGGACAGGCAGAGAGTGATAGAGGGGGAATCGGAAGCAGGCTGGTTTTGTCCAGTTTTTCATGCCAAAATGGTATTCTTTGACACTGTCCTCTTTCCTAAACTCCCTGCATCAAAGTTATCTTACAAAGTCATGTTGAGTTTTATTTTTGAATATATTTCTCTTTTTTTTAATTTTTAATTAATTTATTTTTAATATATTTTTTAATGTTTTATTTATTTTTGAGAGACACAGAGAGCGAGAGCAGGGGAGAGCCAGAAGGAGAGGGAGACACAGAATCTGAAGCAGGCTCCAGGCTCTGGGCTGTCAGCACAGAGCCCTAGGCAGGGCTCAAACCCAAGAACCTCAAGATCATGACCCGAGCCCAAGTTGGACACTTAACAGACTGAGCCATGCAGGCGCCACATTGAATGGCCCTATTCTTTATACAAATGTCAGGCAGGCAGAAATCTTTAAAGAGCAGAGCAAATATCTTTCATTGCTCCATCAGGTCTGTCACTCACTGTGACTCCTGAAATGTAAAGCTGGTTACCCACAGGGTGGAAGTAGATGAATTTGTATAAGGCGCTCGGGGACTTCTGTGAGAGAATACATCCTAAATATCCTCTCTGAGGATATCCTACATCCTCCTCTCTGAGATGCAGAATTAGAGAATGGTTCTGGAGTGGAGAAGGCGGGCTTCATTCATTCAAGGGTCAGTGGTAGGGATAGGCAGCACGTCTCCTAAAGTAAAATTAATGTAGAGGGGAGCCTGGGTGGCTCAGTCAGTTGAGCATCAACTTAGGCTCAGGTCATGATCTCCCAGTTCATGAGTTCGGGCCCCACATCTGGCTCACTGCTGTCAGTGCAGAGCTCACTTCAGATCCTCTGCCCAACCCCCTCTGCCCCTCCCCAACTTGTGTGCATGCATGTGTGCTCTCTCTCCCTCTCTCTCTCTCTCAAAAATACATAAACATTAAAAAAATTAATGTAGAGAAAGAAGTTGATCTGGACTGGTAGCTCTAACTCATGACACATAAATAATACAGAAGTAAGTAGAGTAAGGGGCACTTGGCATCCAACCCACATTGCATGCAGAGCTTACTTAAAAAGTCTTGGGGTGCCTGGGTGGTTCAGTCCATTAAGCGGCTGACTCTTGATTTTGACTCGGGTCGTTATCTCACAGTTTATGAGTTTGAGCCCCACGTCCAGCTCCATGCTGACTAAGCCTGCCTGGGATCCCCTTGCTCTCTGCCCCTCTACCCTCCCCTTCTCAAAAAGAAATAAGTAAAAATTTTTTAAAAACTTAAAGAAGTAGAGTAAGAAACATATTTATACTGTTTTCACATAAAGAATTAATTGATCATTAACATCCTCCCCTCAAGCAAGACAAAACTTTTACCTCACTTTGGATTTTCCCATCCTTCATCTTCTACTGCATTGAAATTATCTGGCAAGTCAGTTCTAAATTATTTTTTTACACCATATCTCTACTTAACTGGGAAAATTACCTATGTATAAAATAAAATAAAATAGTGTTGCTTATATTTTAAAAATAAAGGAAAATAATTTGAACTATATTGTAGTGGACAAAGCAAGAGGTATTCAAATCTCATACACTCTGCTCTATGGCCCCTGACTTCCTCTTCCTAAACCCTGACTTGGTTCCACCTTGCTCCCTTCTCTGAACAGTTCTCACCCTTTATTTCCCACCCAGGGCCTCATTTTCCCCTTGAAATCTCACCAAGCATCTTACTTCACAGAGATGTTTTTCTGCCTCTGAATTCCTATTATATTTACCATTCGTTGTCATACTCTATTGTTACATTTTAAGTGAATAAACTAAAATGGAACTTATTTGAGAGCAGTGACTGTTCTAGATCTCTCTGTACTCTTCAAGGGACTTAATGTGGTATTTTATTTTTTAATTTTTTTAATGTGGCATTTTAGATCTCGGCTGAACATTAGACTAAAACTCTAATTTGGTCAGAACACACGAGTTCCTCCCCTATCTCTCCTTGGTTCTTTTTAGCTTAGTAACCGTCATGGACAACTGAATGTGAATCTTAGGGCTTTTATTGGTCTACCTAGCAACCAGGAAGGTTCCCAAGGATACAAACTCTGAAGATATACGCTTTTGATATGGTAATGAATGAAACTAAGGGGGTAGTCCTAAAACAGTACATTTCCATATAAACTGAAATCATACGTCAATATTAGAACTACTGTATAATTAACTGTGGCTTTATGGTCTCAGTAGGAGCTATTATTGCCCTCTTTATAATCAAACATTTTATTTTAGTCGCATCAAGCAAACATCTCTAACTTTTTAAAAATGAAATAATGAGAACTTGCTAGAGGAGTACCAAGAACAACATTACAACCAATCATGTTCACATAATCCAGATTTAGCAAATTCAGTCCTATTTCCTAAGGAATAAAACATTATAGAGATGAAATCCTCTTGCCTTGTTTGCCTTTATCTTTCCCCAGAAGAACAGCTATCCCGGAATTGATATGTATATGTATATATGTATATTCTTCCTATCCATGTTTTTATATATTTTACCATACTTGTATGTATCCATTAATACTGTATAATATTATTTTGCATGCTTACAAATATTACACAAATGTTATACATAGTATTCTGCACACTGCTTTTTCATTAAAAATTATCTGAGATTTAAACATGCATATATATGCAATGGATTCAATCCAATTGCTGCAAAAGAATCCATACAGTGAATAATATACAGTTTGCTTATCTACTCTCTTATTGAAAAGCATTTAGATTATTTCTAGTTTTGGGGAGGGCACCTGGTGGCTGGCTCAGTCCATAGAGCTTAGGACTTTTGATCACAGGGTGATGAGTTTGAGGCTCACGGTGGGCATAGAGCTTACTTTAAAAAAAAAAAAAAAGATTACTTCCATTTTTTAAAAAATCAAACTAAAAGGGCAGCAGTGAAGACCTTTGTACATGACTTGACATGTGGGAGAATCCTTTTAGTGTAAATATTTGAACATGAAATAATGTTAATATGATAAATTGTTACAGATTTTCTGATGTTAGATAGACCATGCTTATAGTCATGGAATAAACCTTATCTGGTCATGATTTTTTTCAAGTTTTATTTATGACTCTGGGTCTACATTCATAAGTGAGATTTGTCTATGATGTTATTTTCTTATAGTGTTCCTTACTTTTGTTACCAAGGTTATAGAGCCTTCTAAAATACTTTGAATACTCTTGCTATTTCTAAAACAGCTTGATTACAACAGAATTTTTCTCACATTCAAAAAACACGGAAGGGGTGCCTGAGGGACTCAGTCAGTTAAGCAGCCAGCTTCATTCAGCTCAGGTCATGATCTCAGGGTTCATGGGTTCAAGCCCTGTATCAGGCTGTCTGCTGTCAGCACAGAGCCCACTTCAGATCCTCGGTTCCAGTCTCTCTCTGCCCCCCTGCCCCCAGCTCACACTCTGTCTCTGAAAAATAAATAAACATTAAAAAATAAAATAAAATAAAATAAAATAAAATAAAATAAAATAACATAAAAAATAAAAAACTGAGGTATTCTTTGTTGATATTTTAGATTTTTCAAATGCTTTTACTTTTTAAAAATTATTTTTAATATTTATTTATTTTTGAGAAAGAGAGAGAGCACAAGCAGGGGAGGGGCTGAGAAAGGGGCACAGAGGTCCAAAGTGGGCTCTGTGCTGACAGCACAGATCCTGATGTGAGGCTAAAATTCACTAACTGGGAGATCACGACCTGAGCCAAAGTTGAACATTCAACTGACTGAGCCACCCAGGCACCCCCATTTTATTTATTTTTTATTTATTTTATTTATTTTGAGACAGAGAGAAAAAGAGAGAGAGGGAGAGAGAGAATCCTAAGCAGGCTCCTCACTGTCAGCACAGAGCCCAAAGCAGAGCTTGAACGTAGGAACCATAAGATGAAACTTCCACAAAACCCTGCAAATGATGAGGTTTGGGGAACTCCCAAGTTGGTGAATACATCCACATGTTACAAGGGTGGTACACCCAGCTCCACAGGCTCGTGGGTTCAGTACTCTTCTGGACCTCACCCTTGTACTTCTTCATCAGGCTATTCATTTGTATCTCTTATAATAAACTGTAATAGCAAGTAAAGCATTTTCTTGGGTTCTGCAAGTTGTTCTAGCAAATTGTTGAACCTGAGTCAGGTGGGCTTGAGGGAACCCCGGTATTTGTAGCCAAGTTAGAAGTGTGGCTAACCTGGGACCTGATACTTGTGACTGGCATCTGAAGTGAGATCCCCCCTTAGGGGCACCTGGGCGGCTCAGTCGGTTAAGCGTTTGACTTCAGCTCAGGTCATGATCTCGCGGTTTGTGAGTTCAAGTCCTGCATTGGGCTTTGTGCTGACACCTCAGAGCCTGGAGCCCATTTCGAATTCTGGGTCTCCCTCTCTCTCTGCCCCACCTCCGCTCATGCTCTGTCTCTCCTTCAAAAATAAATACTTAAAAAAAAAAGAAGAAGAAGAAGTGTGATCACTCCTGTGAGACTGATCACTTAAATCTGTGGAGTTTGATATTAGGACCGGGTAATTAGTGTCTACCTTGAATTGAATTGTAATACACTTAGTTGATGCAGAGTTGGAGAAATTGTATTGGGAAAGATACCATGTATTGGTGTCAGGAGGAAAAAAAATCTCTTGCCATCACTGTGGATTTGCATTCTATTTTAGTTACAATCAGTGGTATCCTGGAGCCAAATTGTACTGGTTCAGAAGAGTCGTTTATTAACCTCCATGAAATTTGTGGGCTGGTTGTTAACTACAATAATACACACACACACTCCACAAATGGGTAGCATGTTTTATGTGCTATTTTGACCTTGCTTTTTAAATTAATGATATATCTTGAATATTATTCTAATATCAGTAGAATATTTTTGTTACAGGGGTACTGCATTTTTTTTTCTTTTAAGATGATCTAGTTTTGCTTTCACTATGATGGGCCTTGGTGTAGATTATTTTATTTTTATTTTACAGTATTTTATTTTGAACTTTGGTATATATCCTGATTTTCAAGACTCATGACTTTTTTCATTTCTAGGCTATCCTGCTTATTATCTCTTCAAACACTAGTCCCAGTATACTGTCTTTCTGAAATTCCTCCAATTCCTTATTATGCCATTTAACCGCATAAACATCAAAATTTCAGGTGTATTATTTTATATTTTCTAGCCACATCTATGCCCTGTGTATTTAGGGCAAACTTTTATTTAAAAGACACCCCAACATACAATGACTTAAAATGTTGTTATTTAGTGTGCTCTTAGGTAACAATCCTGAGGTGACTGAACCGAGTTTCCTGCAGGTTCTGGGGTAAACAGTCATTAAACGAATCTTATACTTTCCATCCTGTGTTTCCACCATTGCCTGGGGCAAGAGTTCTTTTTTTTTTTGTTTTGTTTTTTGACTGAAAAATAATTGTATACAATATTGTATTAGTTTCAGGTTAAGGCAATAGTTCTTAACCATTTTTGCGCTATAAACTCCTCTGGCACTCTATTCAAGCATACAGACCAACTCTCAAAATGATACCTAAAATAAAATACATTTTTTTAATGCATAAAATGAAATACATTTAGATATAAAGGAAAGAAATTCGAGCGCCTGGGTGGCTCAGGCGGTTAAGCATCTGACTCTTGGTTTTGGCTCAGGTCATGATCTCAGGGTTCATGGGTTGGAGCCCCTCTGCGCTGATAGTGCAGAGCCTGCGTGGTACTCTCTCTCTCTCTTTCTCTCTCTCTCTCTCTCTCCCCCTCTGTCTGCCCCCTCCCACCCGTGCTGTCTCTGTGTCTCTCAAACTAAATAAATAAATTTTTTAAAAAAAGTTTAAAAAGAAGTTAAAAAAAATAAAGGAAATAAGGGTGCCGGGGTGGCTCAGTCGGTTAAGCGTCTAACTTTGGCTCAGGTCATGATCTCACGGTTTGTTAGTTGGAGCCCCACATCAGGCTCTCTGCTGTCCAGGTAGAGCCTGCTTCAGGTCCTCTGTCTGCCTCTCTCTCTGCCCCTCCCCGATTTGCACACTCACTCTCTCAAAAATAAATAAATAAAAACATGTAAAAAAATAAAGGGAACAAATTACACCAGATTACAGTTATCAAAATAGTTTTCTAAATAGTGATATAATAAATATACTTAATTCATTAAGCATCATAATCTAACAATGATCTAATAACCACCATAACCTTGAAGTATGGTTGAGCATAAATGATATTTAGAGAGATCTGAAAAAATTGTAATGTGATATGAAAATATTTTTGGGGTGGAAAATTCATAGGTATTGCTAATACTACAGTGTGGTTTGCTGTTTACATTCATAATTAAAGAAAGTATTAATTTCAGCTAGAAGCTAGTGAAGACAAGGATATAATATTTTCCCATTCAAGTTCATGAACCTGAGATTAAGAACCCCTGCACTTAGGTGTCTCTTTGGCTTGAAGCTGAGTCCTAGGCAGTGTTCTCACTTACAAAAAGGGGAAGAACTTGAAAAAATGCACACTCCACGTTTTAAAGTTCTGTTCTGAATGTGGCATATAATACTTCTGCTCAATAGGACTTAGTCAATGGAGGCATCCAGCTACAACATAAGCTGGGAAGCAGTCTTTAACTGGCAGCCACATTTCCAAATATAACTGTATTACATAATAAATTAGCAACTGGCAATCTCCTTCATGCTCTTATAAGAAAAAATAATTTCTACAATTTTTTTTAACGTTTATTTTTTGAGAGACAGACAGAGCGTGAGTGGGGGAGGGGCAGAGAGAGAGGGAGACAGAATCTGAAGTAGGCTTGAGCTGTCAGCACAGAGCCCCATGAGCTGCTGGAACTCACCAACTATGAGATCATGACCGGAGCGGAAGTCAGATGCTCGACTGACTGAACCACCCAGGCACCACAATTTTTACAAGTTTTAACTTATGAACAGATATACCAGACAGTGGGTTTCCATGAGCATTTCCTAATGTACAAACTTGATAAGTATTTTCAGCATTTTTATATGTTTTAGTTAGATGAAATATATTTTTAAATTGCAAACAGGGAATACAAAAAACAAAAACAACAACAAATAAATAAATTGCAAACGGAATTAGCTCACCACAAAGCTGTGAATTAGGTAAAATTTATTTCTGTCTTTACAACATTCTCATTTCTTTTTCTTTTTAATTTAACTTTTTCTTTTAAGAGAGAGAGCATGCATGTGTGGGGGGAGGGGCAGAGGAAGAGGGAGAGAGAGAACCTTAAGCAGGCTACATGCCCAGTGCAGAGCCCCACATAGGGCTCAATCTCACAACTGTGAGATCATGACCTGAGCCGAAATCAAGAGTTGGATGCTTAACTGACTGAGCCACCCAGATACCCCTAGGACACTCTCATTTCTATCCATTTTTAAAACATCCTCTCCTCTTCTCTCCCATTTGATGAACCTGCATCTTTCAGCCTTTATTTCCATTTTTATTTTGAAAATTTTCAAACATACAGGAAAGGTGAAAAAATAGTACAATACCTATACACCCTCCACGTAGATTAAAACATTTTTAATTATTAACATTTGCTTAATCTCTGTTTTATTTATATATATGTTTGTCACAAGCACATTATGAGTGCACAGACATGAGTTGTGTCTTTCCACAGTGTTAGCTTTATTCAATCACAAAACAAGGCTAACATAATTGTAAAGCAGGTCCAAGATTCCAAACTCAATGCCATTTTGTTACACATTTAACTTGGTTTCATACATATCACACAAAGTAAAGCACACTACAAACAAGATACAGCAAGAGGTGAGAAGTTGAGAAACCCAACTCAAAGTCCATCTATGAATGCATAGTAGAGATGAGGCCTCAGTCTGGTCTGGTCAGCTCTCCGTGCATACTGCTTATTATATTCTAGCAGTGGAGGATCTCTGCTATGCTCAGAGACCAGTCAGCCAGAGCTTTGGCACCAATTGCCTTTTCAGTGTGGTCAGATGGGAAAGGGTTAGTGTCTGGAGAGTCTGACAGTTTGCTGCAAAAGTCACCCCTTTTTAAAGGAGTTTAATCAGCCTTGGGCCTTTCGAGGCCTCTTCAGGTTCTGCTGATCGTCAGTTCTGGGCATCATCAGTCTGTGCCGGTTCAGCATCATCTGGTCTTAGCTGCAACGCTCTTGGTTGCCTGACATGAGTCACTGCTTGATGTAAGTGACTCCATCTTGCCCTCTACAATATTTTTAAACAATTTGAATGTAAGTTACAGATATCATGAAACTTCACCCGTAGATACTTCAGCATGTATCTCCGAAGAAATAAGGACATTCCACAGTATAACTACATTATCACTCTTAAGAAAATTAACAATAATTCTGTAATATCTAATATTCTTTCCACATTTAAATTTTCCTAATCATTGAAAAAACATTTTCATAGGTGTTCCAGGCTGGCTCAGCTTTGATAGAGCATGTGACTCTTGATCTCAGGGTCATGGGTTCAAGCCCCACATTGGGTGTGGAGCCTACTTAAAATAAAAAAAAATAATAATAATAATAAAAAGTTTTGTATAGCTAGTTTTTCTGTAATACGCATCTCTTAGTTTGGTGACAGACCTTTTCAACTTTGAACAAACCTCCTTTGCATCTAAGTAATGTCTGTCTAGACTTTTTATTTCTACTTGTGGATTTAAGGTTTTTATATCTAATTAATACAAAGACAGGAAGGGAGAAGACTTGGGGTTTTTTCCATTTTATTAAGTGGATCTTTTGCTCGAACCTAATATTAAATTAAACCTAATACTATTGCTGAACAGATATAGGTCTTAGAGACTTTAAATACAAAGGGGTGGATTACAAGGTATTCTGGGACTATGTATGCCCATTTTAGGCCACATTTGACATCTTGGCTTTCTGTTCAATTTTTCAAGATTTTCAAGATTCTACCAATATTTATTGAGTAGTCAATATGTGCTGGGGACATATAATTAAGATGGACATGGTGTCTGCCCTCAAGGGAGAGAGATCAGTTAATGAATATTTTCAATTGGAAATATTGGAAGTGTACTATACAACAGGCTCAGAACTGGTATTCTCTTTAAGCCCAGCCCACAATCCTTTCATATTCCCTACCCCTGAGATGTCCACATGTCAGAGATCTGAGTGTCATTATTAAATGCCATCTCCCCCTTCCGGTGCTTTATCCTGGTGCTCCAGTTCTCCAATCCTGCAGCATTGGTGTTATGTATTCACCTCAAACCACTGATATACAACTTCTAGGCACAAAGGTTCTGGAGTCTCAAACTCTTTGGTCCCAAGACTCATGGATTATGACCAGGGAAAAGAGAGTAACTGCTCAAATGTTTTAATCAGCTATTTCTGCAATAATGCTTCAGAATACACCACTCCAAGCTCAGTGGTTTAAAACTACAAGCATTCGGGGCGCCTGGGTGGCGCAGTCGGTTAAGCGTCCGACTTCAGCCAGGTCACGATCTCACGGTCCGTGAGTTCGAGCCCCACGTCGGGCTCTGGGTTGATGGCTCAGAGCCTGGACCCTGTTTCTGATTCTGTGTCTCCCTCTCTCTCTGCCCCTCCCCCGTTCATGCTCTGTCTCTCTCTGTCCCAAAAAAATAAATAAACGTTAAAAAAAAAAATTAAAAATAAATAAATAAATAAATAAAACTACAAGCATTCAAAAATAAATAAATAGGGATGACTGGCTGGCTCAGTTGCAAGAGTATGCGACTCTGATGTTGGGGTTGTGAGTTTGAGCACCATGTTAGGTGTAGAGATTACCTTTAAGAAAGAAAGAAAGAAAGAAAGAAAGAAAGAAAGAAAGAAAGAAAGAAATTTACAACTATAAGCATTCATTTTTCTCTTAAGGATCTGTAGGTTGCTTGCTCCTTTACTATTCTAGGCAAGATTCTTATTTCTAGACTCTGGGTTCCAAGTTCTATGTTGCAGGTTAGGGTTCAGGTGTGCTCCACGTTTCTACAGCAGCCACTCAGGTCAAATCACCACATCACAAGAAAACAAGATAAACTTTGCAGGCACATGAAAAGCCTGTGCTCACGTAATTTCCTATTACATCATATTCTGTTGGTTTAAAGCAAGTCACATGGCCAAGCCCCAAGTCAGTAGCACAGGAAAATAGAGTCTAAGCCAAGTTAGAAGGGAAATGAAGTGAATTTTTTTGTGGAGCATTAACGTATCACATCAAGATTCCTAGGAAAAAAGGCACGGAAAAGGATAGAAAGAAGAGATTCCCAAGGGTAGGACAAAGAACAGCTAAACTCTGGCCATGACTAAAGATGGGATAGTACCCCCAAAAGATCAACTATCAGGAAGTAATATGGAGGACCCATTGCAATGGGTATGATGAATAGTGATGAAATGCTACAAGATATCACACACACAAAAAATCACAAACATTGTTACTGCTGAGAAAGATGAAGAATCAACAAAAGAGGAAAATATTAAAATTTTATTTTTTATTGTATATGATAAATTACAGCTATTTCTGTGGGCTGCTTTCCTTTTATGATTCCCAATCTCTAGGCACAGCAACTACCACAAATATCATTAAATATGTCAAATTGTGTTATTTTAGTTATAGAAGAAGGTTTTATATACTGAGCGTTTATAGATTTTTGTCATGCAATTTGATTTTTTGCTCACAACTAGAGGGATCTATGATCTAAACTAGAGTGGAAGCTAGGAGAATAGAAATAAAAGAACATATTTAATAGCTATTTTGCAGAAACGATTAACAAAATAATTGGATAAATAATTGGATTCAATTTAAGAGATGGATAAATCCAAGGTATTTTTGTATGCAAGCCTAATGTGACTTCTTGAACAGTACAATCAACAAAAGCCAAAGAGCTGTGGGGGTCTGAGAAATAATTTGTGATACTGTGATTTAAAATAAAAAGTATATAACTGGTCTTTGTCACATTCCTGGCACAGAGCTCCTGAAACCCTTGTAAATTCCTAAGAGATGAGAGCATTGGGAGACTCTTTTGTTCTAATGGGGCAACTCTAGGTGGACTCCTGGATGGCCCTAGAGGTAGGCTGATAACCAGAAAGACCAAGCTATGATTAGAAGTTTGGAATTTGTAGCCCCACACCCCATAGCTCAGCAGAGAGAGGCTGGAAATGGAGTTAATAAATGATCATTAGTACATGAGGAAGCCTCCAGAAAATCCCTATAGTATGGGGTTCAGAGTGCTTCCAGGGTCGGTGTTCACATCCACATACCCCAGTTCCCCAGAGGCAGAAGCTCCTGTGTTCAGGATGCTTCCATACCTTGCACTATAATATCTCTTCATCTGGCTTTTCATCTGTATCTTTCATCACACCACTTAATTAACTGGTAAACATGTTTCCCTGGGTTTTGTGAGCTACTTTATCAAATTAATTGAACCTGAGATGAGAAAGGGGGTCATGGGAACCTCAGATTTATTGCTGGTCAGAAGCACAGGTGACAACCTGCACTTGTGATTGATATCTGAACTGGGTGGGAGTAGTTTTGTGGGACAAAGCCCTTATACTGTGGGATCGGATGCTAACTGCAGGTGGATAGGGTCAGAATTGAACTGAGTTGAGTTAAACTGTAGGACACCCAGCTCGTGTCAGAGATTTGCTTGGTGTGGAGAAAAAACTCCCACATAATTGAAATTGAGTGCAGAACCTTAAACTCCAAAAATGACTGTCAACAATTCTTCTTACAACACACGCTGCTCCTCTCATCCATATTGCCTTGTGACTTGTTTTGACCAATGGACTATAGCAAAAGTTATATTGTGCAGTTATGCTGTACAGTTATGGACCTTTCCTTCAAGGGGTCATCTTGAATGTTTCAGCTTCATCTGAGCTCCCAGCTGAATGTAGCTATAAGAGTAATCCTAGTCAACAAATACCATGTTAACAGATCTGCTATTCAGTTGAGCCTAGCCAACACAAAGAATCATGAGAAATTATAAATAATTGTGTTAAGCCATTAAGTTTGGGGATAGTTTGGGAGCCAGTAATAGAGAACTCATAGAGAAATTGGTACTGAGTATGGAATTCAGTTACAACAAAAAGCATAAGATATGCAGCATTAGATTTTGGACTGGGTGGTGGACAGAGAATGGACAGATACAAGGAGACTATTGGGGGAGGCCGGAAAAGCAGCCTTTATCTCATCAATAAAGATAAGAGAAATAGCAAAAATAAAATTTATTGGAGATTGGAAGGGGAACCATGTATGTATGGGTGTAGTAGCAGAACAATTAGCAAGTCTGCTAACTGTAGTAGCTTGGAAGAGAAAAAGTATTCAGTGAACCTATAGATCTGTTTATGCAGATTTCCAGACAGAACATTAAAATTGTCAATCGATCTCTTTTAGCAAAAACACATGATAAAGTATTCAAGAGAAAGGCGAGGGTAGAAAGGGATTGTTCAATTTTCAAGTGGCATTTAGAGAACATATACAGTCTATGACAGTCTTCCCAGCAGGCAAAAATGTCTCAAGGCAAGAGATATTCTCAGGACAAAGTTAAAATTCAGAGCTCTGCCAGTAAAATGCAGTCATGATCAAGTCAATGGTGCAGCTGTAAGAACTTCTGTTAAGACTTCAGAGTGACTTAAGGAAGTGTCGTACAAACCCATAGAGTTCCATGGGAAGGTTTCTAAGAATCCTAAGGACATCGTCCCACGGTAGCCTAATGTGCCCCAAGAAGAGAGAGGGCTGTCTTGGAAACAACTATCAATATGGCTTTTGAAGCACAGAGTGAACCCCAGAATGATTTATATAAAACTTCCAAAGTCATTAAAAGAACTGCCCCAGCAAAAACATCATCTTCTTGTACCAAGGAACAAAGACAGCTCACTTTGAAAGAAGCCTCTAGACCCTAAACTTCTAATGGAAGAAAGCAGGCTGTGAGAATTACTTATGTAAACAAAAAAATGATAACTTAGGCAGAGCAAAGATCCCAAAGAGTCCAAAACCAAGAATCAATAGAACAGTGAATTCAGAAAATTCCCGGAGAACGGAACTAGGACCCATGTCTGGAGTTTGGAGCATGGCCACGTATGCTGGCCAGGTTTCAGAAATGGACCATGACTACTATGTGGTCTTATGTTTCCTGCTTTCAGGACATGAGTTTCTCTTGCAGTTGCTCTATCCTTTTCTCACCCATGTCAGGATGGGCGGTGGGGAGACAGGTGTTTTTAACTTGCAGATCTCCAGATCAAGGTTAACTGAACCTGAGCAGTCTCATCCTCATCTGGATTTAGTACAGATGACAAGATCTTGGATTTTGGGCTAGCAAAGTAACGGGATGAAATCTGGGGGGAGCGGGGTAGATTAATGTATTTTGCATATGAGTGGAAGATAAATTCTAGATGATAGACTGTGGGAAGACAGCTAAAGACAGCTGCCAACAATCCCTCCTAACTTTGCATGTGCATGTCACTCCACCAATCAAAAGTAGAATCCAATTCTCCTCCCTGCTCCCTCCCTGAACTTGAACTAGATTGTGGCTTGTTTTGATTTACAGAATGTGTTAGAAGGGACATTCTAGAACACCCAAACACAAACCTTCAGAAGCTTCTGCTTTGAAGGGATCCAGCTACCACATAAATAAGCTTGGACTAGACTACTGAGTAGTAAGAGACCAGGGGCTTCAAGTGAGAAATTCTGGCTTCCACACTCCATGCCAAGGCCCCAGATGTATGAGGACGGCAGTCTGGAATATTTTAGCCTGGCTTAGCTCCCAGATACACCAACGACTTCACCTGACACTATATGAACAGAGAACCCATTGCCACTGAGCCCTCCAAAAAACTGCAGAATCATGAACAAATAAATGACTGCTTTTAAAAAACACTAATTATTGGAGTGGTTTATTATGCAACAATAATTAATGAAAACAGGATACAGGAGAACATTTTGGGGATGGTGGAACACATTTAGGGAAACAATGATTTAAAATTGCGGCTTCAAACATGCTGAATTTGAGATCAGGGTGGGCTATATAAATAAATATTCTGCTGCCAAATTTCTAACACCTTTAAGAAGAGTAAAACAAGATTATTCATTTATACAATAACTTAAACACTAATTTACACAATAATTATTCACTGATAATCTATTATGTGCCGGGCTGTATGCAAGGGTTGAATGACAATGTGTTTCAAGACGACTTAAATTATCTTAGCCTGTCAGTAATTTTCAGAATATTTCTGTAAATATTGGTAGCATCTACCAATTTAAGGTAGGCAGGGCTATTTTTCTACTTTCCCCTCTCCTCCCTTCCTAACAGACTTGATATCAATGATATCTTACAGTAAAAGTCGTAGACCAAATTGTGACAAATGTATAACATATAGGAATTGTCTTTCCTTGACAAGAATGCAGAATTCTATTAAGAAATACATATTAAGATGATGAAGCAAACCAAAATCATAGTATTAATATTTTTATGGTATGTTTGGGAATAAGCTGTTTGTCTTTGGTATATTTGAATGTTTTATATTTTAATGTTTTAAGGAGTTTGAAATATTTAATATTTTACAGATTGTCTTCATGACTCTATTTTTTATTTAAGAGAGAGAGAGCATGAGTTGGAGAGAGAGGCGGGAGGGGGAGAGAGAGAGAGAGAGAGAGAGAGAGAATCTCAAGCAGGCTCCCATGACCCTGGGATCATGACCTGAGCCAAAATCAAGAGTCGGCTGCTCACCCAACTGAGCCCAAGGCACCCCTCAGCAAATGAGGTAGATTCCAAGATCTCTAGGAAGGGCTGGATGTAGGTTTTTGTGGGGCCTGAAGTTTACACATCTCCTTTTGCTGACCCTTCATTTTTATTTCCCAAATAAATCTTATTCCTTAACCATGACAGATGACCACTGTGGAATTCACTTTTACCCTCTTTAAGTTCTACTATTTATGTGCTGAGTCAGTGCTATTACTCTACATCTCTTTCACACGCAGCTATAGAGAAAATTAATTTGAAACTTTATCCTGGTCAAATACAATGGAAGTGTAAGAAATAGCCCTGCAGTCACAATTGGGTATAAATGGAATATAAGAAGCTTAGAAAGATACCTAAAATAATTAAGTTAGAAATTGTCATTCCTATCAGCAAATTATGAAAGATCTGAAAAATATCTTTGGAATAAAAGTGGCTATTGCTGCTAATTATGTGTTTTTGCACTGTATAATCCCATTTCATTTATGTGATTAACTTGCCTTTTTAAATTTTGAATCTTTGTTTTTATTTTTATCTTATTTATTTTTGCTGTTGAAACACACGGTCCTATCTCAATATTTCTTTTCTTTTTTTTTAATTTAAATTCTAGGTAGTTAACATACAATGTAGTATTGGTCTCAGGAGTAGATTTTAGTGATTCATCACTTACATATAGCACCCAGTGCTCATTCCCAAAAGCGATCTCCTTAATGCCCATTGTAGCAGGATTCTCACACAGAGTCATGACACCTAGGCTTTTCTTTCCAGGAAGCCACTTTATTCATGCCAGCACTGCTCAGTTGAGTTCGTACCCAAAGAATTGAGCCCCAAATGCCACGTGGCATAGTTTTTTATATATTTTCTACTACTTTGTCTCCCATACATGGTAACACACAAACATGTAGTCTGATTAAGTGGTCTCATGTTACAAGGTCTTGAGGGATGTTGTCACATAAGCGTATAGTCAGGTTGTCTTTGGGTTGGTGTTTTTTTTTCTTTAGGGAGGGGTCCCTACCACACCATCACCCACTTAACCCATTCCCCCAACAACTTGCCTTTATTTTTAATGCAAGGTTTTCAAGAGTAAACCTATCCTGAGCTGGAAAAAAAATCGAAGTATATGGACTTCAGTTTCTACAAATGCCCCAGAGTGATAAGTAGTTTTAGAAAGGTGGCTAAAGAGAGGTTTCTAGTCCTGGCTCTGCCTTTTACCTGCCATGTTACTTCACTCTCACTCATCTGTAAAGTGGAGATAGTACAGCTTACTGTGCCAACCAGACCAAGTCATGTTGTAATTTAGCTGAACCAAGTGGATGTGAAAGATCTCTATAATTCAGAGGTATTATTGTATTTATCACATAGACACTGTTCCCTAATACCTAACACACTCACAGCACCCCTTACACCAGGAATATGCTGTTCTATCTGTTTTGCCTATTCATTTAAAAAAAATTTTTTTAATGTTTATTTATTTTTGACAGAGAGAGAGACAGGCAGACAGAGCATGAGTGGGGGAGGGGCAGAGAGGGGGGAGATACAGAATCTGAAGCAGGCTCTAAGCTCCGAGCTCCGAGCTGTTAGCACAGAGCCCCATGCGGGGCTCGAACTCATGAACCACAAGATCATGACCTGAGCCAAAGTCGGATACTCAATCTACTGAGCCACCCAGGCACCCCCTGTGCAATTTGCCTATTCAAATTGCACTTCCCCTTAAGCCCATGTTCAAGAGCTATCACCTCCTAGATCTTTCACTGAACATTCTATCTGAAGTCTTTGTATGTATATATAGAGAGACATATATATGTCTATATCTATTGTTTATTTCCTTGGATCAATTGTATCTCTTTTTAAATATAACACAAAGTCACGTATTGAAGGAAGGAAGCATACAGCATTTAAGTTTATGCATTAATTGGATGTCTGCCTATCCTTTGCTAGGCAATGTGAGGACTCTGAGACACTCTTCCTGTTTCAAAAGTATCATAATGTAGTAGCAGAAATATGACATTTTGTTTATTAACTATTCACTGTTACTGCTATTAAATACTATAAAATCATTAGCATCTGGATGGTATCTGAAGCCCAAAGAGTAAAGGGACTTGATCTGACAAGACTGAAGAGAAAAGAGACTGTAGAGAAAAGAAGGCCTAGGACAAAGCCTTAGAAAATCAGTATGTAAGAGATCAGGGGAGGATGCAGAGAATCCAGGGAAGGCTGTGAACATAAAAGTTTTCAAGAAAGAAAAGAAAGAAAGAAAGAAAGAAAGAAAGAAAGAAAGAAAGAAAGAAAGAAAGAAAGAAAGAAAGAAAGAAAAAGAGTCTGTTTTTTATTTTTTTATTTTTTCAACATTTATTTATTTTTGGGACAGAGAGAGACAGAGCATGAACGGGGGAGGGGCAGACAGAGAGGGAGACACAGAATCGGAAACAGGCTCCAGGCTCTGAGCCATCAGCCCAGAGCCCGACGCGGGGCTCGAACTCACGGACCGCGAGATCGTGACCTGGCTGAAGTCGGATGCTCAACCGACTGCGCCACCCAGGCGCCCCGAGTCTGTTTTTTAAAAGTGAACATGAAAAAAAAAAGTTCAACATCATAAGTCATCAGGGAAATGTAAATTAAAACCAAAATAAGATACTACTGCCCATCCATTGCAGTAGTTAAAATGAAAAAAACAAAAAAAACAAAAAAACTGACAACGTCATGTGTTGGAGAGAATATGAAGGAACTTGATTCAAAGATTTCTGGAGTGACCCTTTTGGAAAACAGTTCAGCATTTAAAAAAAAAATGAAATTAAAAATACCCTTATAGCACAAACCAACAATTCCACTCTTTGGTATTTATCCAAGGAAATGAAAACATACACCTACATAAGGACTTGATCCTGAATATTTATAGCAAGTTTATTTTTAATTGTTCTAAGCTGGATCCAGCCCAAATGTCCATCAAAGGGTGAATGGATAAACAAATATGTTTTCTTTTTTAAAAAATGTGTATTGTTTTTAATTTAAATCCAAGTTAACTAACATAGTATGTAATAATGATTTCAGGAATAGAATTTAGTGATTCATCACTTCCATATAATACCCAGTGCTCATCCCAACAAGTGCCCTCCTTAATGCCCCTCACCCATTTAGCCCATCCCCCCCACCCAAAACCCCTCCAGCAACCCTCAGTTTGTTCTCTGTATTTAAGAATCTCTTATCATTCGTTTTCCTCTCTGTACACTATTGTTGCTTACCACCCCTTGTGTTCATCTGTTTTGGATCTTAAATTCCACATACTAATGGAATCATATGATATTTTTCTTTCTCTGACTGACTTGTTTCACTTAGCATAATACCTTCTCATTCCATCCGTGTTGTTGCAAATGGCAAGATTTCATTCTTTCTGATTGCTGAGTAATATTCCATTGTATATATATATACCACATCTTCTTTATCCATTCATCAGTCAGTGGACATTTGGGCTCCTTCCATACTTCGGCTATTGTTGATAGTGCTGCTATAAATATTGGGGTGCATGTGCTCCTTCAAATAAGCATTTTTGTCCTTTGGGTAAATACCTGGTAGTGCAATTGCTGGGTCATAGGGTAGATCTATTTTTAATTTTTTTAGGAAACTCCATACTGTTTTCCAGAGTGGCTGCACCAGTTTGCATGATCACCAGAAATGTAAAAGGGTTCCTCTTTCTCCACATCCTTGCCAACATCTGTTGCTGCATAAATGTTCAAGTTTGCTATTCTGACAGGTGTGAGGTGGTATCTCATTGTGGTTTTGACTTGTATTTCTCTGATGATGAGTGATGCTGAACATTTTTTCATGTGTCTGTTACCTATCTGGATGTCTTCTTCGGAAAAGTGTCTATTCATGTCTTTTGCCCATTTCTTCCCTAGATTATTTGGTTTTGGGTGTTGAGCTTGATAAATTCTTTATAGATTTTGGATACTAACCCTTTATTTGATATGTCGTTTGCAAATATCCTCTCCCATTCCATCGGTTGCCTTGTAGTTTTGCTGATTGTTTCCTTCGCTGTGCAGAAGCTTTTTATTTTTATGAGGTCCCAACAGTTCATTTTTGCTTTTGTTTCCCTTGTCTCTGGAGATATGTCAAGTAAGAAGTTGCTGTAGCAGAGGTCAAATAGGTTGTTGCCTGTTTTCTCCTCTAGGATTTTGATAGCTTCCTGTCTTACCTTTAGGTCTTTCATCCATTTTGAGTTTATTTTTGTGTATGGTGTAAGAAGGTGGTCCAGGTTCATTCTGCATGTCGCTGTCCAGTTTTCCCAACACCATTTACTAAAAAGACTGTCTTTTTTTCCATTGGATATTCTTTCCTGTTTTGTCAAAGATTAGTTGGTCATAGCTTTGTGGGTCTATTTCTGGCTTCTCTATTCTTTTCATTGATCTGAATGTCTGTTTTTGTGCCAGTACCATACTGTCTTGAAGATTACAGCTTTGTAATACAGCTTGAAGTCCAGAATGGTGATGCCTCCAGCTTCAGTTTTCTTTTTCAGGATTGCTTTGGCTATTCAGAGTGTTTTTTGGTTCCATACACATTTTAGGATTGATTGTTCTAGCTCTGTTAAGAATGCTAGTGTCATTTTGATAGGGATTGCACAAATATGTTTCCTTTTGTTGCTAAGTCGCATTTCATCATATGGATGTACCATTAAATGTACCATAATTATTTTCTATTTACTAGCTGATAGACACTGAGTTGTTTCCAATTTGGGGTGATTAAAATAAAGCTATAAATATTCATATAGAAGTCTGTGTATGGCCACAAGTTTTCATTTCATTTGGGTAAACATCTAGGAGTGAGATTGTTAAATTATATGTTAAAGGTATATTTCACTTTATAAGAAACTGCCAAATAATCTAAAATGGCTGTACAGGGGCACCTGGCTGGCTCAGTCGGTAGAGCATATAACTCTTGATCTTGGGGTTGTGAGCTCGAGTCCCACATTGAGTACAGAAATTACTTAAAAATAAATAAACTTTATTTAGTTATTTATTAAAATTTTTTTAAAATTTTTATTTACTTTTGAGAGAGAGCCCCACATTGACAGAGAGAGAAAAAGAGAGAGAGAGAGACAGAGAGACAGAGCATGACTGGGGGAGGGGCTTGGATCATTGTTTTTACCATGATGTTGTGACTCATCAGCATTTGTATTTGCATAATCTTCGAAAAATTAGGTTTCAATGTTGAAATTTGTAAATGAAATTTACAATAGTCTTCACAATGTCATATGCTCAGATGTTACACCTTAGACAGAATGACCTTCCAAAAGCTTAACTTTGATTCCATGAATTAGATGAAAAAAAAAAAAAAACCATTATTGAGATGAATGGATTTTCTGTTTGAAGCATCTGATAACACTGGCATAAAAATAAGCATCATTTGGGGCATCTGGGTGACTCAGTCGGTTAAGTGTCCAATTCTTGGTTTCGCTCAGGTCATGATCTCACAGTTCATGAGTTCAAGCCCCACATCAGGCTTCATGCTGTCAGTGTGGACCCTGCTTGGGATTCTCTCTCTCTCTCTCTCTCTCTCTCTCTCTCTCTCTCTCTGGCTCTCCCCTGATTGTACTCTCTCTCTCTCAAATAAATATATAAAAACTTTTTTTATGAAACAGGCATCATTTAACTGTTTGTAAAGTTCTTGTTCTGCTATTTGATATCGCACATTAATAACTATTGTTCCACTTTTCATAAGTGCACAGAAAAGGATCCAATAAAAAATAAGTGAAATTAATTGAAACAGTCATTTGATCTAATGCATCACATAGTGATAAGTAAATGGGCTTTCTACATTTGCTCATGTTAAATTTTTGTCTGTCAGCATAGGCTTTAAAAAAAAGTACTTACTTTTGAAGTAGATGCCAATGCTTCTTAAACTGATTAGTGTCTTCTGGATTTTCCATAGTCATTACTATCACTATGGCCCCCATGGTGAATGTAGATAGTGGCAAACACATTATGTAAGTTACACTTCCATCATCAATGGTAATATAGTACTTAATTTTTCATTAAATATGCATGTTACAGGTTGAATTATGTTATATTCCTCTCCAAAATTCATATATATTGAAGTCTTAGCCTCCAGTACCTCAGAATGTATTCTTATTTGGGATTAGAGTTTTGCAGATTTAATTAGCTAAGATGAGAGGCTCCTGGGTGAGTCAGTCAATCGAGCATCTGACTCTATGTTTTGGCTCAGGTCATGTTCTCACAGTTAAGACTGAGCCCCCAGTGGAACTCTGCACTGAGTGTGGAGCCTGCTTGGAATTCTCTCTCACTCTCCCTCTGTCTTTCTCTCTCTCTCAAAATAAATAGATAAAATTTTAAAAAAAATTAGTTAAGATGAGGTCATACTGAAGTGGGGTGGACCCCTAATCTAATACGACTAGTGTCCTTATAAAAAGGGTAAATCTGGACACAGGCATGCACACAAGGAGAATATTGTGTGAAGATAAGGAAAGAGATTGGGGTGATGTTTCTAAATGCCAAAGATTGCTAGCAATCAAAAAGCTAGGGGACGGGCATAGATTCTCCCTCACAGCCCTCAGAAAAATCTCACTGTCCCAATACTTCGATTTCAGACTTCTAGCCTCCAGAACTGTGAGACAAAAAATTCCTGTTGTTCAAGTGACCCAGTTTGTGATACTTTGTTATACGGCAGCCCTAGAAAACTAATAGCTGAATCCATGCACTAGAGGTAACCATATAATGCAAAACTCTTAATTTACTATCACATAAAAGAAAATGCTAATTTAAAAAGGAATAAAACTGTGATACTTGAAGCTTATATACACATTATTTTTTTTTGTAAGTTTTACTTATTTAAGTAATCTCTACACCCAATGTGGGGCTTGAACCATGACCCCGAGATCAAGAATTGCATGTTCTTCCCACTGAGATAGCCTGGCACAACTTGTATATGCATTATTAAAACTCAATAGTATTGGTAACAAGGTCTTTTTTTTTTTTTTTTAGAGCTCTTATTTTAGAAAGAGAGAGTGCACAAGCGGGGGAGAGGGGCAGAAGGAGAAAGAGAGAATCTTAAGTAGGCTCCATGCTCAGTGTGGTGCTTGATGTGGGGCTTGATCCCACAACTCTGGGATTGTAACCTGAGCCCAAATCAAGAGTTGGATGCTCAACCGACTGAGCCACCCAGGCTCGCTAGTGAGTGAAGTCTTCTTATAGTCTAGCCCCAGTCAGGCTACCAGATGACTGCAAACACATGAGTAACCCCAAGCAAGAGCTACAAAAGAATCTCCCACTTAATCCCAGCCCAGATTTGTGTGATGCATGGAATTATGAGCAAATAAATGGATATTGTTTTGAGCCACTACATTTGGGGGCTGATTTTTATGCAGCAATGCATAACTAAAGCATCATTGTAAAGATTTGGGCTTTTACTCTGAATGAAATGGTTCTATGAACTGAATTGTTTCTCTTCCCTGCCCACCCCTCATTCATATTTTGAAGACCTCACACCTCATGTGACTGTATTGAAGACAGAGACTTTATACAGATAAGTGAGGTTAAACGAGTTCACAAGGATAGGGCTCTGATCCAATAGGATTAACGTCCTTATAAGAAAAGACACCAGAGGGGTGCCTGGCTGGCTCAGTCATTGGAGCATGTGACTCTTGATCTAAGGGTTGTGAGTTTGAGTCTCATATTGGAGATGGAAATTACTTAAAAATGAAATCTTTAAAAAAAGAAAAGAAAAAAAAAAGGCACGAGAGAACTTCTTCACATTTTCTCTGACAGGTGAAGATACAGTGAGAAGACAGTCTTCACAGAAGAGACCTTTCACCAGAACCCCACCCAGGTTGGAACCCTGATCTTGGACTATAAGAACTGCAAGAAAACAAAGTTCTACTGGTTAAACCACCCAGTTTATGGCATTTTGCTATGGTGGCCCAGGATGACTAATACAGATAGGAAGATGGTAGTTTTAGTTGTTTTTGTTTTTGTTTTTAATTTTTTTATGTCTATTTATTTTTGAGAGACAGAGACAGAATGAGAGACAGAGCATGAGTGGGGAAGGGGCAGAGAGAGAGAGGGAAACACAGAATCTGAAGCAGGCTCCAGGCTCTGAGCTGCCAGCACAGAGCCTGAGGCGGGGCAGGAACTCAGGAACTGCGAGATCATGACCTAGGCTGAAGTTGGATGCTTAACCAACTGAGCCACCCAGGCACCCCAGAACATGGTAATTTTTGAGCCAAGGAGCAACATGATCTGACCTTTCAAAAAAAATTATTCTGGCTGCTACATTGAAAAAAACAAACAGAAAACCCATAGGTAGCCAAAGGAAGAAACAAGAAAGGTGGCAGAAAAGGGGCTCAGTTGGTTAAATGTCTAACTTCGGCTCAGGTCATGATCTTGCAGTTTGTGAGTTTGAACCTCTCGTTGGGCTCTGTGCTGACAGCTCAGAGTCTGGAGCCTGCTTCGGATTCTGTGTGTCTCTCTCTGTTCCTCCCTTGCTCACACTCTGTCTTGCTGTCTCCCTCTGAAAAATAAAGAATTTAAAAAAATAAAAAAATAAAAAGGAAATGTGGTGGAATGATCTAGATAAGATATAATAGTAGCTTGGACCACTTGGGTAGTAGCTATGCCGATGATGAGAAATGATAAGAATCTGATTTCTGAATCTACAAAGTTGCTGACAAGCGTGAGGTACAAAAGAAAGAGAGAGTCAAGGACAACTCAAAGATTTCTTGCCTGAGCAAGCAGACGGATGAGATCATTTAATGAGATGGGGAAGAATGCAAATAGCAATTTGGGGAGGACTTACTAGTAAGATCAGAATTCTGTTTGAGAATATTAGATTTGCTTAACTGACTAAGCCACCCAGGGACCCTAAGAATATTAGATTTGAAGTATCTATTATGATTCTGCACCCAATATTGACGTGTGGACTCTTTCCAAACAATTCTCTACACCAGCTGGGTACCTATGATTTAACTCATTTCTGACACTATCTACCTGATAATTGTGTCAGATCCCACAGGACTCAGTCCTACAAGACTGCCCTTCCCCTACTTGAGATGGCAGTGCCAGTCCAGGTTGTCACTTGTGTTTCTAACCAAATGACTATAGGTTGGAGACTCCAACAGCCCCACTCCTTGGGTCTATTAACGTGCTGGAGTGACTCACATGACTTAGAGAACCATCTACTTACTAGATCACCAGCTTATTATGAAAGGATATATAGCTCAGGAGCAGCCGGATGGAAGAGATGCATAGGACAAGGTATATGGGAGAGGACACGGAGTTTCTGTGTCCTCTTCAGGAGTGTCCTCGAATATCCACGAGTTCACAAACCTGGGGTCTCTCTGACCCTGACCTTCTGGGTTTTTATGAAGGCTTCAATTCTGTAGGCACGATTGATTAAATCACTGGCTATCAATTCAACTTCTAGCCTCTCTTCCTCAGAGGTCAGGAGGGTGGGACTGAAAATTCCAACCATCCAATCACCAGGTGGGTTCCCCTTACACGAAGCCCCCATTCTTAGGTGTTTTCAAAAGTACCCTCATTAACATAAACATAGGTGTGGTTGTGAGATGTTACTCTTACTACTCAGGAAATTCCAATGGTTTTGAGAGCTCTATGTCAGAAATGAGATGAAGACCCAATATATATTTCTTATAAATCAAAATATCACGCCTATGTATACCCAGTCTATAGGAGAAATATTCAGCCAAGAGATATAAATTTAGGAGTTGTAAGAATATATAATTTAGAGCCATGAGATGAAGAATCTTCTAGGAACTGACAGTAAACTGAAAATGGGAGATACAAAGATTAAGTCCTGGGATACTTGAGTGTTCAGAGCAACTACTCTTAAATTATGGTTTGTGGCTCCATGGGGTTCTTTGAGATCTTTTCATGGAGGCCTGGAGGTCAGAACTGTTTTTGTAGTAGTACACAAACATTATTTGTCTTTCTTTTTTTATATACTATATTAACAATTGCATTGAAAATACAAAAACAATGGTGGGTGAACCTGCAGCCACTTTAGCACAAATCAAGACACTGTCATCAAACTCTATTAGAAAACATTGTACTTTTCATCTTTGTTCTTGTATTTAAAATAAAGGTGCAGTTTCATTGAAACATGTTCTTGAGGACAGGGTAAACATTATTCACTGGTTCTCAATGCTTCTGTACATATTTATTTAACATTCTGTCCATCAACATGGAAAGTCCTTTTAAAGAACTTTCAGTACAAGCCAAAGAACTGTGCTTGTCTTAAGAAAAGACACTTGTGCCATTGTTTGAATTGCAAGTCAAACTAACTGATATTTTTCATGGAACACAATTTTTACTTGAAAAAAAAAATGACTAACAGAGGCGCCTGGCTGGCTGAGTCAGTACAGTATGTGATTCTTGATCTCAGGGTCATGAGTTCAAGCCCCACATTGGGTGTAGAGATTACTTTAAAAAATAAAATCTTCTAAAAAAAAAAAACTGACTGGGGCACCTGGGTGGCGCAGTCGGTTAAGCGTCCGACTTCAGCCAGGTCACCATCTCGCGGTCCGTGAGTTCGAGCCCCGCGTCAGGCTCTGGGCTGATGGCTCGGAGCCTGGAGCCTGTTTCCGATTCTGTGTCTCCCTCTCTCTCTGCCCCTCCCCTGTTCATGCTCTGTCTCTCTCTGTCCCAAAAATAAATAAGAACGTTGAAAAAATAAAAAAAAATAAAAAATAAAAAATAATAAAAAATAAAAAAAAAAATAAAAAAAAACTGACTAACAGAAAACATTATGGTTTTATATAGACTTGGATTTTTAGCAGACATTTTCTTGAAAATGAACCAAGTGACCTTGCCACTTCAAGGAAAATAAACGGATGGCATTTGTTGCCAGTGATAAAATTTAAGCATTCGAGCAAAACTTAGACTTTTGGAAGACATATATCTACCAAGCTTGATAGGTTCCCAATAGTTGTTTGATGAGGTGGGTTGTAATAATAACAAATATGATTTTTTGATATCATATAATGAGATGTGTAAACATTTGGAAGATCTGCATAATTAAGGGAAACAATATTTTTTCTTTTTTTTAAGATTTTATTTTTTTAAGTACTCTCAATACCCACCATGGTTCTTGAACTCATGACCCTGAGATCAAGAATCACATGCTCTTCTTTTTTTTTTTTTAATGTTTATTTATTTTTGAGCGTTAAAGAAAGAGTGCGAGCAGGGGAGGGGCAGAGAGAGAGGGAGACACAGAATCCAAAGCAGCCTCCAGGCTCTGAGCTGTCAGCACAGAGCCGACTTGGGGCTCCAAGTCGCAAACTGCAAGATCATGACCTGAGCCAAAGTCAGAGGCTTAACTGGTTGAGCCATCCAGGCGCCCCAGGAGTCACATGCTCTTCTGACTGAGCCAGCCAGGCACTCTAGGGAAATATTATTTTCCAAATGACCAATTTATAACATTAGCAAATCATGCATCTAAAAGAGCCATTCCAAGTGCAAGATAGATGAATAGATTTTAATGTAAGTTTAAAAAGTTCATTGGTAAGATTTTAGATTACACTTTACAACTAATCTTCAAGAAACCACTTCTTGGAATTGAGATGTGGGATCAAAGGAAAATGTCCCGAATTATCTGAAAAGGCTATTAAAATATTCCTTCCTTTTCCAAACACATATCTGGTGAGGTCAGATTTTCTTCATATGCTTCAATGAAAATAACCTATTACATTAGGTTGAATGAAAAGCAGAAATGAGGATCCAGCTGTTCTCTATTTCACCAGACCGGGAGTGGACAATTTTTTTTTTCTATAAAAGTCCTGATACCTAATATTTTAGGATTTGCAGGCCACACAATCTCTGCCACAAATGTGCAACTCTTCCACTGTAGTGAGAAAGCTTTCATAAACAATACAGAAGTAAACGAATAAAGGGGAGCCTGGGTGGCTTAAGCGTCCAACGTCTGCTCAGGTCACGATCTCACAGTTCATGAATTTGAGCCCTGCATCGGGCTCTGTGTTGACAGCTCAGAGACTGGAGCCTGCTTTAGATTCTGTGTCTCCTTCTCTCTCTCTCTCTCTCTGCCCCTCTCCCGTTCATGCTGTCTCTCTCAAAAATAAAATAAACATTAAAAAAAAAAAAAAGAAGTGAATATGTATGGCTGTGTTCTAGCAATAGGCAGTGGGCTGAATTTGGCCAATAGGCTGTACTTTGTGCATCCTTAGGCCTCTGAACTGGACATTAAAGAGATTTTTAAAAATGTAAAAACAATGTCAGTCTTCTCACTAATTTGTTTTGGAAAATACAGTTTTCTTTCTCATAAAAATGGTATTTCTATTAACATGTAATTGGTGTATAATTATTATTTTCAAATGAATCAATAGATAATTCTTTTTTTTCAATATATGAAGTTTATTGTCAAATTGGTTTCCATACAACACCCAGTGCTCATCCCAAAAGGTGCCCTCCTCAATACCCATCACCCACCCTCCCCACCCTCCCATCCCCCATCAACCCTCAGTTTGTTCTCAGTTTTTAAGAGTCTCTTATGCTTTGGCATAGATAATTCTTGTAAAAGTCTCAATTTTAATTTCCAGAAGAGTAAATATTGATAGATACAGGCCACATAACAAAAGCTCTTTGAGGTTCTCAATAATTTTTAAGGTAGTGTAAAGGTGGTCCTGGGACTAAAAAGTTTGAGAACTACTGGTTTAAAAGTTGGGGGCATGAGAAGGAACCAGCAAATGAGACAAGGGGACTAGCTCATGAGAAAGTAGGCAAATTAGAAATGTGACCCCCTGGAAGCCAAGTCAAGAAATTCTTTCAGGGAAGAGAGTGTGAGGTTAGCTATGTCCATTGATAATTATCTTGTCAAATGTTAATGATGAGAAACCAATAGACAGGGAAATGTTAGGCTTCAAGGGAGAGGAGAACTAATCATTTGCCATAGGACACTGGAGAAGAGGAAGGTGACAGTATCCAGAGCACTGGTTGAAGATTTTGCTGTAAATGAGTGGAAAGGGGGTGCCTGGGTGGCTCAGTCGGTTAAGCGTCTGACTCTTGATTTTTGTTCCAGTCATGGTCTCTAGTTCGTGGGTTCGGGCCTCATGTTGGGTTCTGCGCTGATGGTGTGGAGCCTGCTTGGGATCCTCTCTCTCTGCCCCTCTCCCTTGCTTGTTCTCTCTCTCTCTCAAAATAAATAAACTTAATAAGTAAATAAATAAATAGTTCCACTTCTACTGAAACACGAGGTAGTAAATAAAGGATGAGGACAACTGCAGCCAAATTTGTAGGTGCAGAAGCAGGAAACTGAGGGAGTACCAATCTGATGGCTTCTATTTTCACTTAAAAGTAGGAGGTGAGGCATCTGTTGGGATGAGGGGGTGAAATATTTGGAGGCTTAGAGGAGTGAAAAAATGAAAGGCTGAAGAAAAGAGAGCTAGCTGACTAGGGAAATTAGAAGGAAATCTACATAATGTTGATTTTCCAGGTGGGGTTTAGGATCATGAATATATTGTCCAATGCACCAATCTGTATAATGGTTGTTGGCTCTTCTCTAGCAAATATTTAATAGTTCAGGTATTAGTACATGTTAGTACACAGATAACAGAGACAACAGACCTGCTGGACAGAGACAGTACATATTTTAGGATTTGTGGGCCATATGGTCTCTATCATAACTATTCAACTCAGCCTTTGTAGTGTGAAATCAGCCACAGACAATATGTAAATGAATGAGCCTGACTGTATTCCAATAAAACTTTATTTATGGACACTAAAATTTGAATTTAATGCAATTTCTTGTGTGTCATAAAATATTCTTACTTTGAATTTTTTAACTAGTTAGAAACGTAAAAATAATTATCAGCTTGTGAGTCACACAAAAACAAGCAGCAGGTAGATTTGGTCTGCAGTGCCCATAGTTTGTGAACCTCTGCTCTAGACCATAGCAGATTAGAAAAAGTTGCACCCTCAGGGAAGGACTACCCCAAGACCTTGAATAGAGCTTGGGTTGGTTTCTATTTGTTCCTTTTGTAGGGTGCTCTTGTGTAATATACAATATGGATCTCTTTATGTGATGGTCCTTGCAGTTAGTCTGTTGGGTGATATAACAAAAGGAAACAAAATATGGGCATTGAGGATACTGGTACAAAATGCACCACTGCAGTATAAACTGGATAGAAATAGAAATGAAGGTGGAAAGGAGCTGATAGACACCTAATCCAGGGGGTCAAGGACAGTTAAGTCTTTTTTTTTTTAATTTTTTTTTTAACATTTTATTTTTGAGACAGGGAGAGACAGAGCATGAACAGGGGAGGGTCAGAGAGAGGGAGGCACAGAATCCGAAACAGGCTCCAGGCTCTGAACTGTCAGCACAGAGCCTAACACGGGGATTGAACTCACGGACAGCGAGATCATGACCTGAGCCAAAGTCGACTGAGCCACCCAGGCGCCCCAAGGACAGTTAAGTCTTAATGAGCTCAAGGAATTGATTGATAACAGAAGTGACTAAGGGAAGAATCGGAAGGAAGATCAAAGTCTTGGAGTGGTATGTTGGCATGTAAGATTTTAAGAATGAAAGAGCTCCATGTTGATAACAGGGTATGGACAGCTCACCCAGGGGTCAAAGTCTTTGATCAGAAAGAGGAAATTGACCAAGTTGTCAATAAGTGATAGTATCAACAAAGGTTAGAGGTTGAGGTCATGAATCATAAAGGAACAGTGAGAGTGAAAATGCAATGACCTGAAAATGGTTCGGGGACAAAGGGAAGATCCATCAATTGCTCTATCACATAGCTGACACTCCCTGGTTATCTCCCTTTCAAAAAGTAGCTTCAAACCTGTTGCTCCTATACCCCAAAGAATTAGGTCCTTCAAGAACCTTTTCTTTCTTGCCATAGAACTGATCTGGCAGGAAGACAATCATGAAGAACCTTAGAGGCTAACAGATGAAGGAGCAGAAAATTTTTGCTTCATTATATTCACACTTTCCAATTGCCTACTGAAATCTCCAGTTAAATGTATTAGAGTCTTCTTAAGCTCACTATGTCCAAAATAGAACTTAATTTCCTCCCTGACACACTCTACCATTTCCCCCATCTAAATGTTTTGCTTTCCCTTGAGTACACTCTCATACAAGGACCAACCCTTCCTGCCACAATTCCCTTCATAGCTATCCTTAATCCATCCGTCTTTACAGCCACTGTTACTCCTTGGCTTCAGGCTTTCATCATCTCTCACTTGGATTATTATAACATCCTTTCAATAATCTCCCTAATAACCCTAGGATTATTTACAATTTTCATAAGCTATTTCATGTTGTTTTGCATTAATTTTTACTTTTATTTAAAAAAAAATTTTTTTTTAACATTTATTTTTGAGACAGAGAGAGACAGAGCATGAACGAGGGAGGGTCAGAGAGAAAGGGAGACACAGAATCTGAAACAGGCTCCAGGCTCTGAGCCATCAGCACAGAGCCTGACACGGGGCTTGAACTCACGAACCGCGAGATCATGACCTGAGCCGAAGTCGGACACTTAACGGACTGAGCCACCCAGGCGCCCCAATTTTGACTTTTAAAAAATATTGCTTTGGGGCACCTGGCTGGTTCAGTCAGTAAAGCATGCATGCAACTCTTGATCTTGGGGTCGTGAGTGTGAGCCCCACTTTGGATGTACATT
This sequence comes from Herpailurus yagouaroundi, assembly GCF_014898765.1. Classification (NCBI taxonomy): domain Eukaryota; kingdom Metazoa; phylum Chordata; class Mammalia; order Carnivora; family Felidae; genus Herpailurus; species Herpailurus yagouaroundi. The sequence goes on from NW_024412407.1 coordinate 25,852,304, forward strand.
TTACTTAAAAAAATAAAATCTTAAAAAATATATTGCAGGGGCGCCTGGGTGGCGCAGTCGGTTAAGCGTCCGACTTCAGCCAGGTCATGATCTCGCGGTCCGTGAGTTCGAGCCCCGCGTCGGGCTCTGGGCTGATGGCTCAGAGCCTGGAGCCTGTTTCCGATTCTGTGTCTCCCTCTCTCTCTGCCCCTCCCCCGTTCATGCTCTGTCTCTCTCTGTCCCAAAAATAATAAATAAACGTTAAAAAAAAATTAAAAAATATATTGCAATAAAATATCATTTATCTTGTGTACTGAGTCTTTTAGTGCCTTCTTAAATTGTGCCTACAAAGCAAGTGCTTCATTTATTTCACCCTTGTCCCAGCCTTACTACTTCTGTCTTGTCTCTTGCAATCTGCTTTCCATTCAGCAGACAGTCAACTAAAATACATATGTAGTCATGCCACATTTCTGTTTAAAATTCTTCAATGGATCCCTCTCAGTTTAATTCAACAAGACTTAATGGTCTCTGCTTACTATTTTAGCCTCTTTTGTAGATTTCTTCTTCCTTTATTTATCATTACCATGACTACCATTATGCGTGAGCACAGAATGAACACATTGTTTTTAGAACTTTACATATATTATCTCATATGATAAGGTGGGGTAACTACTATTACTCTATTTATATATCATTTCATAGGCAAAGACACTTAACTATGAGTTTCTATAATTCCCTTCATCTAGGTCTCTTTTAGGCTTTTCCACATGTGTCCACTGCCTGGAAGACTCTTCGGTTTTCTTCTCTGGTTACTTCCTGTGGTAGGCTGAATAATGCCCCATTCTGCCACAAGGACATCCATATATGCCAAGGAATATATGTGCTAAACAGAAGTAGGAAAGGTCAAGGAACAGATTCTTCCCCAGAGCATCCAGAAAGAATACAATCCTGTGACTCCTTGACTTTGGACTTCTAATGTCCAGAACTGCAAGAAAGTAAATTTGTGCTGTTTTTTTTTAAATTGATATATAATTGACATATAACATGTTAGTTTCAGGTGTACAACATAATTATTTGATATTTGTATGTCTTGTAAAATGATCACCATAAGTTTTTTTTAAATGTTTATTTATTTTGAGAGAGAGAGAGAGAGTAAGTGGGGAAAGGCAGAGAGAGAGAGAGAGAGAGAGAGAGAGAGAGAGAGAATCCCAAGCAGGCTCCATGCTGTCAGCACAGAACCCCATGCTAGGCTTGATCTCACAAATCTCGAAATCATGACCTGAGTCAAAATCAAGAGTCAGAAGTCTGAACGGACAGAGCCACCCAGGGCTCCACAATAAGTTTAATTAACATCCATCACCATACATTGTTACGTTTCTTTTTTCTTGTGATGAGAACTCTCTTAACAACTTTCAAATATACAATACGGTATTTTTTTTTTTTTTAGTTTTTTTTTTTTTAACATCTTTATTTTATTTTCAGAGAGAGACAGAGTGCGAGTAGGGGGAGGTGCAGAGAGAGAGCGAGACACAGAATCGGAAGCAGGCTCCAGGCTCTGAGCTGTCAGCACAGAGCTTGACGTGGGGCTCAAACTCACAACAGACCATGAGATCATGACCTGAACTGAAGTAAGACACTCAACAGACTGAGCCACCCAGGCTTCCCTACAACATGGTATTATTAAGTATAGTCACCATGCTGTACAAATGTGTGTTGTCTTAAGCCACTAAGTTCATGGCAATTTGTTACCACAGCGATAGGAAACACTTCCTCAGGGAAGCCTTTTTTTTGATCTCCCCAAACTGGATTAACCACTCCTCCTCAATGTTTGCTCAATTCCCTGTCCTTACCTTTCCCACAGCACTTGCCTTGCTGCACTGCATTTCCCTGTTTGAAGCCCATCTCTACCGCAAAGCTGTGTGTTGCTCCAACAGGGATCACATTATTCCTCTTCTTCCCCAGAGCCTAACTTAAAGATACTGCTGAGCTGCAGCTCAGTAGGTATTTGTTGGATGAATGAACCCTCAAAAAGGGTTAAGATTATGTATTTATAATAAATCACGTGGAGTGACTAGTGTGTTTTAAATGCAACTGAATTGGTCTTCCTAGCAAGAACAATAAAAAAAATCAATGCACAGAGCGGACTTTTTCCTAAGTGCCCCATGAACATCAAAGTAAAGTGGTTACCTTGACAACAAGGAGAAATCTGCTTTCCTTAGAGAAATGAAGTAGCAAAGCAAGAGAGAGTGAAATAATTAAGAAATTTTGAGGTTTAACAGGGACGTCTAAGTTTTTTACATAATGAGACATATGCTTCGACATGACATGTGTGCCAGTTACCATAAGTTTTTGTTCATGACAATAGTGAATTAAATGTGACTGTACTGGGCTTGCTACTATTGGATATGATTCCAACATGAGTCAGGGCCACACGAAATTTTATTTATTATTTTCCTTCTGTTGTAAATCTTTGGTGTGCTCTAGTTTCACAATGTAATTTTATTTTATTTCTTTATTTTTTAAATTTTAATTTAATTTTTTTTAATTTTTATTTTTTTAATGTTTATTTTTAAGAGAGAGAGAGAGAGAGACAGAGTGCAAGCAGAAGATGGGCAGAGAGAGAGGGAGACACAGAATCTAAAGCAGGCTCCAGGCTCTGAGCTGTCAGCACAGAGCCTGATGCAAGGCTCGAACTCACAAGCTGTGAGATCATGACCTGAGCCGAAGTCGGACACTCAACCACCTGAGCCACCCAAGCGCCCCAAATTTTTAATTTTATTTTAAGTAGGCTCTAGACCCAATGTGGGGCTTGAACTCACAACCTTGAGATTAAGAGTCACATGCTCTACTGACTGAGCCAGCCAGGTGCCCCGCACAATGTAATTTTAATATGCTGATTATGAAAAACAGAGGTCTCTCAGAATTGTGGGGGGTCCTTACAGAGTCACCTGAGTTTCTCTCTCATCTTCTACCTCCCCAACTGTTCAGAAGTCTGGTATTGCAAGGCTGAAGTCAAAGAGTTAGCTGGACAAGTTTTTGTCTGGAGACTCTAAGGAAAAATTAACTTCCAAGTTCTCCGGTGCAGTTGGCAGAATTCAGTTCCTTGTAGTTGTAGGAGTAAAGTCCCATTTACTTGCTGGCTGTCACTTAGGACCTGCTCTAAGCAACTAAAGGCTGCTGTTAGGTCTTTTCCCATGGCCACCATTGTTACTTCACAATATGGTATGTTTGCTTTCTTCCAGGCCAGCCAGACTTTGCCTTCTGCAACCAGCTAGAGAAAACTCCCTACTTTTAAAGAGTTCATGTATTTGGGTCAGGCCTACCTAGATAATCTCCACATCTCAAGGTCACCTCTGCCACATAAGAACATAATCACAAGAGGAAAAGTCATCATATACACAGTCCTACGAATAGCATACACAACATACGGGTGAAAAATTTGGTGCCATTTTAGAATTCTGCCCGCCCCAGTACTACACATCAAAGTTGATCAGAATGGGAGTGTATTTTGAAAACAAATAAATAAACAAAAACACCTAAGATTTTTCTCAGTACTTTTCCTTATATTCCCACAGAGAACCACTCCTTTAATGGCACTGAATTTGAACAACTCACAATTACGTAATTAATTTCATTCAGTGTGATTAATATAACTAATCCAATTCTTCCTGCATGACTCTTAACTTCAATTGGTTACACAATTAGCTTGCACAGGCTACCCTGCTGGCCAATGAATTCACATGAGCTAGCTAATCCATAAGACAACAAAACATTCTTTTGGAGAGCTAACAATATCAGCTGGTGGTTATGTTATTATGCTAGAGTTTTACAGGGTGCTACTATTAGGGGAAACTAGGTAAATGGTACATGAGACTCTTCTTTTACTTCTTGTAACTGTATGTGAATCTACAAGTTTCATCTCAAACTGAAATTTCAAAGTAAAACAATCCGGTTTTTAGTGTGGTGTCAAATTATAGATGCCACATATCAGACTATCTGGTTTTGCCCTTTCCAGAATAAAAAGTATGACCACAGATAGGACTGGAAGGTTGAAAAGTAGGAAGTTGGGTTTGGAATTCCCTAAGTGAGGAATCTGATAAGAGCTCAATGAATGATGAGCAAAAAGCTCCAGACAGGCTTTTTCCCAGCTGAAGTAGCAATTTCTAGATTTTACCAAGTGGGTAAATCAGCTATTCATATTTTGGAGTTTGTGCATTGTTTAGAAGATTAGAAATCCAAAGCTTTTGCTAAGTTTTTGTTCTATTATTCAGAGAAGCAGATATTTTAAGCAACAACACTGTGTTGTGACCACTTAACAGAGGAAGAAATTTAAAAAAGAAGCCTCAAGGAGCGAGTTACCTATTTTCTTCTAGACACCATTTCTGTGATTCCAGTCACCATCACCATGTGACAAGGAAGGCCCATCAGTATTTTCCTGTGTGGATAGGTTGTACCCTGGCAAGGTAGGAAGAGAGCTGAAATGAGCCTTTGATTCAGTCAATTATGATTTCGACGACAAAAAGTATTTTAAAATAACTATTAAACTTAAATTTTAGATTGTTACATAATGAAACATCACATAAAAGTACTATATTCTGTGATCAACTTTGTTCTCTAATTTATTTTTTCTATTTGACCCCAAGCAAAAATTTTCCAGACAACTTTCCAATGCTGTCTACCAGCTATTTTTTCCTTACATCTTAGTTATTAAAACTTCATGGTTTGCTACTCTAAGTCTGTAATAATTGAGGAAGTGGACTAAGGTGTCCTCATTCTGCTAATCCCTGCTTGTTTTTCACAAAATTACTAATCTTCAGGGAACATCTCAAACCATTATTTTTATTTCTGAGTCAGAAAACGAAAAAGTGGAGAAAGTTGTGGATAACAAGTGCTCTTGGAACATTAGACAATCTTTTATTTGGAAAGAGATGGATTTGATACACTGTCATTAAAAGTTCAGGGTGCCCCAAAGGTAGGATTATTTGATTCTCAACATACAACTTTTAAAAACTAAGACAAGGTTGACAGAAAAAGGTAAAAAGGGTGTTTTTGTCTTTGTAGCTTACTCTGTGTCACGAGAATATTTGTATTTATGCAACACATCAGTTAAAGGATGCCCACCTTTCGTGGCCCTAAATATAAAAAACAAAACATTTTAGTTTGATGTCATTTGAGCCATCAAGGTCACTTTACATGGAAGAAGTGACTAGTTCATGACGATGGGTCCTGACCATGGGTGTACTTTTCAAACTTTGGAAACAATAAAGGCAATACATTTCAGCAGAAGATAGTTTTTGCCCAATTGGAATGCTTCTTGAGTCTACCATGTTAGAGTCAATCTATCCTGCCATAGGATGGCAGGCAATGCAGAAGAGCCTGAGACCAGACAGCCAGTGCCGAACTGACAGATTTATAAGAGCACATTCCAGTGTAACCATCCTATATGCAGTCACATGAGTGGGCCCAGCAAAACCTATAGAAGTAACGTAGACAGCCTGGGTCAGAGGACCCAGAGAGGGTCCTGCAGAACCAGCCAAGAATAGAAATCAAACTTGAGCCAGGAGCAAGTGAAAGCAGATTTTACTGAATAGCTTAAGTGTTTGAGTATAGCAGACAAGTTTACGGGAGATTTGGAAAGGAAGGGAGAGTGAGTCTCTTCGTTGTGTGATGTTAGGGGTTTGTATCAGAAAGAGGTCCAGGTTATGTATTCCTTCAGGAATTCACAGTAGGGTCTGATCAAAGCAAATGACAGGTGAACAATCGGTGTTATTTCATAAATTATTGCAGGTAGGGGATATTGATATCAGCATCGGTGGATGTTTGTTCAAAGCTAATGTCCTGGGGGTGCCTGGGTGGCTCAGTCGGTTAAGCATCCGACTTCAGCTCAGGTCACGATCTCGCGGTTTGTGAGTACGAGCCCCGCGTCAACCTTTGGGCTGACGGCTCAGAGCCTGGAGCCTGCTTCCGATTCTGTGTCTCCCTCTCTCTCTCTCTGCCCCTCCCCCGTTCATGTTCTGTCTCTCTCTGTCTCAAAAATAAATAAACGTTAAAAAAAAAAAAAACCCACAAAGCTAATGTCCTGGAACACATTTGGAATCCGGTTCTTCTTAGATGTTATCAGGTGTTTGGGGGCCTAAGATGAAATTCGGAGAATCATTAACTTTCTTGCTTCCCCCTCAGATTGGGAACATAGCTTCTTTGGTTGATTCAGATGCAAGGTGAAATGAGGCCCAGCAGAAAACCAGCAAAGATGGAGCCTTTCTAAACATGAAGTTGTGGGGCACTTGGGTGGCTTAGTGGGTCTAGCATCTGACGCTTGATTTCAGCTAAGGCCAGGGGGGTCGAGGGATCTCTCCCTCTACCCTTTTCCCCCACTCACGTGCTCTCTCTCTCTCTAACATAACAAAAAAAAAAAGTGAAAAAATAAATAAAAATGAAGACATTTTAGTTTCCTTCTCAGAACCATCCAATCAACTCACAAAACTGTGAGCATAATGAATCTTGTCATATCACCAAGTTTTGGGGTGGTCAAAGCAGAGTAAAATGGTTCAGGAAGACTTCACAGAACCCGACATGGACAAAACTAAACTTATTTTTCTTGACTCCCAGACTTCACTTTTTCTAGTAATGATGCCACCATGCCATCATTTCTTTCACTCTGTTTTGAAACAGAGGTATGTTTTTTTTTCATTTCTTTCTTTCCCTGATATATAGTGTCTAATTCTCATCAATTCTTCCTTAAGAATTTCCTTCTCACCTCTTTTCTATTATATTTAGCAGACAAGTATATGGGAGATTTGGAGAGGAAATATGTTTATTTCCAAATGTTTATTTATTTATTTTGAGAGAAAGAGAGAGAGTGTGTGTGCATGTGAGTGGGGCAGGGGCAGAGAGAGAGGCAGAAAGAATCCTAAGCAGGCTCCACACTGTCAGCCCAGAGCCTGACACAGGGTCTCCACCTCTCAAACCATGAGATCATGACCTGAGCCAAAACCAAGAGTTGGGTGCTCAACTGACTGAACCACCCAGGCGTCCCTCATGCCAATTTAATGACTGAAGTACAGCACTGATTTTTTTTTTTTAAGTTTATTTATTTTGAGAGAGAGAGAGAGAAAGAGCACAAGTGGGGGAGGGTCAGAGAGAAGTAAAGACAGAATCTCAAGCAGGCTCTGCAACCTCAGTGCAGAGGCCATGCGGGGCTTGGACTCACAAACTGCAAGAGCATGACCTGAATCAGATGCTTAACTGACTGTGCCACCCAGGTGCTCCCAGCAGGGATTTTTTTTTTGCTTTCAGTCTTCAGCAGTTCAATTTATGAGGTCCTGAATCCTCATGTAATTTATTGTAGCAAAATATTGTTCCAATTAGGCTTCTTTCCACCAGAAAAAAATCCTTAAATGGCTTCTTTTGACTACACAAGAATGTTCTTTATCTTCAGCCTTATCTATTGAATCACCTCCTTCCCAATTCTGATTGCTACATATATTTCCAGGTATATCCTATCTTTCTCCCAAGTTATCATCTTTCTCCAAAAAAATCCCAACTCCAGCCAAACTAGCCTGATCATACTTTCTAGACTATGCCATAAGCATTCTTTAACATTTTTGCTGTTGATTTTTTTCTCAAATGACTTTCCACTTATCTAGAAATGTCCCATTCAAATTTTACCTTCTATATGAGGCTTCTTCTCTAATTATTCCCGAATTATTTTTTCGAACTCCTTTAATAATTTATTGTCCAAACCATTCAGTTAATACCCACTATGGTCATTTATTACAGTTACATTTATTTTGTATGAATGTTTTATCTACACACCTGAATTGCAGCCTTCTGGAGATCAACGTCTACATTTTATGCCTTATATAAAGTGTTATTAGCAATGTAATGCCCCCAATTTCGAATCCGAGAGACCACCAAGGAACCGATACCGATGCAAATGCACGAGGGTTTATTTACAAACTCGAGCTTGGGCCCAAGTATACCCGACTCAGCGGAGCAGGGACTTGGACCCCTAGGTTAAAAGGCATAGCAGTTTTATAGGGGCCAGTAGCCAATGAGATTGTAACACACACAGAAAGTTGCATAGTCATGTCAGTCCACACGCAGGTGGCCAATTGAATTACAATTTACCCTATAGTAACTGTTTGAACTAGCCTATCACTCTGGTCAGAATTGGCGCGCAAGTTTGGCAGGCAAAAGGTGGGGTTTACATTCTTTGGCGGTTAGGGGTTCCGCATTCCTATTTGAGCCGGTTTCCAGTAAGGGTGTGCTCAGCGGCTTGACTAGGGTGGGGGAGTGTCTTAGGTCACGTGGGGGTTATACATCAGATGGTGGGTGTAGCATAAAATGGAGTTAGTCTTGCTCTGCTCGTCCAGGGTTAGGGGATTTTTGTTAAATTCCTTGGGTCCCACAGTAAATATTGATATTGAAAGAGGCAGTGAGATTTGAGTAGGTAGGGAGAGAAGGTGCATTCTAAAGGAAAAGCAGTAACAAGTGAGAATATGTATGGTTTATTCCGGAAATGGGAAAGATAATATCAAATAAAGGGTCAATTCAATTACTTAACAACAACAACAACAACAACAACAACAACAACAACAACAGCACTCAGCTATCCATTCTTCATCTTGCTTGCTTTTCTCCAAGGCACAGTGATGTTCATTTATGCCTCAGGGCTTTTACACTGCTGTGGAAAATATGATCACAGAAATAGAATTTTAAAAATACTTTGTTGTTTGCAAAAACTGTGTTACAGGAAAAAGAAAAGAAAAGAAAAAAACTGTGTTACAGGAAGGAAAGAGGGGGGAATGTTTACTGACCAGAGGCAAATTATCACCATTCTCCAGTTCCAGGGTCAATTTTACACCTAAATTCTCCTCCCCATCCCCCAGTTGCCTAGTGGTTAGCAGGAGAGGAAATGCCTCAAAACATCCAGCCGGGTGGGGGAAGGGAGAGCCCTGTAGTCAAAAGTTCCTAAGAGCTCTTTGAAAGGGGTGCTGTTTGCATATATTTAAAAGGGCCACACAGCTGGTCAACTAAAACACTGAGGAACTATCATTTACCTGAGATCTTAAATTTCTCCAACAACTGACAGGTAGTGCTTTCTTCATTCACAAGTTCATTTATCCAACAAATATTCTCTGAATGTCCACTATAAGAGGCATTGTTCTGGGGGAATACACGCTTTATAACAAACAATAAACAAAAATTATATACAGAAGAGTTGAAAACAATTTTTACCATCTTTATAATATAAAAAAATATATAATTTTATTTTGTGTGCTCTGAACAACAGCTTCAATTACATAAACCAAAAAGAAAAAAAGCCTGGCAAACCTATAATGAAAATAAATCAGTCTATAAACATAATAGTTTATCATGGAGAAGCTAATTTCTTTATTGTCCCTTTTCTTCCTACATCTTGGTATTGCTCTTCTCTTCCTATTTTCAGGACATCATTGTCCAGAGAGTTATTGTCAAGTCATTCAATTTAAAACTGTCTCCCTATCATTGTTTTCTATCATCCTTTACAGTCTATGTACTTGCCCAAAGTTATAGTATTCATTTACTTGTTTATCAGTTTTTCCTCTACTAAAATGTGTTCTATGAGGGCAGGGATATCACCTTTCTAATTCATCATGATATATGGTTCCCTGAACAGTTCCTGCCACAGAAAAATGTTGCTGAATAAATGAATAACTAAACAATAATTAACAATTGTTGGATACTTCTGTGTACTAGAAATGTTGAATGCATTATCTTAGTTCTCCCTAGAATCCTTTATTTTACAGGAATGGTGAGTAAATCTCACAGTAAATGACAGAGTCAAGATTTGAATCAGGGATGTTATCTCCTCATGAGTCCTTGGCATTCCATTGGACTTGGGAATCCACCAGAGCCTCTTCTTACATTTGTATATACATATATGCATCTATGTATACATTTTTTAAATACCTTCTTTTTTGTTAATGTATACTTATTTATTTTGAGAGAGACTGGGAGAGTTTGAGCTAGGAGAGACAGAGAGAGAGAACAGAATCCCAAGCAGGCTCCATACTCAGAGCTGCCTGATGCAGGGCTCTATCCCACGACCATGGGATCATGACCTGAGCCAAAATCAAGATTTGGTTGCTTAACCAACTGAGCCATCCAGGTATCCCATGTCTTACGCATATATATTTCAAGTAGGCTCTATGCCCAACATGGGGCTTGAACTCATGATCCTCAGATAGAGAGTTGCAGGCTCTGTTGAATGACCCAGAACGGTACCCCAGGGGTATGTAATTGTGTTATTTCAATTAAAATACACTGAAATGCTTATTGGGCATAATGTGTCAGAGATGCAATGGTGAGGCTGAAATGGAAGGTACCTGACTTCATGGAGCTTATATATTATGGCAGAAGACATTAGCTACTTGCATAATTAATTATCTAGTTACCATTATTTTAGTATCAGAAAGGATAACTTAAGGTACATAACAGGAGAAGCTGACCTAGTCTGGGGATTCGGGAAAAGTTTATATGAGGAAGCAACATTTGGGTTTCTACTCATCTTTCAGATTTCAACCCAAATGTCATGAGTATTCCAGATAGTAAAGTGAGTAAAATGCCCCATGGTAGAAGAACTTTTAAAATAAAGCTTTTATTATTATATGGATCTCTGAAATATAAAGAGTTAAAATTTCTATAAGACTGTTATTATGCCTGAGAAATGTATATTTATAAATATTTATTTATATATTTATTAAACAATAAATATTTATTTATTAAAATTTAGTAAAAATTAAAGCACTAAAATTTAAAATTTAGTCAAAATTTAGTCAAAATTAAAGCATCTAATGAAAATTGAAATGTTTCCAATTGTTTCCAAAATGTTCCTGCAGTTGATTTATTTACATAAGGATCTACCCAGGAGTCATAGACAACACTTGGTTGAATTATGTCTTAAATTCTTTAAAATATATAACTTTCACCACCTTTTTTTGCCTTGCAATATATTTGTATAAGAAACTTGGTCTTTTGTTCTATAGAATTGCCCATGTTTTGGATTTTCTGGGTTGCATCCCCATGGTGTTGTTTAACATGTTTGTCTGTATTTTCTGTAGAACTGGTAATTAGAGACTTGATCAGATTCAGGCTCAATTTTTTTCTTTCTTTCTTTCTTTCTTTCTTTCTTTTTTCTTTCTTTTTTGGCAGGACTACTTCATTGTGCTGGGTATGTCTTACTGTATCAAAGCAGAAGACATATAAGCCTGGGGTACGTGGGTGACTCAGTTGGTTAAGCGTCTGACTTAGGCTCAGGTCATGATCTCATGGTTTGTGGCTTCGAGCCCACATCAGACTCTCTGATGTGACCATGGAGCTGGCTTCGGAGCCTCTCTGTCCCTTTCTCTCTGCCCCTTCCCTATTCACACTCTCTCTCAAAAAGAAATAAACATTTAAAAAAATAAATAGAAATAAAAATAATATACGTAAGTACAATTTCTTTGTATTATTATTCCTCCCCTTTCTTAGATAAAAGACACTTGTTTTTTTCCCCTCTTCTTTTTAACATTTGTTTAACATTTATTTATTTTTGAGACAGAGAGAGAGAGAGCATGAACAGGGGAGGGGCAGAGAGAGAGGGAGACACAGAATCTGAAACAGGCTCCAGGCTCTGAGCTGGCAGCACAGAGCCCGACGTGGGGCTCGAACTCACGGACCGCGAGATCATGACCTGAGCCCAAGTCGGCCGCTTAACCGACTGAGCCACCCAGGCGCCCCTCCCCTCTTCTTTTTAAAGCTTAGCTGGTATATTCTGATGATTACTCTATAATAGTATATAGATATTATTTTTATTTTACAGTTGTATATTATTTAAGTATGCAAAATAACATAGTTTATTCAACCAGTCTTTTTATGATGGGCATATGTGTTGTTCTTTGTCTTTTGCCATTTCAAAGAATGCTGCCATTAATAGCCTGTACACTCAACTTTTTGAGCTTTGTTAGTGTTTCTCTGGGATAGAGTCCCCCCCTTTTTTTTTAAAGTTTATTTATTTATTTTGAGAGAGAGAGTGAAAGTAAGTGGGCGAGGGAGGGACAAAGACAGAGGGAGAGAGAAAATCCCAAGCAGGCTCTGCCCTGTTAGCCCAGAGCCTGACACGAGGCTCAGTCTCATGTACTGCCAGATCAGGACCTGGGCCAAAATCAAGAGTTGGATGCTTAACCAACTGAGTTACCCAGGTGCCCCTGGAGTAGATTCCTAAAAGTAGCATTATTGGGTTAAACACAAATCCATACATAACTGTGCTGAATTTTGCCAAATTCTCTTCCATATAGGTTATGTAATTTTGCATTCCCACTAGCAGTATATGATAGAATCTATTTCCCCACAGCCTTTCTAACAAAGTATATTGTCAAACTTTTGGATTATGCCCTTTCTGGTATGCAAGAAATAACAACTCCTTATGTTATAAATTTGCATCCTTATTATGAGAATTCTTTAATATGTTGTAGGGCCCTTTAACTATCTATAAACCATCTGTTTATATTTCTCCTCCATTTTCCAAAAGGATTTTAGCTTTTTTAGAAGCTCTTTATGTATCAGGGATATTCATTCTTTGTGATAGAAGTTCCAACCATTATGATGTGAGGAATACATTCAATTTTTCTTTTTTCCACACAGCATCAATAATTAAGAATTGGAACATGGTGGGGTTTTTTGCAGTTGAAAAGAGATCAATGCAGACAGCATAGGTCAGTGGAAGAGTCATGAAAAATAAAGTCATGTAAGATTACATGATCTTACAGACTCTTACAGTCTAGATTTTAAATTTTGGTTTTTATCTGAATAGCAGTAAATAGGCATGAAGAGTAATATGAACCAGGGGATGTTTAAACAAACCTCCCTCAGCTGGGGGAAGTGATGGTTCAGTTTCTTTATCCAAATGGGAGGCACTATAGAGATTATCTACTTGGTGGCCAAGACACAAGGGGAGTAACAGTGGGTAAGGTCCCAGGGTATGTAGCTGAATTTAAACTTGGAATATTATTGAAGTCCCAACATCTTTATTGATTTATTTTTTTAAGTTTTGACATCTTTAGTATTAAAAGATATATAACTTATCTTGTTCCAATAGGGTTTCTGCCAAGTATTGTTAAAATTTCAACTTCATCTGAACTGCAGTTGCTGTCTGCATGTATAGCACCTGTAACATGTAAAACTACTCCCTCCTGTGGGAAGCAACACAACCTATAGCAGGTTTAAAAATTTCTTATGTAGCTATCTGGAACAGACCGAGTAGGTATCATATCACAGTAGGCTGTGCAGGGCACAAGCCATAAACTCAGCTTACTTTTTTGTTCTTTCCATCAATTGCAGTAATTAGCAACCATTCCACTTGTCAGCACTCTTCTACGGAATAATGCTTCTCCACACTGGGAGCTGAATCTTGCTGAATGACAAATTCAGTAAATATGTATCTCTAGCTTTGCTTTCCAGTGTACATTGTATAGATTACTGGGCTCCTCCCCTAAGAATAGGAAAAGATTTGAAGTTAACCTCAAGGGGTTAGGGAATTATATATCAATGTAATTAATTTAATTAATGTAAGTGTTAGTGTCTCTGTGAAGATAATGGCTTATAGGACCATAAAAACTCTGTTAGTGCCATCTAATTGGGAAAGGAAAAATGGTATGTATAGGAGGAAGTATAGTGTTAACTTTTAAGGGTCAGACATATAACTTGGGTCCTGGGAAGTGAGGTGAATTGGGACCTACTTCAGTTTGTAGATACTGAAATGAAACAATTTATTTGAACAATTCATTTGAAATGGAATAATTCGGTGCTAGGTGATAGATTAACACCAGGGGAAGAAGGTATAATCTGACTTTAAAAAACCCAACAAGACAAAAATAAAAACCCACTTTGATGTCTCTCTCTTGAATTTCAGAACACTTTTACTTTTTACATTTTATTTTATTTATTTTTTAAAATGTTTATTTATTTATTTTGGGAGTGGCCTAGAGCAAGTGAATGAGGGAGGGACAGAGAAAGGAGAGGGAACGAGAATACCAAGTAGGCTCTGCGCTGTCAGCACAGAGCCCGATGCTCACAATCTCATGAATCATGAGATCGTGACCCGAGCCAAGATCAAGAAATGGACGCTCAACCGACTGAGCCATGCAGGTGCCCCTGAACATTTTAATTTTTTTTAATCTTTTATTTTTTAAGTATTTATTTATTTTGAGAGAGAGAGAAAGACAGCACACGTGCGGGAGGGGCAGAGAGAGAGGAAGAGACCAAATCCCAAGCAGGCTCTGGCACTGTCAATCCACAGCCTGAGGTGGGGCTCGATTCCATGAACCGTGAGATCATGACCTGAGCCAAAATCAACAGTCTGATGCTCAACCAACTGAGCAACCCAGGCACCCCTGAACATTTTTACTTTCTTATAAAGAAAAGGGTCTGACAAGAATAAGGGAGTATCCCCTAATCTTTGGCAAGAAATTCCTCTAAAACAGAGTAATGCAAAGTTTACGATTTTAAAAGATCACTTGGGCTACTTTATGGTGAATGCATTAGATGAAAGCAAGAGTAGAAGTGGGGATTCCAGTCTTCCAGGTGAGAAATAATGGTGGAAAGTAGATGGATTTGAGAAATTAATTGGGCATCAAGGGTAAAGAAGAGGAAGAGTCAAAGATTATTATCAATTGTGACTAGAGTTTTCCACAAAGGCCTTAAGTAGACGTAAGCGGAAAACTTTAGGCTTTGCAGTACAGGCACAAGTAGGAGGGCTTGTCCTGATGCTGGCACAATAAGAAAGTCAAGGCCTATAACCTTTTCATTACACCAGGTTGACATGGCCCACCAAATGCACCAATACTGATACAAAGCAACGTGTTCCCACCTCAGTAATCTTCCAATCTAGAGAAACTTTAACTTATTGTGGCCACTGTGCCCACCATACATGAAACACTCCTTTATGAGCTACAAGCGAACCAATGGGAAGATGATTCTACCTAACAATTTAACTCAATTTTACCCTTTACTCAGCTGATTTGCTGCTTGAGAAGTAAAAGTACCTGAGAGTTCAAGTTGTCATCTGTACCCACCCTCAAACTTTCAGCTTGAGCACTTGACTAGGTAGCTGGTGTTTTGCAATCTGAGATGGGTAACACAGTAGAGGAGGACCAGGCTTTTTGTTTTGTTGTTGTTATTGTAATTGCTGTTGTTACAGTTGTAGGAGAGGTAAAGAAAATAAGTCTGGTTTTGGATATGGATTTTAAGGTCACTTGGATACTCCACATGGAAACAGGAACTAGGCAATTGAATATATGGGTCCAGATACTCGAAGAAAGTTGTGAGCTAAAGATAAAAGTGTTAGAATCCTCAGCTCAATAGAAAGAAATCAAAATTATGGGCATGAATGAGACCACCTAGGGAGAGACTATAGTTAGAAGAGGGACAAGAACTGAAACCCTAAAGAAAACTCGTATTTGTTAAGGACAGTGAGGAAGCTGAGAAGGCAGAAATATACGTTTATAAGTATATATATGGCAGAACAGATAAGAGAAGCATGGTGTCTGAATATGAAGAGGAAGACCATTTCAAGGAGAACATGATTAACAGTGTCAAATGCTACTGAGTCCTGTAAAATGAAAACTGTCCACTGGATTTTACAGCCAAAAGTTATTGATGGCCTTGGTGAAAGTTGTTTTGGTAGAGTGGTGGTAGCTAAAGTCAGAAATTGTTTTAAGAGTGTCTGTGAAGTGAGGAGAAGGCACCAAATATAGATAACCCTTGAGAAATTTAACCTTGAGAGGATAGAGAAGGATTAAAAGGAACATTTTAGGAAGCCAGAAAAGAGAGCAAAGCAATAAATGTATACATTATGAACATTTAATTCCACAAGTATTTACTTCTGTAAGCATTTATGGATCACATGAAAGGCACAGGGAGGGAACTGAGAATTGAGAGATGTACAGGAAACAGTCCTTCTCCTCTAGGTACTCAAAAGTTTAATAGGGGAGAGACACAGAAAAACAATTATGTATATAGACAGTGTAATAATAGATATATTGGATTTAGTAGCAGCATAGCAGTGGAAGTGGGAGTGTAGGTTTATCAAGAAGGAGATAAGGGAAGACGTTAGAAGTAACACTTAGGGGTGCCTGGGTGGCTCAGTCAGTTAAGCATCTCTGTCTTGATTTTGGCTCAGGTCATGATCTCGTGGTTCCTGAGATGGAGCCCCTCAGTTTGGCTCTGCACTGATGGCATGAAGCCTGCTTGGGATTCTCTCTCTCCCTCTCTCTCTGTCCCTACCCTGGTTTCACCACCTCTCTTTCTCAAAATAAATAAATTTTAAAAAAGAAGTAATACTTAAATTGAGTTACGAGTTCTTAAGTGTTTGCAAGGATGACTATGAGCAAGACATTCTAGACAGAGAAAAATGCATAGTTTATAGGAAACTACATAAGCCTCTATTTTTTAAAATTTTATTAAGTGTTTCTTTGAGAGAGAGCACGAGTGTGGGAGGGGCAGAGAAAGGGAGATAAGAGAATCCCAAGCAATTTTTATCTTGCCTGAGCAGAGCCAGACTTGGGGCTCAGTTTCATGAACCTTGAGATCATGATCTGAGCCAAAATCTAGGGTCAGTTGCTTAACCAATTGAGCCACCCAGGTGCCCCCGAAATTACACACAGCCTTTAAAGAGGGGTTCTTGGAATCAAACTGCCTGGATATAAATCCTGCCTCCAACATTACCAGCTCTATGACTTTGGGTCACCAAGTAAGCATTGCAAAGCTTCAAATTCATTACCTATAAAATGAAGGCTGATAATTCCTATTGCATAGGATTTTAGGGAGCTTTAAAAGCTCCCTAGCACTGAATTCAGTAGCAGGTACATAGCAAATACTCAATACATATTAACTTTATTTATTGTAGGATCTGAGATGCAAAAAGAGCGGTAAAGTATGAAGCTACAAAAGTTAATCAGGAACCAGATCATGATAGATTTGTCAGGAAAAGTCCACACTGTGCCCGGCATGAATTAAAACAAACCAGTACAATTATTAGAAAACAAACTGAAGTCAGGCTTAATTCTACTAAAAAAAAGTCTTCAGGAAGCAGCTTAATTATAATCTCCTGTTAATGAAGCCCGAGGCAACAGGTATGAACAAGTACCTTACAGGATACTAATTAGGAAGCTGAGATTGTTAACCTCTAATTGTGTAATTTGCAAATATATTTTTACATTACAACATCTTGTAATACAAAACATTATTTTCCATTAAGATTGTTGCAAAACTTCAGTTTTCTAATTTTTTTCTTTTTAGGTTTTAGTTTTTTTTTTAATGAATTGGTAGCGTGGTAATACTTTGGTTTCAGTAAAAAATCTATTTCAAATCTACCACCAAAACAAAACATACCGAAATGAACTGGTCACATAGTGTCTGTCGCTCACCATGAGAGTTTGGTAAGGGCATTTTAAGAGTAGTTAGATTGCACAGAAAGCTGCAGCAGGATCTAAGGAAATCTACCTGGGAGCTGTGGCTTTTTAGCCTTTAGTCATAGTTTGAATGGATAGTTTTCTGTACTCCAAAAAGTCAGTGATTAATATTTAAAATTTTTATTCTGAGGAGCCTTTTTCTTTTCCCTTTGGAAGTTCAACTTCTCACTTAATGTGAACAACATTCCCTCTATAGAAGGATTTGCTGCCTTAGAAAATTTTTTTAATGTTTATTTATTTTTGACAGAGAGAGAGACAAAGCATGAGAGGGGAAGGGGCAGAAAGAGAGAGGGACACATAGAATCCAAAGCAGGCTCCAGGCTTTGAGCTGTCAGCACATAGTCCTACAAGGGGCTTGAACTCCCAAACCACGAGATCGTGACCTGAAGTCTGTTAACCTACGGAGCCACCCAGGCGCCCCTTTAAGATTTTATTTTTAAGTAATCTCCACATTCAATGTGGGGCTCCAGCTCACAACCGGAGATCAATAGTCACACGCTGCACCCTCAGGGCCAGCCTGGCACCCGGACCTGTTCAGTGTTTTCAAAGCTAAAGTTATATTGGCTTAAACAAACAAACAAAAAAATCTTCATTTGGGAATTTTCCATTCCTGATGAATCCAGGGGTAAAATCTTTCTACTGGAATTGTTAATGGTGATTTTGGTATTTGATATGGCATGTACCGTTAATGCTGTTTTTGATATTTGGTGTGGAGTGATTTGGGTTACATCCTGTGCAGTGTGCCTTAATTTCCCTAATTTTTTTCTGATGGTCTGAGCCTATAGACTATGCCTCTTTTTTGCATGTTTATGTATATATGTAATTGGGTTGCTTGTTCAAGATGTTTAATTAATCTCATCTAGTTGGTTTCTCGCAGTTGACTAGAAATTTCACAGGGTAGGAGGTCCTGAACTCCTGCCAGTAAAGTAGGTCTTATCTTTAGGCTTGTCTGCGCTTATTAAGCACACTGACCTGATCTAAGAATGCAGGGCAGACTTCAAGCAGTGGCTTTGGATTTCAAAGTTTTGTTTTTTTCCCCCAAGACCTAACCAGTAACATCTACAACCCAGTACACGTGTATATGACTGAATAAAAAAATGTTGCTAAAGAAGACTTATTTGACTACCCGAGATATCCCTGAAATTTCTTACTCTCCTTCGTATAAAACAAAAACTACACGCCGTCCAGGTAGAAACCAGCTAACCAGACTTTATGAACCACTAACGGGTAAAGGCCGATGGCAATCGCTCCTCTAGCACTCTCCGCCGCTACCCCTTCCGTTATACCCTTCGAGAATAAGTCGTTGCAGCTGGGAAGGCGGCGACCAGTAAAGTCACGGAGCCGAACCAGCGCTTCGTCCCTGAAGGACGCAGTCAGGTCGCCTTCAGGGAAGCAGCCTCGGCTCGGTGGATGATGCAGGGCTCGACCTATTTCCCTGCCCTCTGGCTTCCTCGAAGTCCGTCCCGCCCCCTCCATCTGCTCTCCGTGAATTTAAATTCTCCCCTACAAAGTGCGCCGAGCGCCGAATGATCGATGTTTCCTCCACGCCCCGAAAGCCGCCATTTTGGGGGGAGGAAAATACAAGTAGGGGTGGCAGAGGCTCCACGGGATGCTGACTGGCTTTTGCTTCTCTTACCAGCACTGTGGGACTGGGGTAGAAGAATCCACCGGGACCACTCCTCCGGCTGCCTCTCCGGAATGAGGCTTCAGCGCCCGCGCGGGACAACCCCCTTACTCATCCGAGAGTGAGTGGCAACCATCGGCGCGGCGCGCCATAGCGCGCCCTCCACTGTCAGTTACCCCGCGCGCTCCCGGCAGCGCGCGCCGCTCCCCGCGCGCTCCCGCCCCTCCCCCGCAGGGCTTGGAGCTCCGCGCAGACTCGCTTGTTTGTTTCTGCAGGAGCCCAAGGAGAGGCCGAAGCCGAGAAAGATGCCTGGGAAGCTGAAGGTGAAAATCGTGGCCGGGCGCCATTTGCCAGTGATGGACCGAGCTAGTGACCTGACTGATGCCTTCGTGGAGGTTGGTGCAAGGTCCTGCCCCTCAAAGCACAGGGAGTGCCAAGCCCTGTGAAGGATCCTACCCACCTCACCCCCAGCTCTTCAGCCCATTCTCATTTCGACTGTCGTCCTTTGTGCGGTGCTTGTCCAGCCGTCCCTTGAGGGCTGACTGACGAGATTGCAGCCCATGTGATGGGTGCAGCGCTCACAGGCGTCTGTGGCGCGCCGCGCGGGGAGGCAGTTACTGCTCTGCATGCTGGGGTGACCCTGATGTCAGGACTCATAACAGGCCACCTGCCAGTCAGGAAGCGATCCCGAGGCGTGGCCGCTCAGCCACCGAAAACACACACACGTACATTCTTCTGTTTAGGAGGGTGGTTTCTGACGCCGAAGTGATGGAGATCACGTTAAGAATGTAGATACAGTCCGTTATGGGCACTTGGAGACCTACAAGGCGTGGCGATCCACCCCTTAGCATAACATTCTCTGAATCATCAGTATTAAGTTAAAACACAGCTGGAAAGCTTTCTGCTCTTGTATAGACTGGTAGGTCTGATGAGCTGTTTTAGGGTAATTTAGTGCCTTGAGGTAGGAAGCCAATTAAGTGCCATGGATTTAAATTGCAAAATTGCTTTTTAAGTCAGATGATTAGTTTAAAGCTCATGCAAATTAGCACAGGCCTAGGGCCCGGAAGGTAATAACCCAAAGTCTGAAAGAAGCCAAGTAAAAATTGTGAAAGTTGACATGATGAGCCAGAGCATTAGAATAATAATTATTTGGGCTATTAATGCTTAGAGTTGATAGCTACAGGATAATATACAACCTGATTTCATATCAATCTAAAATATTCTCTTCTTTAAAAAATTTTTTTTTAATGTTTACTTTTTTATTTTTGAGAGAGAGAGCGCGAGCGTGAATGGGGGAGGGGCAGAGAGAGAGGGAGACACAATCTGAAGCAGGCTCCAGGCTCCAAGCTGTCAGCACAGAGCCCCACCCAAGGCTCATACCAACCAGCGTGGGATCATGACCTAAGCCAAAGTCGATGCTTAACCCGGCTGAGAGCCACCCAGGCACCCCTCAGTATAAAATATTCTTGATGTTCCCTAAAGGTTTTCTGACTTAATAATTGCAGTTTTTCCTCCCAAACATTGCTATAGTTATTCTTAATCCCAACTTCATTTTCATTTGAGAAAACATGTTGTGTGTGTTCTTGGGTCAGCTGTTAGGTAATGGAGATTCACAGATTACCAAAGCATAGTCTTTGCTTTTAGGTAGCTCAGAGACTGACCCATATAGTTGAGGTTAATAACTAATAGCTAACATTTGTTGAGTCTCATTATTGCCAGGTTTTTGTTAAGCACTTTTTAATTCTTATTACAACAGTCCTGCTATTATATTATTATCCCATATTACAGTTAAGGTAACGCCTAGGAACAGTAAATAATTTGCCTAAGATTTCTTAACCATGTAAATAGCCTTGTGGTCTGTTCTCTTAACCACTGTGCTAACATTGCCTCTCTGGACAAGGTGATGAGTGTTGTCGAATATGGAAACTTCATTCTGTCTCTGAAAGTTTAGGAAGTCTTACTAAGAAAATGACATTTGAGCTGAACCTTGAAGGATACTCAGGATGTTACCAGACAGAAGGAACGTCAAAGGCACAGGATGGGATACATGGTATGTTCAGGGAACTATCTTAGTTTAGGATGTGTCTGGGAGCAAAAGGGAATATGTGAGTAGTGGAGGTTGTGGGGGATGAGCCTGGAAAGGCAGGTTGGTGCCAAATCTTGTTTTCTGTACTGAATAATTTTCCTTTATAAGCAGGGGTAGGCAAAGAGAACTTTTTTTAAAATGTTTATTTATTTTTGAGAGAGAGAGAGAGAGAGACAGAGTGTGAGTAGGGGAGAGGCGGAGAGAGAGGAAGACACAGAATCCGAAGCAGGCTCCAGGCTCTGAGCTGTCGGCACAGAGCCCGATGCGGGGCTCGAACTCATGAACTGTGAGATCATGACCTGAGCTGAAGTTGGTGGCTTAACTGACTAAGCCACCAGGCACCCCGCAAAGAGAACTTTTTAAGCAGAAATGAAATAAGGTGATGTTTGTATTAGGTTGTTTATAGGATGACTTGTATGATAATGTTATTGATGAACTAGACAGGTGAGAGTTGAGGCAGGGAGATCAGTTAAGAAGGTGGTAAAATTATCCAGGCAGTACGTGCATGTTGAGAATGGCTATGGGAACCAACTAGAGGAGAAAGACTTAAGGGACATTTCCTAGGTAAAATAATGCCTTGAGAATCAATGGTTTTGCTGGTAAGGGAGGGGTTGTATTTAAGGGTGACTTATTAATTCCTTCTTCCAGCAAATACTTATTAAGTGCTATTTGCCAGGTCCAGTGCTAGTCACTGTTGTAGCTGATGCGTACGTAATAGTGAACAAAATAGACTTCGTTCCTGCTTTTATGGAGTTTATATTTTGGTGGAAGAGACAGACATTAAAAAGCAAAGAAATGATTAAATATGTAACTGTGATGAGTTATATGAAAGCAATAGAGAATAACAGGGAACATCTGTTTTAGATTGGGTAATTGGGGGAGACCTCTGAGGAAGTGTCCATCAGAAGACCTGCTGGATGAGAAGGAGCCAGCTGCTTAGGGAGTGTATTAGGAAGTGAAGGGAGATGTGTATGACTGGCATATAGTGAGTAAAGGAGAAAATGGTGTAAGATAAAGTTGTAGAGTTAGTCAAGGAGCCAATCGTTCAGGATCTTAGAGGCCGTGATTGGGAGTATGGATTTTATTCCAAATTCTGTAGTAAGCGGTTGTTGAGATGAGTACTCTTTTTTGCTACCTGGAGTATGAACTGAAAAGAGAAAGAACTGAAAAGAGAAAGCTATTCGGAAGCAAATAGCTAATTACGAGATTCTATAATAGTTCAAAAAAGAGAAGATGGGGGCCAAAATGTTGGTTTGGTAATAGAGAGAAGTGGATGGATTCCAGATACACCGTGAAGAGGGATTCTAGAGGATTTATTGGTCGACTGGAGTAGGGGACCAGGGAAAGGGAAACTAAAAGATGACTCTTAGTTTTCTGGAATTTTGGGGTAATTTTCTGAGACTCCATGGGATTGCTAGAGATTGATTGAGTAGATGAAGAGTCAGTTTCCGTCGAGGTGTGTTAAGTTTCAGATGTCTTTAAGAACTTTAATTGGAGTTGTCAGTGAGGAAGTTAGATTTGTGAGTGTGGTGTTTAAAAGAGAGGTGTGAGTTAGAAATGAGCTCATACAGGCCAGTGCTTTTCAATTCCGTGAGACCCAGTACCCACTTTATATAGCAGGTGTTTTGAAATCCACTCTTTACTACGCTGGCATGATATTTATAGCTGATGTAAACAATCCTTACAATTAAAAATCAATATATTGCTCTAAGTATAGTATGATAAGAGACTTTTTAAAATTTGTATTTCAATATGGAAGTACTTGTTCATGAACATAGTAGAAGATGCAAAGTAATCAGATTGAGAACATGAATGTTTATTAAGCCTTTGTATATACCCATCACTGTACTGAGTATAATACAGTGTGCTGGGGATAATAGCAGTGGATTAGACAAAAATTTCTTTAATCATGGAACTCACATTTTAGTGAGAGGAGGGAATTCATAAAGAAGATCATTAAAGAAAAGATAAACTCTGTTAAATAGAGAGAATATGGAGAAAATAAAGCAAGGATACAAGAGAGGGAGTGCCTCACTTTGTATAAAAATCATATGAATCTGACTCCGTAGAGAGTGAGACAGTTGTGCAGTTTTGACATCTCAGATGGCCTTCATTGCTATCTGATTTTTCAAAGTAGTCAACTCATGGGAAAAAGCAGAATTTTCTCTTAATTTACACGTTGGTTCTATTTCTTGACAATTATGTATATGAAAACTCCATTACAGTACTTTTATCTGTAGAATGAGATGGGTTTTTAATCCTTTGTGACTGTCTGGTAGGACATTTGAAAATCATGAGGCAATGGGGCGCCTGGGTGGCGCAGTCGGTTAAGCGTCCGACTTCAGCCAGGTCACGATCTCGCGGTCCGGGAGTTCGAGCCCCGCGTCAGGCTCTGGGCTGATGGCTCAGAGCCTGGAGCCTGTTTCCAATTCTGTGTCTCCCTCTCTCTCTGCCCCTCCCCCGTTCATGCTCTGTCTCTCTCTGTCGCAAAAATAAATAAACGTTGAAAAAAAAAAAAAAGAAATCATGAGGCAAGTCTTCATTGTAGGGGACTATTTCTTACATTGCAGGACACCTACCTTCTCTGGTCCTTCCTCCTAAATATTACTATTGTTCCCCACAAAAACACCCATAGAAATTTCTAAAATTCCCTTAGGAGTTGGTTCTGTCCCTTTTTTTAAACCTCTGAATGAGGGGAGAGAGAAGAATGGATCCTTGAAAAAACTTGATATTAAATGTCTATTAGAGGAGGGGGACCAGGGGAAGAAAACGGAAATTATCAGCCAGTTGGGGGAGAGAAAAATCAGGAAAGTAATGTCTGAAAAGGCAAGAGGGGAAGTTTCTGGAAAAAGGAAGCCCTCAACCATTTAAATGGCACTGAGGGGGTCAAGTAAAGAGGACAGAGAAATCACTGTATTGGACAATATGGAGGTTGTTACTGATGCCAACAAGAGGAATGTGAAGGAAGCCCATATTGTAATGAGTTAAAGAGGGCTAACAAGGGGTACAAGGGAGGTGAGGAAGAGGTGTGGCAAGAATGGACAATTATTTAAAGAAATACAGCTGTGAAGAGAGGAGAAATGGTGTGTTATTTGGGGAGTATGTGGCTTTCAGTACTTAAGTTAGAAGATATTAGAA
Source organism: Herpailurus yagouaroundi (assembly GCF_014898765.1). Lineage (NCBI taxonomy): Eukaryota > Metazoa > Chordata > Mammalia > Carnivora > Felidae > Herpailurus > Herpailurus yagouaroundi. The sequence continues at coordinate 25,876,623 of NW_024412407.1, forward strand.
CATATTTGTGTGGTAACAGGAAAAATCCAGCAGAAAGGGAAAGATTAATGCAGGAAAAAGGGGATAATGAAGGATTACTGTATAATAAAGGGATAAATTGTGTGATGTAGACTGTAAGTGCTGTATAAGCTCATAAGAGAGGGAGATAATGGTGCCTGAGCTGGTCATGAGAAGTCTTTGTGCTGGACTTGAAGGATGGTCAAATTTCTATAGGCAGAGAGGAAAAAAGGACATTTTTCAGATGAATAGGATAAACTTGGTAAAAGCAAAAGGAGAGGGATAGAGCATATGTAATTGAAGGGAGGATTCTTGTGGGGAATAAAATTTGCTAGGTAGGGAGATGCAGATTATTGAATGGTCTGAAAACTACGGGGTGGAAGTTTGTACAGTAGAAGCTCTGTTAACAAATTTGCATTAATTCACTCATCACAGTCCCCAGTGTTCTGCATTTCTTCCATAAGCCTATTCTTTTTTCTTTTTTTATTTTAGGGACAGAGCATGAGCAGGGGAAAGGCACAGAGGGAGGGAGAGAGAAAGGGAGGGAGAAAATCCTGAGATCCTAAGCAGGCTCCATGCTCAGGCTCCACCTGAGGGGGCTCAATCTCAGGACCCTGGGATTATGACCTGAGGCTGAAATCAAGATTCAGATGCTTAACCAACTGAGCCACCCAGGTGCCCCATCCATAAGCATATTTTTGAATACCCACATTGCTAGATTATTCTCCAGTGTGCCTGTGTGCGTACTTCTCCCATCAGTTGGCTAATAATACTTTACCAAAAGGCAGTTTTGTTTTTTTCCCCAAACCTGTTTTATGCCAACTCTATTTGTTATTGTAATGTATTTAAACCTTATGTAAATTGGTGAAATAAGTGTGAAAATGAAGTTGATAATGTTATGTAAAGACATATGGATACAGTCACTAAACATTACTCTTGAATTAGATGAAGAAAAGATTGTAAAAAATCTAGGATTCTGTGTTCATATATTTTTACAAGCAATTTTAAGTTCTACCATCATAAAAAAAACCTAAACTGGAAATCACAGATGGTACATTATGGGTGTGGCTTATGCAAAAAAGATGATGCAGAACTCTTAACAGTGGACCCTTACTCAAATAAGAGGCCTTAGCCTTACATTCAAAGATAGAGGAATGAATATTTATTTGTATGTTTTATCTTAAAATGTTTACAGTTTGTATCATTTTTAATGATTCCTTGATTTAACCGTAGTATTTGATTAACTGATCAAATGCAGGTCTGGATTGCATTGGTTGAGGGAATTTCTACTACATATGATGTGAGAAATTTAGGAAGCTAGTGAAGACCAAGTAGTATTTAAAGATGTTTATTCTTGCAGGAATTTTCAGGATAAATGAAGTAGAAGTTCTGTATAAAAGAAGTATTAATGGAAGTTTATGCTGGTATTAATGTGCATGTTACAAACTGTTCAGCAAGGTATATTGTCATTTTGTGTTTACCCAGGAGCCTGTGAGTGAACAGAGAGAGGAAAAGAAATTAATGTTTGATGACATACCAGACATTTTGCTAGGTCTCTACATGCATTTTTTTCATGTACTACAACAACCCCCCTTTCAGAAGAGGAAACAGCCTTAAATAACAGGTTAAATAACTTTCTCAAGGTAATTTAGCTAATGAGTGGGGAAAGAGAATGCTTTTACTTTACTAGGGAATCTCATTAAAATCCCTGAGGTTCTTTAATAAAGTTGTAAGGCATTCGTTTAATTGCTGGGTGATAAAATCTCCTTCGAATTGAATAAGACCAAATGAACTATGATTCTTTAGTAGAAGGGGAATCATCACAATTTGGCAAAAATACACACTTTAGCCTTTTCCTTTTTCTAAAATGTTTGTTTAATGCAGTTTGGAGCTATCAGATCTTTACTGTATCTAGAATGGGCAGTTGACCAAAAAAAACAATGAAAGGCACAATGTAACAGTACAGTATAGTGGGACAAACCTGAAGGGGGCTCTGAATTCATAACGTAAAGAATGATATGGTAGTTTTGGCAGTTGAATCCAAACCGTTAAGTACATTTGGCTTTTGAAAGGTTTTGAATAGTTTTATAATCCTAACCACATTTTACTTCAAATTAAGCAGTTACTGGGTAATTTAAGCAATAAGTATTTCCTTGATATTTTGAATATTAAAATGTAATGAAATTTGTAACTGAACAGTAATTTCTGTTCTTCTCAGGGTTCCCCATCCCCATTAAGTTTCATTCTTTACTGTTTATGATTTAAAATAAGTTATTGAAGTAATACATGAATAGCTTCCATTACAAAAGATTGAAATAATTCAGAAGTAAAACTTGAACACCCCTTCCTTTGTACTTACTATGCTGTATGCTGTACTGTATTTCCTACCATGTCAGTCCTCTCTTCAGAGATGATTGCTGTCAATTCTTTGGCATGTGTTTGTTTACTCCCCCTCCTTCCTTTCAAAAAAAAAAGTTTTATCACATTTTAAAAAACGACTGTAATAATGCTTTATATATTTTATAACTTGTTGTTTTTCAGTTATTGTGTCATTGACGTTTCCACATGACAGTGCATAAAATCAATTCCATTCTTTAATGGGGATACATGTGATTTACTCAATTTTCCTATTGAATGACTAGATTTTTTAGTTTGTTTTTTTTTTTTTTTTTTTTTTTTTTTTTTTTTTTTTTTTTTTTTTTTAGGAAGGAGACTCATGTGAAAATGTTTCTTTAGGATAAATTCCTGGAAGTGGATCCAGAATTTTATAATTTTAATCAAAATAAATATGATTTGAATATAATATGATTTGAATATATTTGAAAATATAATATGATTTGAATTTTTATGTTTTTGAATTTTAAAATAATACATTTTACAAATAGGAAGTGTATGTGCATGGTTCAGAATCAGAAGGTACAAAATGAGTCAACCTCTCATACTGTGTTTCTTTTAACCAACCTGTTCTGTTTTTTCTAGGGTCCATTGTTACCATTTGTTGTACATTCTCAAATAACCTGTGCAGTATGTAGGCATATATTACATGACTTATAACATTTTGGCATTTTTTCCCCCAAAGAATGCTATACATGCTGTTCCATTGAAGAAAGATCTATTTTGGTTATTGTTCTGTACCAGTGCAGAGAACTGCTTCATTCTTCTAATTAGCATTTGGACTGTGTGTCTTTACCATACTTCATTTAACCAGTTCCAAATTGGTAGATATCTAGGTTATTTCCAGTCTTAGGCTACCATGATGCTGCCTGTATATGTCATTGTGCACTTCTATATAAAGTTAAAGGGTATAGGCATTAAACATTTTGATACATTGTCAAACTACAGTCCTTAGAGATTGTTTTAATTTATATTCCCACCAACAAAGTATTAGAACACCTCATCAACACTGTTTTCAAATTTTTTGCCAATGTGATAAGTAAAAATGTTGGTTTAGTTTGCATTTCTTAAAAAATTTTTTTTAATGTTTTATTTATTTATTTATTTTTTAAAAATTTTTTATTTTTTATTTATTTTTTTATTTTATTTATTTATTTTTTCAACATTTATTTATTTTTGGGACAGAGAGAGACAGAGCATGAACGGGGGAGGGGCAGAGAGAGAGGGAGACACAGAATTGGAAACAGGCTCCAGGCTCTGAGCCATCAGCCCAGAGCCCGACGCGGGGCTCGAACTCACGGACCGCGAGATCGTGACCTGGCTGAAGTCGGACGCTTAACCGACTGCGCCACCCAGGCGCCCCTGTTTTATTTATTTTTAAGACAGAGAGAGACAGAGCATGAGTGGGGATGGGACAGAGAGAGAGGGAGACACAGAATCTGAAGCAGGCTCCAGGCTCTGAGCTGTCAGCACAGAGCCTGATGCGGGGCTCGAACTCATGACCTGTGAGGTCATGACCTGAGCCAAAGTCAGACTCTTAACTGACTGAGCCACCTGGGCGCGCCTAGTTTGCATTTCTTATAGTATGAATGTGGTTGATCATCTTTTGATGTATGGTTGACCCTTGAACCGGGTGGGGCCTCTTAGGGGCAGTTGACATCCCTCTCCCAACCCAGCACAGTTGAAAATCCACATGTAACTTTTGACTCCCCCCAAAATGAACTACAAATGGCCTGCTGTTGACTGGAAGGCTTACTGATAACATAAAGTTGGTTCACAGATTTTGTATGTGAAATGTATTATACACAATATTCTTACACTAAGATAAGCTAGAGAAAAGAAAGTGTTACTGAGAAAATCATTGGGGCACCTGGATGGATCAGTGGGTTAAGCAGTGGACTTGTGTCGGCTCTTGATTTTGGCTGAAGAAATCTCACAAACCGTGAGACCAAGCCTCACGTCAGGTTCCTTGCCGACAGTGTAGAGCCTGCTTGGGGATTCTCTCTCTCCCTCTCTGCCCCTCTCCCATGTGTGTGCTCTCTTTCCCTCTCTTTCTGTCTCTCAGAATAAATAAAAAAATCATAAGGCAGAGAAAATATATTTATAGTACTGTTCTGTGTTATAGGTACTGTAAGTTTACACTGTATGTTCACAAGGTGAATCATCTATAACTACATCAATATTGTCTTAAATGATACAAAACACAGTAGATGTTCCACATATTACTAACACTAGACATCAAAAATGGAAAGATACTGTGAAAAAGAAATTCTTCTTCATTTAGAAGTATAATGATTTATACATTGGTAACAAAGAAGCAGCAGTATGATTGCTTTATGGTAGCCTAGTGTAATTGATAGGATTGCTTCACAGGAGCCTTGCTTATACATTAACAAATGAATTGTTATAAAAAAATTTTTATTGAAAAATTTTTATGATACACAGTATTGCAGTTTTAGAAATGTAATAATGCTGTATTAGAAATGTAGCTAAAAAAAAACCCCGTGATGATAGGCTGATACACAGTTTTTCCAATAATGAGAGAGGCACAGTGTGGTATATAATTCTTTGAAAGCAAAGTTATAAAACAGTAAGAAAAATAATGTGATTAATTTTGTATTAACTGTTGCTCACCTGTATCTATATAAGTATAGGCTAACCGCTTCTATACAAGTCTAGTACACAATGACTACTTAGGCATCTGATGATGGCACAGAAATGCCTTATATGGTTCTTACTGTATAGTTATTAGATTTCACATGAAGACACTCACACAACAGATACGCTTATTAATTGTACAGCATGATTATTAAGTGGAAGTGGATTGTCAGGTCTTCATCCTCATTGCTTTCATGTTGAATATGTAGAGGAAGAGGAGGGGATGGTCTTGCTCTCAGGTGGCAGAAATGGAACAGGTGGAAGAGCTGGAAGGGGAGACAGGAAAGGGATACACATGGTAATTTGCAGTTTCTAACATTTTTGCTTTTTCATTTTTCGAAAAGTATTTCTGTACAGTACCACTGTTTGTGTTAGTTTCGGTGCTAGTATCCTAGAAAGGTCTATGTTGTAAGAGAAGTCAATAGCAGTCTTGAATAATCAGATCCCTTCTGCCAGGTTGTTTAATATCAATTTATTTTCTGGCACTGCTTCTTTTACATCTTTTTTCTCATCTGGCACTGGTTTGGAAGCCCTCATCTCCATCAAGTTGTCTTCTGTTAATTCTTCTGGTGTGGTGTTCATTAGCTTTTAAATTTCTCTAAGATCCATACCTTGAAACTCTTCACCCTTCACCCTTTTTGCTATATCCACAATCTTTTTATTATTACTTTAAAAAATTTTTTAATGTTTATTTATTTTTGACAGAGAGTGTGCGCATGCGCTAGAACATGAGTGGGGGAGGAGCAGAGAGAGAGGGAGACACAGAATCTGAAGCAGGCTCCAGGCTCTGAGCTGTTAGCACAGAGCCCGACACTGGGCTCGAACTCACAGACTGCGTGATCATGACCTGAGCCGAACCGAACACTCAACTGACTGAGCCACCCAGGCGCCCCACTATATCCACAGTCTTTTCCATGATTCCCCCCTTTTAAAAAAAGTCGTTTTTTTCAAGTAGTCTCCATGCCCATTGTGGGGCTTGAACTCAAAACCTTAAGATGAAGAGTCACATGTTCTACTGACTAAGCTAGCCAGGCTCCCCTCCGTGATTCCCTTGATTGGCTCTGTTGTAAGTCCTGTGAAGTCACGTACAACATCTGGACACATTTTTTTACAGCAGGAGTTTATTGTTTCAGGCTTGATGGCTTTCATGGCTCTTTCTATAATAATGATGGCATTTCAGTGGTATAATCCTTACGGACTTTTCATGATGTTCTCGTGGAATTCTCTTCCATAGTGTTGACAATCCTTTCCAAAGAACACCATGTGTAATGAGCTTTAAAGGTCCTTATGACCCCCCTGATCTAGAGGCTGATTATAGAAATGTTGTATTTGGGGGCAAGTAAATCACTTTGATGCCCTTGGTGTTGAACTCATGGGGTTCTGGGTGACCAGAGACATTGTCCAATATCAAAAGAACTTTAAAAGACAGTCCCTTAGTAGCAAGGTATTTCCTGACTTCAGGATCAATGGAATCAATCCAGAAAAAGGATTCTTGTTGTCCAGACCTTGTTATATAACCAAAAGACTGGCAGCTCGTGTCTGTCTTTTCCTTTCAAGGCTTGGGGATTAGCAGCTTTATAGATAAGGGCAGTCCTGATCATAAACTTGACTGCATTTGCACAAGAGTAGAGTTAGCCTATCCCTTCCTGCCTCAAACCCCAGAGCTTGCTTCTCTTCCTTACTAATAAATACCCTTTTTGGGATTTTTTCCCCCCACGAGAATAAGGCGCTTGTGTCTGCATCAAAAACCTGTTCAGGCAGGTTTCTTTTCAGTGCTTTTTTCAGTGGCATCTGGGAACTTGTCTGCTGTGTTTTGGTCGGTGGCAGCTATTTCTCCTGTTATCTTGACGTGTTGTAAGCCAGTCCTCTTTCTAAAATCATGATACTATCCTTTGCTGGCATTAAATTATCCTGCTTTAGATCTTTCATCTTCCTTTTGCTTTAGGTTGTCATATAATGACTTCACTTTTTTCTTGAATCATATTAGAGTGTAGTGTATCCTACACCCATGTAAAAGCTGCATTTTCAATATGAAATAAAAAGGTATTTTTCAAAAAGTGCAAGGTTTTTGCACCTGTTGGCATAGCTGCAGCGGTGTCTTCACAAATTTTCTCTATTTACAGTGGTCCTTATGCTGGATTCGTTTATCTTGAAGCAGCAGGCAACTGTAGCTGTAAAACTCGATCTGTAGTACATATCAAGCAATTCAGCTTTTTCTTGTTAATGTCATGACTTTTCTTTGATTCCTGGAAGCACTTCAAGCAACCTAGTGGCACTTTGTATGGGTCCCATGATGTTATTCAAGGATTACAGTATTACACTAAACACAATGAAAAATACTCAAGAACTGCAAGAGGTTACTTTGTGCTGCAGTATGCAATTTACTGGAGAGACGAACTGCTCACATGGAGATAGGTAGCATGGTACAGTGTTTTAAGTGGATACTCAAAACACGGGCTCATGGCAGTGGCAATAGGAAGTGATATGAAATTATTCTAGTACCACAGTGTGTGCTACAATTCATTTTATGCAGTTATGATTTAACACTGCATCTTTACATTTCTCTCAACTGCAAATGGCATTGTGTATGCTCTTATGTCTTTTTTTTTTTGCATGTTTTGATCAGTTTTAACTTTTTATAGTTAGTGTGTATTTTATGGTAGTAAGTGATAAAATAGACTAGTACTTACATATATCTTATGCATTCCTGACATAACTGTTTCTTAGTTTATTTGCTATTTCTAGGGGGTTTTTTTGCTATTCATTTTGTTTATGAGTTTTTTCAATTTGTCACAAATCTCCAAAAAGTTCTCAAGTATATTTACTGAAAAAATCTGCCTATAAAGTGGATGCGTGCTGTTCAAACCCATGTTGTTCAAGGATTAACTGTACTTTAAAAACATCTATATTAAATAGATAAATAAAAACCATCTGTATTTCTGTTTCTTTGAATTGTCTGTTCATGTCCTTTGCCCATTTTTTTGTTGGGTTGTTGATCTTTTTCATACTGCTTATAAGAGCTCATTAAAAATTGAGGAAAGTAGCTGTTTGGTACATATTTAGCAAATACTTTGTCTCAGTGTTTTGTTTATCTTTGACTTTCTTTATGTAAAAAAGATTTTGTTTTTAAGTAATCTCTACACCCAATGAGGGGTTGAACTCACAGCCCTGCGATCAAGAGTTGCTTGCTCCCCATCGCTTCTCGGCCTTTCGGTTAAGATCAAAAGTATAGTAAGAGTCCTATGCTCCACTGACTGATCCAGCCAGGCACCCCTATTTTTGATTTTCTTATATTTTTAAAAAAATTTTTTTCTAATGTTTATTTTAGAGAGAGAGAGACACACACAGAGTGCAAGTGGGGGAGGGGCAGAGAGAGAGAGGGAGACACAGAAACTGAAGCCGGCTCCAGGCTCTGAGCTGTCAGCACAGAGCCCAACGCGGATCTTGAACTCAGGAGCCTTGAGGTCATGACCCAAGCTGAAGTTGGATGCTTAACTGACTGAGCTACCCAGGCGTCCCTTTTATATACTTTGCCATGCAAAAAGTTCTTATTTTTACTGAATTTCTTAAACCTTTTCTACCCTCTAACTATGCTGCCTAAGTACATATTTAGTACTTGGTATTGTGCCTAATAATTCAAATTAAATGATAAAACACCTAGAAAAAGTATACAGAAGATAATTTTTTTTTTTTTTTTGCTTTTAGAAAATTTCCTGAACTGATAGAACAACAAAAGCAAATATTATAAAACCAATGGAGATTTCTTGCAAAAAAGAAAGGAGGTTTCATAGATTATTTGCTTGAACTAGCATTTACTAAGAATCTACAGTATGCAAAACTATGTCCTGGGTATTGTCTTAAAGGGGATAAGCTTTAGTGAACTTAGAGGTTAGGAAAGATAATGGTAAAAACTAATGGAGCAGAGATCAAATTTAGGAAAGGCAAGACCATCTAGGAAATAGTAGTTCCCTAGATGTTTTGCTTTGAAGCTTCTGGACGACTTCTCGGGTTCAGTCAGATTTCATAATCTCCATTCTTTGTCTGAAGCAAGCCCCAGGGATTTAGTTTGCTTTTTGCATTCTTCATTCCTTTCTTATTTTGGATCTTTGTGATTTAAAGTTTATTTTGAGAGAGAGAGAGCATGCTCGAGTGTGGGAAGGTTAGATAGAGAAGGGGAGAGAGAATCCCAAGTGGGCTTTATGATGCAGGGCTCAATCTCATCATGAACTGTGAGATCATGACCTGAGCTGAAATCGAGTCAGACGTTTGACTGAGCCACCGAGGTGCCCCTTGGATCTTTGTGATGTAGTGTATGCCAAGACTGGCTGTGAAATAAGATAGTCTCCCCATCCAATCCCTTACATTGTTCCTGAAGATAAAACCGTTAATGATAATGGTTTGCTGCTGATCATTATGTGTGCACACTTATAAGGGCTTAAAAAAATAACAAAACGGGGAAGTTGGAAAATACAAGGCATATACATATATATGTTTTAAGTTTATTTTGAGAGAGGGTGGGTGCCAGTGAGCAGGGGAGGAGCAGAGAGAGGAGAAAGAGAATCCCAAGCAGGCTCTGCACTTTAAACATGGAGGCTGATGCAGGGCTCGAACCCACAAATTGTGAAATTATGAGCTGAGCTGAAATCAAGAGTTGGACGCTCAACTGACTGAGCCACCCAGACCCTCACAAGGCTATTTCTAAGTTCTCACAATAATGTGCTATAGTTCTGGATTCTCATGCTGAGATGGTGAGAGGATGGTCAGTTGGCTTTTTTACCTTCTGATTTTATTCTTGCTGGTCCTCTGCCATTAAGACTCCTCTTTTGTCTGAACTTTTATTCCTGAAGGCTATATTGACTCCTTCCTTCATATTAACAAAATGGTCTGGTTTTAATTTCTGTGTAGAGCTAGTCGAAGAGTGAGTAATTTCTTATTTCAGGTATAGCCTATGAACTTACTGGACCTATCTGTGCTTTCTTCTCTTTTATTTCAGGGGATAGTTGCCTTTTTTCCTCCTTCATGGTTCATCCCCCCCCCCCCCCTCCCCATTGCTTGCCTGATGTTAAAATTTACTTTTATTCACATTTTTTGATATTTATATTTGATCATTTATTTGTTTTTAGGTAAAATTTGGTAATACCACCTTTAAAACAGATGTGTATCTCAAGTCCCTCAACCCTCAGTGGAACTCAGAATGGTTTAAATTTGAGGTAAGTTTTAATTATTTTATTTTTATTTTTTTTAAGATTATTTATTTTGAGAGAGAGTGAGCTTATGTGTGTGCAGAGAAGTGGCAGAGATGGGGGAAGGAGAAAGAGAATCCCAAGTGGGCTTTGCTGACAGTGCAGAGCCCAATGTGGGGCTTGATTCCACTAACTGGGAAATCGTGACCTGAGCTGAAATACAGTCTGACGCTTAACTGACTGAAGCTCCTTGAGGTAAGTTTTTAAATGTCAGCATTTTTGAGTATATTTTTTTGGAGGTGAGAGGTGACCCTTTTCCCTTAGGAATATAGGAGTACTTTTTATTTCAGGTATAGTAGTTTTCCTACACCATAAAATTTTTTTTTTTTTTTTTGCTAAGAATATTGCGTTTTTAAAAAATAATGTTAAGAAAATATAGTGTATGAATATAAAAACATTTAAAAAATAGAATCCCTCAGAAGTATTATATTATTGTTACTGTAATTTTAACAGTTACCAAAAATCACTTAAGAACAGTATACAGGGGCACCTGGGTGGCTCAGTCGCTGAGCGTCCAGCCTTGGCTCAGGTCATGATCTCACAGTTTGTGAGTTCAAGCCCCGCATCAGGCTCTGTGCTGACAGCATAGAGCCTGGAGCCTGCTTCTGATTCTGTGTCTCCCTCTCTCTCTCTGCTCCTACCCCGCTCATGCTCTGTCTCTCTCTCTCTCAAAAATAAATAAACATTAAAAAATTAAAAAAAAAAAAAAAAGAATGAACATTAAAAAAAAAATTAAAAAAAAGAACAGTATACAGATTAAATTTTTTAAAAGTTGTAATAAAAAGTATATATAAATGTTGCCATTTTAACCATTATTAAGTATCATTTAATAGCATTAATTATCTTCACAGTGTTGTCTAAACATCACTATTATAAAATTTTTCATCACTCCATGGGGCGCCTGGGTGGCGCAGTCGGTTGAGCATCCGACTTCAGCAAGGTCACGATCTCGCGGTCCGTGAGTTCGAGCCCCGCGTCAGGCTCTGGGCTGATGGCTCAGAGCCTGGAGCCTGTTTCCGATTCTGTGTCTCCCTCTCTCTCTGCCCCTCCCCCGTTCATGCTCTGTCTCTCTCTGTCCCAAAAATAAACAAATGTTGAAAAAAAATAAATAAATAAAACTTTTCATCACTCCAAACAGAAATTACTCATTCAGGGGCACCTGGGTGGCTCAGTCAGTTAAGCATCTGACTTGGCCTTAGGTCATGATCTCACGGATTGGCTCAGTGCTGACAGCTCAGAGCCTGGAGCCAGCTTCCGATTCTGTGTTTCCCTCTCTCTCTGTTCCTCCCTGGCTCATCTGTCTCTCTCTGTCTCAAAAATAAATAAATGTTAAAAATTAAAAAAAAAAAATTCATTCAGCAATAACCCCCATTCCCTCTTCTCCTAGACTCTGATAACATCTAACCTACTTTCTGTCTCTTCGAATTTGCCTGTATTAGATAGAAGTGGAATCATACAATATTTGTGTCTGGCTTTCACTTAGCATAATGTTTTCAAGGTCTATCCATGTTGTGTCATGTATTAGAATTTCTTTATGTTTTATGGCTGAATAATATTCCTCTGTGCATGTGTTTGTCACTGTTTATCCATTTATCTGTTGATGGATACTCAGATTGTTTTCATTTTTTGGCTACTGTGGATAATACTGCAATAAACATTAGTGTACAAGTGTCTGTTTGAGTCCCTGTTTTCAGTTCTTCTGGTTATATGCCTAGAAGTGGAATTGCTGGGTCATATGATAAATTATATATTTAGCATTTTGAGGAATTGCCAGACTTTTCCCTAGCGGCTGCACCATTTTACATTCCCAACAGCATGAATGAGAGTTCCAGGTTTTCCACAACTTTGTCAAGCTTTGTTATTTTTTTTTTTTTAAATTTAAAAGACCAACTATTTATTTATTTATTTATTTATTTATTTATTTATTTATTTATTTAATGTTTATGTATTTTGAAAGAGAGAGAGAGAGAGAGAGAGAGTGAGTATGAGCAGGAAAAGGGCAGAGAGAGGGAGAGAGAGAATCCCAAGCAGGTTCTGTGCTGTAGAGCTTGATGCAGGCTTAATCCCGTGAATTGTGAGATCATGACCTGAGCTGAAATGAAGAATTGGATACTTAATTGACTTAAAAGGTGTCCCTGTTTTTTTCTGTTATTATTATTTTTTTTAACATTTATTTATTTTTGAGAGACAGAGATAGAGCACAAGTCGGGGAGTGGCAGCGAGAGGGACACATAGAATCCGAAGCAGGCTCCAGGCTCCGAGCTGTCAGCACAGAGCCTGATGCAGGGCTCGAACTCACAAACTGTGAGATCATGACCTGAGCCGAAGTCGGAGGCTTAACTGACTGAGCCACCCAGGCGCCCCCCCCGCCCTTTTTTTTTAATCATAGCCATCCTAGTAGGTGTGAAGTGACATTTGCAGTGTAAAATTCATATCCATTTTCCTCATGAATGAGGTGACATGATTTCTTAGGATTAAGGACCATTTGAGTTTCTTGTACTTGGAACTACCACCTGATGTTTTAACTCCCCAGAGAAGATATTTAGAGATGACATTAAGGAGGTAGACTTCACAGGAGTTGGTGACTAGCTTAATACGAAAAATGTAGATGTGATGTTGCAGGTCATTGGTTTTGACTTGCATTTTGAAATGACTAGTAATGGTGAGTCTCTCTTCATGTGTTTATTGGCTATTTGTGTGTCTTCTCTGGAAAACTGTTCAAGTTCCTTGCTCAACTAAAAAAAAATTTTTGGGGGGCTGCCTGAGTGGCTCAGTTGGCTAAAGCATCCAACTTTGGCGCAGCTCATGATCTTTCCGCTCATGAATTTGAGCCCCGTAATGGGCTCTGTGCTGACAGCTCAGGGCCTGGAGCCTACTTCAGATTCTGAGTCTCCCTCTCTCTCTGCTCCTGCCCTATTTACACTCTCTCTCAAAAATAAATAAATATTAAAAAAATTTTTAAGCCCCCCGATGCGAGGCTTGAACTCACGAACTGTGAGATCATGACTTGAACAAAAGTTGGATGCTTAACCCACTGGGCCACGAAGGTGCCTTACTCCTTTACTCATTTTTAAGTTGGATGGTTTATCTTTTTGTCGTTAACTTGCAAAAGTTCTTGTTATTTTTATTTTTTTAATTAAAAAAAATTTTTTTAACGTTTATTTATTTCTGAGACAGAGCTTGAGTGGGGGAGGGGTAGAGAGAAAGGGAGACACAGAATCTGAAGCAGGCTCAAGGCTGTGAGCTGTCAGGACAGAGCCCAACGCAGGGCTTGAACCCACAAACCGTGAGATCATGACCTGAGCTGAGGTTGGTCGCTCAACCAACTGAGCCACCCAGGCGCCCCATAAAAGTTTTTTATATTCTGAATATTAAACTCTTATCAGATCTATGATTTGCAATTATTTTCCTGCATTCAGTAGGTTGTCTTTTCATTTGTTTTTTGGTAGTTTCCTTTGATGCAGAAATGTTTTTAATTTTGCAGTACAATTTATCTTTTTCTTTTGTTGCTCACACTTTCGGTCTCAAATCAGTCTGTTGCCAAATTTGGGGTTATGAAGATTTACTGCCATGTGTTTTCCTAAGATTTTATTATTTTATCTATTATAATAATCTGTTATTATTTATCTGTTTTATCTGTTATTTTATCTGTTATTTTTTTATCTGTTATCTGTTATTTTATCTGTTAGGTCATTGATTAATTTTGAATTAAATTTTATAATAGTGTGAAGTGAGAGTTCAGCTTCATTCTTTTGCATGTGGAAATCTAGTTGTTTCAGTACCATTTGTTGAAGAGACTGTTCTTTTCCCATAGAATGGTTTTGGTACCTTTGTCAAAAGTCAGTTGGACACAGACATATGAGTTAATTTCTGGACTCTCAATTCTGTTCCATTGTTTTATATATCCTTGTGCTATTACCATACTTTTATGATTCCTGTATCTTTGTAGTGAATTTTCAAATCAGAACGTGTGAATCCAACTTTGTTCTTTTGTACTGATTTTTTTGTCATGGAGCATTTTGATTCCCTTTCTGTTTTCTTTCATATATATACGTATATACATGTACATGTATATATACATATACATACACATATACATATACATATATATACACATGTATATATACATATACATATATATACACATTTTTTCCCCTTGCTGTTTTATTTTATTTTATTTTTTTTTTAATTTTTTTTTTCAACGTTTATTTATTTTTGGGACAGAGAGAGACAGAGCATGAACGGGGGAGGGGCAGAGAGAGAGGGAGACACAGAATC
>NW_024412407.1:25891592-26081088 GCF_014898765.1 Herpailurus yagouaroundi
AAATAAATAAATAAAATTGACATTATGTATTTTGAAAATGCATCAGTTTGCACATGCATAAAATCTTTTTTGTCATTGTAAACTAAGTATTAAGATAAAAATGTGGAATATAAGAATCAGAGAAAGTAGTTAGACAAACTTGATTACATGATTTCAGATGGAATTAGAATAACAGTGTTTTTCATCATCCTAGCAAAACATTCAAATGCTCATATAGCTTCATTTTGATGGCTTTTTCTTTCTTCCATAACCTTAGAAATGGTTAAAAAAAAAATAGTCTTGTTGGGGCACCTGGGTTCCTCAGGTTGTTGAACATCCAACTCTTGACTTTGGCTCAGGTCATGGTTTTGTGGTTTGTGGGATCAGGCCCCGTGTGGGGCTCGGTGCTGATGATGTGAAGTCTTCTTGAGATTCTCTTTCTCCGTCTCTTTCTGCCCCTTTTTTGTTTGTGTGCTCACTCTTTCTCTTTCTCTCAAAAATAAATAAAAATATTTTTGGTGAATTACATTTTTTATTGGAATGGTAGGAAGAGGTGGGCATTATGTATTAGTAATTTTCATGATATGGGGCATTAATACATAAGAATATTTCATTTTATTGATGATGCAGTACTAGTAATTTTTAAAGCTGCAAAATACTCAAGTAGCTAACTTTGAAAAATAATATATTTGCATTTTTATTAAATAAGGGATTTTTATAATATTAATGAGATTTAGTAACTGAAGTTACTAGCCATTTCCCTTAAAATTTACCAAGTTTACTATTTTGGCTAGTACTTCTAGTAATAGTGTATATTGTGTGAAAAATGTTCCTTCATAAATTTTTTTTTTAAGTTTGTTTACTTCTGAGAGAGAGAGAGAGCAGGGGAGGGGCAGAGAGAGAGGGAGAGAGAGATTCCCAAGCAGGCTCTGCACTCTCAGCACGGAGCCTGACGTGGGGCTCAAAATCACAAACTGCAAGATCATGACCTGAGTTGAAACCAAGAGTCGGAAGCTTAACCCACTAAGCCACCCAGGTGCCCCAAAAATGTCCTTTTTAAAAAATGTTTACTTATTTGTGTGTGTGAGAGAGACAGAGAGAGCTAGCCTGAGTTGGGGGAGGGACAGAGAGAGAGGGGAGAGAAAATTTCAGACTGTACTGCCAGTGCAGAGCTCAGCATGGGCTCAAACTCACGAACTATGAGATCATGACCTGAGCTGAAGCTAAGAGACGCCTCACTGACTCAGCCACCCAGGTACTCCTGAAAAATGTTCTTAAACTTTGTGTTTATAGTTAACGTTTGTTATATGCTTTTTAAACCTTTTTTGTCCGTTGTAATTGGCCTTAGTTTATATGTTCTGAACTCTTAAATAAATATCATGAACAAATGGATGTTTAGTTTTCTTTCATGTAAAAGAAATATTACTCCAGGCAGCGTAATGGTATTTGGAAGCTCCATGCAATCATTTGGAACCCAGGACCCTTTTGTCTTTCTTTTCCATCATTCACAGCCTGTGGCTTCCATATTCATGGTCATGTTAGCCTCCAGTTTAGCAGCTGGAGTTCCAGTGATCACATCAGTATTCTAGGCTGGAAGAAAGAGCTGGAGTAAAATGGAATACAGGAGAGGTGGTGATCAGTGGAGTGGGAGGAATATTTCAAGGCAAATTCAAAATATTATGCAATATCATCCATAAATTTTTAATTATGTCTGACTTATAGGGAAGGACCCTCTTTTTTGAAAGTGAATCATCCACATTATTACATTAGTGATAGCAACAATAATTCCTTCTTATACTTTAATACTTAAAATAATCTTCAGAAGTTGGATTGTTAGCCTAAAATCAACAAGAAATTGAATGGGGGTGGGGAAAGGCATATTTCATAATTAAGTTAAAAAACTAACCAAAGTGTACGACTGCAGAGCTATCACTTGACCAAAGCATATGTAAGGAAGATACAGGGATTTTAGTTAACCACAGACTCTTTTTTTTTTTTTTTTTTTTTTGGCTCACAAACTCTGTCTTAACAGTATGGTGTGTCTGCTGTAATGACAAACATCCATAGGCTGCATTTAAAAAGTATAATATTCTAATTATAGGAAATAATAATCCTTTTATATTTTGTCCTTGTCTTACTAATATCTATAATATTGTGTTCAATCTAACCACTACCTTTGATGAGGAGAACCGGCAAGTTAGAGGATGGAATGGTATACAGAGGAGGGCAGCCAAAATAGTGAACATGTCTTCCATAAGGGAGAAATCTTTTTTGCCTCATTCTTTGCCTTAGTCAGTTTGGGCTGCTGGTAACAGAATACCATAGACTGGCTGGCTTAAACAATAGCATTTTATTTCTCACATTTCTGGATCCTGGGAAGTCTGAGATCAGGGACCATCATGGTTTTGTTCTAGTGAGGTCCCTCTTTCTGCTTTGTAGACCGTTGTCTTCTTGCTATGTCCTCAGATGGCCGGGAGAGATCATCTCTCCCTGTCTTTACTTATAAGGATATTAATCCCATTCATGAGGTCTTTGCCCTTATGACCTAATTACCTCCCCATCTCCAAATAACATCATGTTGGGGATTAGGGCTTCAACATATGGATTTTCAGGGGATAGAAACATTTAGTCCATTGCATTTTCCATTGTAGTCCCTCTTTATAGCTAGTGCTTGCTTGGCATGTGGTAAGAAATTGATAATAAGTAAAAGGAGAGAGAATAAACATTTCATTTACTTAACTCATGAACTTAAATTGTTTTTTCTTACAAATAATATTCAAAATATTATGCAATATCATTCATAAATTTAATAATTCATAAATTCATAAATTCATAAATTTAATTTTTAGAGAAGGACCCTCTTTTTTGAAAGCTAATCATCCAGATACATTATTACATCAGTGCTATCAACAATAATTCCTTCTTAATTTTTTTTAAGCAATCTTCACACCCAGCATGGGACTCAAACTCAACCCTGAGATCGAGAGTTGCATGCTCCCCAGACTGAGCCAGCCAGGTGCCCCAGTTTTGCCTACAGTTTTACTCTGCGAAATTGTCTTCAGAATTTATGGTATCATTGTTCTCATTATCATCCTTGCACTCCTGTAGGTAATCTATGGAAGCTGTTTTGACATTCCTTAAGCATTTTTGCTTGACGTTATAAGCAGAGTAGTGAAACACTGAATAACTATGTAGAAAAGGAAATTAAAACCTTTTGGGTGTTAATCATCTTATGTTTGTGCCTGGAGGCAAATTGTACTTTTTTTCTTTAGAAATTTGGCATCTTTTATAGGAGAAGGGGTTACAACTTTTGTGCAGATTAATCCCTTTACCTTTGTGCTTAGAGATCAATGTATACTTTTTTTTTTCAGAAATAAGTAATCTTTTACATTTGTCATATGTATATATTTATGGTAATGAAGATTTTTAAATTAAAAGGTTTAATTTTAAGGTATACTTTTAGGTGGACGATGAAGATTTACAAGATGAACCTCTACAGATCACAGTTCTTGACCATGACACATACAGTGCAAATGATGCCATTGGTAAAGTGTACATTGATATTGACCCTTTACTCTACAGTGAAGCTGCAACAGTCATCTCAGGGTGGTTTCCAATTTATGATACCATACATGGTAAGGAGTATATTTTAAGAAAATAAATCATAGTTTTTAAAATTTATCCTTAAACACTTTTGTGCTACACGTGGTGGTTTTAAAATATCTTTAAAAGATGTTTTCTTTTTAATAGTCATAAAGTATTATTGGTAGAATTGTTATTTTTCTGAACATAATTTGAAGTAATTCCTTCTAAATATATGCAGTGTAGTAAGTTAATGCATTATTTAAAAATCATCTAACATTGGTACTGTGTTTCTAAAACATTTTCAAGTGGATAATGTTGATATTTTTCTGCTTAAAAATTCTTCAAGTTTTTTGTTGCCTAAAGCAGGGTTCTCAAAGTGTGGTCTGGGGACACCTAGGGGTCCCTGCACAGGTTCTATGAGGGAGATGAGAAATTTTAATATGATACTTACATGTCATTTGCCATTTTTATTCTCACTTTCTTACAAGTGTACAGTGGAGTTTTCTAGAGGTTTTATGATGTATGGTGTTACCACACATTGAATGCAGAGCAGAAATGAGAATCTAACTGTATTCTATTAAGCTAGACATTATAGAAAATTACAAAAATGTAACAGTGCTATTTTACTAATTTTTTTTGGTTTTCAAAATAGTTATTTTTATAAAAATGTTTATAGTAATATTTTAAAAAATTCTCAGCTTTAGTTTTAATTTTCATTCTAAATTTTAATTTTAATTTTAACATGGTAAATGTTGATACATGACCCATGTAAACAAAATCTCTTTGAGGTCTTCGATAATTTCTAAGATTGTAAAAGTGGTCCTGTCATTAAAACATTTGAGAACTGCCAGCCTGCAAATATACTGTTCTTTTAGAATGACAGATGGACCCGTAAAGAGCTGGCAGATGTTTCTGTCTACAGTCTAACATCTTTCTGCCTGTTTTACATTTTTGACCTGGCAATTCCATTGATAGTAGTTTCTTATCAGAAAATTAAGATGTTTGCTGAGATTTATGTAAGAGTATGTTTATTGTGATACTTAGATCCTATTATTATTTATTAATGTTTACAATGGTAAAATGTATTGGAAAAAAGGATTTACTTAAATAAATTAGAGCATATATAGACCATGAATTATACAGCCAGAACGAACTGCGTGTTTTAAGAATACAATGGCACAAGGAAATAAAAGGATTTGTGAAATTGTAAAATTTTATAGAATTCAGATTATAAAACATTATTATAGGATGATTCCATATTTGTTTAAAAACAAAAGAATTGCATATATGTGATATCATTGGATAAATTGGCAGAATACATAATAAAATGTTTATTCTTGGATAGTTTTATTTCTGGACTGTAATCCTATTTTTCTTCTTTTCCTCTTTTGCTTTTTTCTATGTAAATGTATTATCTTTGTAGTTAGGAAATAAAATCCAATCCCATAGTAAATTACCAATAAAACAATTGGTATTAATTGGAATTAATCTGGTTATTAATTGGTATTAACAATTGGAATTAATCTGGGCTTGCATTAAAGGCATGGCAGTATGAATGAATGAATTTTCTAAATATTTTATATTAAATACTGTTTATAATTGGTTTAGTATGTTTATGGACCCTTTGTTAGGAACATAATCTCTTATTATTATTTCAGTGGGTAAATGAGCAAGTCACTCTTAGAAGGCCTTCCTCAATAAGTATGAATTTGACATGAAGTCAGGATAGTCCAGTAAAAATATTTAGTGAATGTTAAGAGATAGAGACTGGGTCATTTTTATTTATTAGGTCATGTTGAAAACCCTTATTTTTGGAATTTCTTAGCTCATTTTAACTTACTACATTCATTGAAAAGAATTAAACTTCTTTTGTGTTAAATCAGATTCTTCCATTTGTTGTTAAGACCACTTACTCTGGGATCATAAAGATCTGACTTCTAATCCTGGCTGTACTACTTAACTAGTTACTGACACTATGCAAATTATTTAACTTTTATTAAACTTTAATGTCTTCCTCTGTAACATGAAGATGATAGTACTACGGAAATTGCCTTACTGGGTTGGTGTGAGCACTTTGAGATACTACTTATAAAGCATTTAGAATGTTATCCATGCTCATTTATTACCGTCATCATCGTCATCATCGCTGTCATCACTTTAAATGGGGCTCCTTTCCAGTTACACTTGATTCAAATAAGTAGAGACTTGTAATAGAAATGAAAATTCTATTCATTCTTTAGTGTATACATGTTCTTCAGAAAATGTAATAAATTACTTACAATGAACATAATTAGGAAACAAAGCATTGCTATTATGATTGATATGTTATTTTTAAAATTTTTTTTTAAGTTTATTTATTTATTTTGAAAGAGAAAGAGAGAACAAGTGGGGACAGACAGAGAAGGAGACAGAGGATCTGAAGTAGGCTCTGTACTGACAGTAGAGAGCCCAATGTGGGACTCAAACACAGGAACTAGGATATTGTGAACTGAGCTGAAGTCGGACCCCAACTGACTAAGCCACCCAGGCACCCTGATTAATACATTATCTTTAAATCATCAGTTGGCATTCATTTGCTGGATTATTTAATTGTGCTTTATTTTGTTAACGTAGAAACTTGATTTCCTTTTGAAATTCTAGGTATCCGTGGGGAAATCAATGTAGTTGTAAAAGTAGACCTCTTCAATGATTTAAATCGATTTAGGCAGTCATCATGTGGAGTCAAATTCTTTTGCAGTAAGTAAACACATTTTATTTCTCATTTAACAGGAAACTTAATTTTTAAATATAGGAAATCAAATATTTCATAAAGCTAATGGAAAACCTGTAATACTTTGGTTTTAATGCCAAAGAGAAAATTATTAATCTCTTAGAAACAATTATTGTAGCTCTGGGGACTATTTATCTGATTTTAAAGTAAATGCAACCTTTTTTTTTTTTTTTTTTTTGAGTTCATAGAAATTTTTGTTAGAATAGTCCATTGGGGCATGAGGTATGCTTGGTTATCATGCCTACGAAGTCAGAGGAGTTTGTGAGGCAGCAGGAAGGAGATCACTCTTCCTGACCCTACTCTAGCTTGTACTTCAGCCTCTACTCCAGACTCTGGAAGGAATCACATTAAACATTGCTGGTAACAGTTGCTTAATGCCAGTAGAAAGAGTGACTGGTGAAGATTTTGGATTCTTTCCAGAATTTTAAATAACAATCCATATATTAATGAAACAACTTAATCTTGTTTACTTAAATCTTATGTTAATAAATATTGGGTCCAAAGGTGGAGAATTGATTGCTAAAGCACCACATAATAATACAACTCTGAAATATCTAAGAATGACTAGAAACAAGTTTGAAAATACAGGTAGAATGTTTTTTTTCAGGAATGCTACAAATTAATTCATCCTTAGAGAAGTGATATCCTAGTGACTGTGGTCTGGAAATGCAAAATGTGCTAGCATTTGCTACAGTCCTACCTGAAAACCAAACAACTAAGGGAATAAGCCTACACCTGCCTATACTGTATGGTGAACAGGAAGAGTCCACAGTTCATCTAGGCCACCTATTGAAAGAAAATCACTGCCTTGCTGAACTGCTTATGTGTAAGCATGATATTATAAAACAGGTGACTCTGTATCTGAATAGTAGCATATGCTACCTTGATGTCAGCTGATTGTCAGTAGTCAGCAGCAACATAAGGGGAGATGGACTTGTACTTTCACAATCAATGAAAAAAAATCCCACACTCTCATATCTACATTTGGGGAAACAAATTTGATGAGGCTACATGTGTGACATAATTAGATTTATGCGGAATGGGCTACAATTAGATAATAGAGATATGGAGCCATTTGTGGTGGGTGGACATGTGTATTTTGAAGACTCCAGTGGCCTTGCCAAGCATTATTATTGGACACAAACTTATGGAGAAGCTTGCAGCCACTCATCTAATGCAAATTTTACTCTTGTCCAGTAGGGCAACCTCTGAAAAACAAGCTCTGAAATAATTTTCACATATCTTCATTATTTTCACAGAGATGAATATTTTACTGCTTATTAAATTTTTCTTTTATGAATTAGAACAAGTTGCTCTTGTCAAATGTGAAAAAGATATGACTGACTATAATGAACTATATATAACTGTCAAAAGGAAAAGAAAAATCCATTGTTATTTTACTGTAGTATAAGACAATATAAGATAGGAGCAAAGCACTCTAGCCAAACCTTGTGCTGCTATCCAAAATTCAATAGGCATCTACAGTTACAGTCCCTCAAGTGCCACGTAGTATGGGCTGGCATTGGCAGATGTGGGCAGTCACAACCAGCCTCGATTCATAGGATTGAAAACTCCTAAGTAGTTGAGTTAGCTTTAAGGCATGGATGATATCCATTTTAAGAGACTAGTTCGGTGTAGATGTTCTCAGGTTTTCCCCCGCCCCCCCCCCCCCTTTTTGTTGTTGTTTTTGTTTGTTGGTTTTAGGTTCTCCCCTTTTTGAATCTGACTAGATCTTATTTTAAATCTAATGACATTTGAAATTCTATATATTAAATGAGTTTATGTAGTATAGACTGCCGAACCAGTTGGCCACATGGCCATGGATTATTGGAAACTGCAGGGCTTTATGACTCCTCAGATTGTCAGAAAGGTAATAGTTTGATTTTTGAGGCTGCAATATGTGTTGTACAGAACTTTTTCAAAGTACTTTGAATAAAGTGTTTTGTATTCATTATCCACTTTCTGCCTATTTTTTTAATGATTAACCAGATGACTTTAATTTTGGTTTTTTAAACTTTGTATTGAATGCTGTTTAAGGTTGTCTATAGCTGTTTTCTAAATTATAAAAATACGATTTGTTTCTACTGTGTTTGCTGTAAGAAAGATGAGAGGTCTCATTAAAGAAAATGATTATTTCTAAGAATAATATGGAACTTAGAAGACTGATTGGAAGTATAACTATTATAATTACATTGAAATTAGCACAGTAAAAGGCATTCTTGTATTATATATTCAAAAGGTAAGAACTTAGTTGTAAATTTTTTTTAATTGAATTTAATCTTGTGATAAATAGAACCATAACAGGTAATTTCTTTTAACAGCAACATCTATTCCAAGGTGCTATAGAGCTGTAATAATTCATGGGTTTGTAGAAGAGCTTGTAGTCAATGAAGACCCAGAATATCAATGGATTGATCGAATTCGTACACCAAGGGCATCAAATGAGGCCAGACAGAGACTCATTTCTTTAATGTCAGGTATTTGAAAAAACAAAAACAAACTTTCTTACTGATTTACTTAACACTGTTACAATTTTTACTTCCTTTTGACATGCTACCTGAAAGTTAACAGTGAGGGCTATGAATTATGAATGACTGATTCCCTACCCTTGGCCCCATCTTCCTGAACATACCTGCATTGCCATTTTATAAGAGGAAGTCTGAACCAGAAGCTTGTATTTCCTTCTTAACTAGGTAGACAAAGGAATTTGTGCTCATAAAGTGGCCTGGTAGAAAGAACCCTGAGCAAGGAAGTAGGGAACTGGGTTCTAGTTTTCCTTCCTCTAGTATTTCTTTGTAGTCAGAGTTTAGGTAATCTGTCTAGAGTTTTTTGTTGCCTTTTCATAGTCCTTCTCTGACAACTTGGTGTAGCTCCCTGTATTTTTCCCTGACACTCTTACCCCATTATGTTTCTTTATTTTTCTTTGAAGAACTTGTTTACCATTTAAAATTTGTATGTATATGTAAATTTACATGTATATAAATTTACATATATATCCGACAATAAGTATAAATATTATGTTTAATAAATATATTTTATACTTACACATAATAAATTTGTTTTAAATATAAATTATAAACACCTTTATATTACATTAATATTACATATTAATGAATATACCAAACAATATTTATGAATCAGTATAAATATATTTATACCTAATATATAATGTTATAGTTACTATATTAAATAATATATCTTTTTTGTTCACCTCTGTGTTTCTAGCACTTAGAAGAAAGGAAGAATGCCAGGCACATAGTACACAACCAAAAATTATTTGGTAAATGAATGCATGAATGAGTGAATCTTAACTTGCCGCATCTGTAAAGTGCAACTAGTAATATCTTACCTCCCTGAAATGTAGGAGGCTGGAGCAGATAATCTTTTAGGTTCTTTTCAAGTTCTAAAAATCTGTGATTTTTTTCCAAGTCTTTTTTTATCGCTACCATATCCAGTCTTGTATCATGTAATGTCAAGATCTGAAGCAGAATGAGTTTTCTTCCTTTTTTTGTAGGTGAACTGCAGAGGAAGATTGGCTTGAAAGTACTTGAAATGAGAGGAAATGCAGTTGTTGGGTACTTACAATGTTTTGATCTGGAAGGCGAATCTGGGTTAGTGGTACGCGCCATAGGAACAGCATGTACACTGGATAAACTAAGTAGCCCGGCAGCATTCCTTCCTGCATGTAATTCCCCATCCAAAGAAATGAAGGAGTAAGTATGAATCAATGAATTGTTCTTATGGAGCTTTTTATCTTTTACCTATATGCTTTCATTTGATTTGAAATATTCTAGTAGACTTGTTTAACATACATTTTTCCCTGTGGTGATTGTTTTTTCCTTTGGTGATTTTTATTAAAGGTGACATGAAAATCTGAAGGTTAAAAGTATTTAGGTGTTCCTGATATTTTATTTATACTGTCTTAATATGAAATTCAAGTTAAGTAATGTAAAACTAAACTGAGTATTTCAGATCTTTAGACACCGTATATTTAAAGCTTAAAATGGGTATTTATGGAATTTTTACTTACTCTCTGGGAAATGCTTAAAACCCAGTACTATACTTGATCTTACTATGCTTATTAGCAACATAGTATAGAAAGAAGTATAGCAGGACAGGTTGGCCTTGTGTAGGGGTCTCAGATGTAAATGTCTACAGAGACCAGATAGTTTATATATATATATATATAAATAATCGAGTGTAATTAAATAGGGAGTACAGAGGACTGTGTAAAGCCCATGGTGACACTTTTTTTCTGTAAAAGGCTGGATAGGAAATATTTCATGCACTAGCCATACAGTTTCTGTCTTTGTTTATCAGGAAAAAAAGGAGTTTGTTGATTTTGATCTAAAGGAATTTAGACTCATACATTTTTAAAAAACTAAGCGTGATTCAACAAAATACTTTGGTTGGCTGGATTTGGCTTATGTGTTGTCATTTGTGTCTAAGGCAGAAGATTTTCAATATGGTGGTGATCTACAAGGAATTTTTATTTTTTATTCATTATTTTTTAAGTTTTTAAAAAATGTTTTTTAAATTTATTTTTGAGAGAGAAAGAGATAGCGTGCAAGCAGAGGAGGGGCAGGGAGAGAGGGAGGCACAGAATCTGAACCAGGCTCCAAGCTCTGAGCTCTCAGCATAGAGCCTGATGTGGGGCTCGAACTTGTAAACCACGAGATCATGACCTGAACCAAAGTCAGATGCTTAACTGACTGAGCCACCCAGGTGCCCTAAAAGTTTCTTTAAAAAAATTTTTTTCTTAGTGTTTGTTTATTTTTGAGACAGAGACAGAGCATGAGCAGGGAAGGGGCAGAGAGAGAGGGAGACACAGAATCAGAAGCAGGCCCCAGGCTCCAAGCCGTCAGCACAGAGCCTGACGTGGGGCTCGAACTCAACTGCAAGACCATGACCTGAGCCGAAGTCAGACGCTCAACCGACTGAGCCGCCCAAACGCCCCTAAAAGTTTCTTTTTTAAATTTATTTATTTATTTTGAGAGAGACAGAGACAGCATGAGTGGGGGAGGGGCAAAGAGGGAGGGAGAGAGAGAACCTCAAGCAGGCTCTGCACTGCACGTGAGATCATGACCTGAGCCAAAACCAAGAGTCAGATAGATGCTTAACCGGCTGAGCCACCAGGTGACCCTGGGAATTTTTAAAATGAAAGTTTTCGGGCCACCTGGGTGGCTCAGTTAAGCATCCAACTTCAGCTCAGGTCATGATCTCATAGTTGGTGAGTTTGAGCCCTGCATCATGCTCTGTGCTGACAGCTCAGAGCCTGGAGCCTGCTTTGGATTCTGTGTCTCCTTCTCTCTCAGCCCCTTACAGGCTCATGCTCTGTTTCTTTCTCATTCAAAAATAAATAAACATTAAAGAAATTTTTTTTAAATGAAATTTTTCTGTCATAATGATTGGGATGAGGAGGACGATCATGGTTGAGGACTAGAAATGGTGACTGTCCTACACACCAAGGGACAACTCTGTACAATGAAGACTTGTTGTTTTTTTTTTTTTTTTTTAAGTTTATTTAGAGAGAGAGAGAGCAAGCAGGGGCGTCGTGGGGGAAGGAAGAGAGGGAGGGAGACAGAATCCCAAGCAGGCTCTGTACTGTCAGCACAGAGCCCTGTGCAGGGCTTGAACTCATGAGATCATTACCTGAGCTGAAGTCACGAATCGGATGCCTAACCAACTGAACTGTTGGCGCACCTGGACTTGTTCTATCCTAAATGCCAACAGTACTTCCATTGAGAATCACTGATTTAGAGATTCTTGTAGATTAAGGATCACAAATTTTTCTTGGTAAATGACCAGAAGGTACAGGTAAATAATTTAGTCTTTGCTAAAATAACTACTCAACTTTGCTATTGTAGCATGAAAACAGCCATTGACAGTATGCAAATGAGTGAGTGTGGTTGTGTTCCAATAAAACTTGATTATTTACAGAACAGATTGCAGATTATTTACAGAACAGACCTGTAAGGTATGATTTGCTGACCCCTGCCCTATATTATCAGGGAGTCAGGATGGATTCTGTAGTCAGAAAAATCGAAATGCTTCCCAGTTTAGCAGTAGTCAAGAGAGGTTGACTAGAAAACAATTACAATCTTTTTTTTTCAATTTATTTTTAGTTCCAGTATCATTAACATACAGTGTTATATTAGTTTCAGGTGTACAATATGGTGATTCAACTTTTCATTTATTTTTAATTTTTTTTTAACATTTATTTATTTTTGGGACACAGAGAGAGAATGTGAGCCGGGGAGGGGCAAAGAGAGAGGGAGACACAGGATCAGAAGCAGGCTCCAGGCTCTGAGCTGTCAGCACAGAGCCCCACATGGGGCCCAAACCCAGGAACTGTGAGATCATGACCTGAGCCAAAGGCAGACGCTCAACTGACTGAGCCACCCTGATTCAACTTGTTTTTTAAGCAATATTTTTAAAAATGAGATTTTCCTTTT
The DNA here is from genome assembly GCF_014898765.1 of Herpailurus yagouaroundi. Lineage (NCBI taxonomy): Eukaryota > Metazoa > Chordata > Mammalia > Carnivora > Felidae > Herpailurus > Herpailurus yagouaroundi. The sequence continues at coordinate 25,904,382 of NW_024412407.1, forward strand.
AGGCTTATTCTTTTTGTTTAATTATTTCCCTTCTGGTAGCCTTCAGTTATTTAGATTAAATTTTAGTCACAAGAGGGTGCATAGTATTCTATCTATTGCCTAATTTTTTTGGGAAATCCCTTGACAAGTGAAATAATTGTTTAAAGAAAGCCACTTATATTTTTAATGTTTATTTTTGACAGAGAAAGAGACAGAGCAAGCGAGTGAGCAGGGGATAGGCAGAGAGAGTGGGAGATACAGAATCTGAAGCAAGGTCCAGGCTCCATGCTGTCAGCACAGAGCCTGATGTGGGGCTCAGACTCACGAACCCTGAGATCATGACCTGAGCCGAAGTCGGATGTTTAACCTACTGAGCCACCCAGGCGCCCCTGTGAAATAATTGTTTTAAATAAACTGAAGAGTGAATTTGCTTTATATTCCATTTAAGATATGTCTTAGAAAGATATGAACTGCCTGCTACCACAGGTAAAGTCAAATTGCAGGTGTAACTTTTTGAGGGATTCAGGTTTTATTTTCATTTTCCACACCAAATTAAAGACCTGGGCCCCTCCTTCTCTTGCCACCCTCTAGCTTTATCTAAGTTGCCTGAAGGGGCCTGGCTTTGTAGCTGTGATGTCTGAAGTTTTCCTCTTTCCACTAAATTACTTAGTGGAAAGAATGCTGTATTATCTGTTGGTGTCTTAGGATGATATATTGATAGTAATGGAGTACTTTTTGCCTACATTCAGGAATAGTTCCATTAATGTAAGTCTTCTGGGATTGTGTAAGTGTTCTTATTTTCTAATTTTGTTGTAGCCATCTGCCTTAAATTGTCAAATATTCACACCATGAAGAATTTAAGTTGCTTCATTAAGATTTTCTGAAAGGCATCTTACTACCACAGTCATGCTGTTTAAAAAAAAACAAAACTAACTACTACTCAGGCTTCTTTATTTTAGCCACCTTCTTTGTATTTTTGATAATCAATTTGGGTGCTAGTTTAAATTGTTTTATGATTCAACTGATTGTAATAATTATAGATGTTTAATTATAACTGATTCTAGATAAGAATTTGATAAAAGGTAGTTTGGATTATATTCCTGTCTGAATGGATTTATTATTAGAAATGTCACTGAGGTATTATTGCAAGATAATCTTTCATACAGGAGACTGATAAGAATTAGAACTCCAAGAATACAGATGGTATTTGGGATTTTAATTAGATGTCATACATTGAAACTTTTACAATGTTCATTTTATTTTATTCATTTTATTTTACCTTTATTAATGGTGTGTTCTACTTCATTGGTTTATTTTTTTCCTTTCAGATGGTTAGTGTAATGCATAATGTAAATCTCTTTGATATGTCCTTGCTGAAGTATTTTGATGATAGAAAGTGCATTTAAATACAATTTACTGCTTCTCTACTTACAAAAAAAGGACTTTCTAAGAGATATTAATTGTAATTTCTCCTCTGTACATCCCTGATTCTTAGAATTTTTAACTTCATTAGTCACTTCAACAGAGAAAGGAAAAGCAAATAAAACCTCACTCAGTTGTTTGTATATACATAGGTCACCAATGAGATGTTTGATTTTTATCAGTTGTATTAAACACATTTTTAACTTAAACTAGTAACAAAAACAGAAACCTTGTTCTATTGTAAAATCAGTGATGTTTTCAGAAAGTAGTCCGTAGACTATGTGAAAGACGTATTGTTGCCCATTAATGATAGCTCATGTTTGAACCTTGACAGACTGTGATTGTTGGGAATGTTCACTGGCCAGTAAAAAAGAAAAGGCCAGGAAGAGTTGAGCTCTTGATCTGCTTTTAATTTGAATTCTAAAAAATGAGGATATATTTTTAGAGTATATTCACATTTGATTCTTTTTCCCTCATGCATGAGTGAAGGCAGTACGTAGTGAAATAATTGCTAATATGAAGTATAGGATTCTTAGTTTAATATGCCATTCCTACCATTCAACGTAACTGTGCCCTTTTAGCAAAATTTCCTCATGAAAATGTAAATATTATATGTGAATATGTATCTGTGTACGTGAGCTAGATATATCTATACATACATATAGATATGATCTTTCAGGATGTCGTTGATATCTTACAAAATTTCAATTCAGAATGTAGTTTAATAAATTCTGTTTAAATTTAAATAATATATTCTGTTTGACAGCTAGATAAAAATTATCTATATTGTTTTATTAATGTGTTTTGAAAAGCAATGTCCCCTTGCTTTGTTTTTTTTTCCCAGTGTAACCTGTTTTTTAAGCAATATACTTGGTGTGCTAAAATACTGGAATGTTTACATTTGCTTATATCCATTTCATTCATTTTTCTCTGTGCTGTCATTTCTCATATTCTTAAGTACCACTATTACAGAAACAGTTCTGTTAAATTTTCTTTATGGAAAAATATAATTAATTACATCCATTCAATTTCAGAAGTAACATAAGAACTTTATATTTGACTTTTCACTTTTATGGGTGTTTTGTCCCTAAAATACTGTGTAGTAAGTAAGCTTTATGGTGATGAAAACATTTTAAACATCTTAAAATACAAATCTTAGTCTTTTTCTTATTTAATGCCACTATTTCTGCTTGCTATTTTTCTTATTCACAGTCCTAATTATTATTATTAATCTGATCATTTAAAACTATAACTGTATCCTGTCAAGTTAGTATTTAGCTATTCTTTTTAAATTTTGACTTGTTTTTTGCATGTTGGAGATTAAAAATTCCTCTCCCCTAACTAAAGCTCCTTTGAAATTATTTTAACATAACTTTGCTATCTGTTGTATGTATTGTTTTCTTTTCTTCCGCTTTGACTACAAATTCCCTCAGGTCTCCGCTGGTTCATCCTCCAAGCCATGGATGCCGCTCGACTCACAACAGCCCAATTCACACTGCTACTGGCTCACGACTTACTCAGAACTTCTCTGTGTCTGTTCCCACTCTCATCTATACTGGTACGAGACTGCTCAGACTCCAGAGCTGGGGAAGGCAGGCCACAGGCAGCATGGCTGCCAAGGGCAGGCAGGCAGGCAGGTAGGCAGGTAGCTTAGGTTAGGCAGGTACCATCAGTCTTTTCCTTCTCCTCCTTTTCTCACTTGAAGTCCAGCTGCAGTGAAGAAATCCAGTATTTAGCCACCGCAGAGGTTCTAACTACTTGGAAGTGAAAGTGTTCTTCTAGCTTCCAAAGTCTCTTCCATAGATCCTCTAAGAACCCTATTGTATGTATGTATCCTGTAAGTTTTTAGGGCAGTCCTCTAGGATTTGCCATTATTTCTGCATTTGGTTAGAAATAAAATTGATTACTGGATTCTATATGAAATAGCTGGCAAGGCTTCTGATTTGCTTATTTTATTATGTATAAAACCTGTTACATAGTAGGGTCTGTTTTATTCTGTGGAAGAGAGCTTTGGAAAACAGGTAAGCAACTATTCTGTGTAAAATACAATTGTTCTGTGTAGCTGTATTCATTTTTCTCTCTGTTGTGTTTTTAGCTGTGGCACTCTTGATGCTATAGGATAAGGAAACATTTTTCTTTTGAAGATATCAGTGTGTGCAAATATAAAAACAATTGTGAATATTTGCACATACCATTTGCAGCATCATTTTTTCTTTTGTAACTTAAAAAAAGCATTGTTTATTTGAAAGTATTTTCAGTCATGTATTTATTCTTTTTGTTTATTTCTCCTTTTAATATTTTTTACCCCTTTAGTCTGTCATCTCATGCTTCTTTGCTTTTTTACTTGGCTTATTAACTGTTCCAGTGCAGATGATTTTTTCTCTGGAGAATGATGAATGGTTAAATAGCAATTGGTTGTCTTTGACCTCATACCCAGCTCCACACTTAAGAAATGACTGCTGGCCCTGCCCAATACTTTCCTGGTGTTTGGATCATGCTGCCTTCCGTCACGTCCTTTGGCACATGATTGCTTAATATTTCTCCACCTTCTTCTGGCAGGATTCCCTTCAATGAAGATCCCAATCCCAATACTCACTCATCAGGACCCTCAACCCCTCTGAAAAACCAAACTTATTCCTTTTCACCTTCCAAGTCCTACAGTCGACAGTCCTCTTCTTCTGACACAGATTTGAGTTTGACACCCAAAACTGGTAAGGCGCTTCCACCCACCTTTTTCTTTTTCTTTTATTTTTTTCAAATTTGTTTCTGTTCTTTATTAGCTTTCCATCCAAGGCTTTCCTCCTGTTTTTGGCATTTAAGTTAAAGGACAATGTGAATACTGATCATTTTCAGTTACCACCATTAAAATATGAAAATTTCATATAGTTCAGAAATTAGCTTGTTCAAAGATCTGCATTTATTGATTTAATCATAGTGTAGATACGAAGTTCAGAATTTATTTTTGCATGTAGACGTTTTTCATTTCATGCTCATATTGTGAGGAATAACATTCTAAAGCTTTTGCGTAGAAAGTAACACTAGTAGCTTGCAATCCAGTTCCTCATTCAGTAGAAGCATTTTTGAATTCATTTTTCTGTTTTTCTGAACTTAATTCTAAGATTTTATTATGAAAACGTTTTTGGAACAATTGAAATGGTTATATTGGAGTACATATATCTATTAACTTCTTGTTATTTAAAATGTTTGGTTTTGCTACTCTTACTCTCTAGGTTAGAAAATAGCATTTTTGCTTTACTTACTCTTACATATTTCTCAATGTATGAAGTTTATAATTTTTCCCCCTACTATTTGTATTTTGATAAATAATTTCTGTGAGTTTTTATGAATGTTTTCTGATAAAAGATTGTTTAAAAAGTCAAATTATTACATTACTTCTTAAAGTAAGTTATTCAAATCTTTAAAACAGTATTGTTAAGAAAAGTAAAATACAAAAATCAAAAGGTTAGTAGTTAGCAATTTTTGTAAATACTATCTTTGTCTTACAGTTTTCTCTCCAGATTGATGAAGACATTTTGTATAGTTCTTGTGTTGTTTTTATCAGTGTTAATAACCTTTTGTGTGTTAGGCAAGAGATTTATGAAATGATCCCAGATTTTATGAAAACAGTGAAAAGCAATCCAATTCCAAAACCAATGCTACTTATAAAGAAAGGGCATTAAAAAGAAAGCCTGTAGATTTAGTATCTACTTTTATAAATGTAGTCACAAAATGTGAGGAAGATAAATATGAATACCTAATTATTTGAAAAGAATAGCTTTATTTTTATATATATACGTAATATGAATAACATCTAAAAATCTTGAGATACTTTATAGTAATTGATGCTGTGGATTGTGGCATCTTAACCATATTTATGCCGTAAAAACTGAACCATTCAAACTTCAGTGAAAATTTTTTATTTTTAAATAAAGGATGAGATTCAGGCCTTCAAATTCATGCCTATCAAAACAAGGAGATTTAGATAGTATTTGAAGAATAAGTTTTCCTAAAAACGTTTTTCAGGCTTTGACTGCTGGCTATTTGCATATTCCTTGTTACTTTTTCAGTATTCTTTTCATTTTTCTTTGCCATACCACAAATGAATTTTTTTTAATGTTTATTTTTGAGAGAGAGCGCTAGTGGGGGAGGGGCAGAGAGAGAAGGGACAGAGGATCTGAAACAAGCAGGCTCTCTGCTGCCGCCAACAGCAGCCAGCCGGATGTGGCCTCAAACTCAGGAACCATGAGATCAAGACTTGAGTTTGAGTCGGACTCTCAACAGGCTGAGCCACCCAGGTGCCCCCCCCCCCCGATAAATTTTTGAAAATATTTTCTTGGTCTTTCTGTTTCCTTTTCTTTAATTCACCAAAAAGTCCAAGTATGAAAAGATTATGAAGTAGGAAATTAACTGAATCAGATTCTCTTAGCTTTCTCTTTTTTTTTTTTTTTTTAATTTTTTTTTTTTCAACGTTTATTTATTTTTGGGACAGAGAGAGACAGAGCATGAACGGGGGAGGGGCAGAGAGAGAGGGAGACACAGAATCGGAAACAGGCTCCAGGCTCTGAGCCATCAGCCCAGAGCCCGACGCGGGGCTCGAACTCCCGGACCGCGAGATCGTGACCTGGCTGAAGTCGGACGCTTAACCGACTGCGCCACCCAGGCGCCCCCTCTCTTAGCTTTCTCTTAGGCAATTGTATTATCAATGAAAACTTTATTGCATTTTATTTTCTAGCTCCAAAGCTTTAGTTTTTAAAGATTTATGTATAATAGTTATTATTCTCATATATGTCTATATTCATCAGCTGCCTCTAAATAAATTATTTTGTTTTGCTACTATCATATGCTATTCACTATTTTTAGTAGCATACTTATAGAACATTATCAATTTTTAGTCTTTTGGCTTTATCATGAGTCCCTAAATATCTTTGAATATTCCTGAGGGCCATTCCAGAGGAGATCTGAAATGGCAAAATTATGATTGTTTTAAAACTTCTAAAACTATAATTGAGCATGTATTTCATGTTTCTCTGCCTTCAAATTTACCTATATACAAAATCAGTCTCTTGAGAAATAGTAGATAAGGTGACTAGGATTGATTTATGTAAACTGGGGAGCCAGAAATAGAATAAGTTAATAAAGCTTTAGACTGAGAAAGTTGTTTTTCTATTTGTAGTTAAAGCTATCATCTATTTTTCATGTAGGTATCATTTAAAAAAATTCATATTGATTTCTATAGTTTCTAATTTTTGACATTTTACCAGGTTTTATTTTCATATTTTTTCCCAAGTACTCAGCCAGTAGGAATGGAATTTTAGAATACTAGTGTTAAGATATTGATTTGACAGCTGACTCAAGCTAATTTTTTACTTTAAAAAAAAAATCAGGCTTTTAACCATTTGTAGTTTTTGTAATCTAGAGAGTATTTGCACCTTAGGTATGAAAGTCTTTGTAAATGCAGTGTTATGATCAGACTTTAGCATTTAAAATTTAGAGGAAAAAGAAAAGTAGTAACATATATCTCAAATCTGGATAGAAAGAAGCTAATGTCTATATTTTTTTAATTAATGATGGCAACTGTTTAATGTGGTCATTTGCTTTTTTTATGGGTATTCAATTAAAATACTCATAAGTGATATATTTTAGTAACATTTGAAGAACTGAACTTTGCCATTTTAAATGATGTTTGTATTTGAGGCAACAAGTTTCTGGCTTTAAAAATTTATGAAGTGCACATTTTAACTTTATGCATTCTTAAGCAAAAAAAAAAAGGGCAGGTAATTTAAGTGTTTTTGAGAAATCATCTCAAAGTGATTAGAATGGCATAAAATTCTAATTTAAATCCTGATTTAAAAAAATTTTAATGAATGTGGAGTTTGTAAAAGTTTTGCTAAGTTTTAGACTATGCCTTTTATTTATATTATGTTGGGTAGATGGTCTTGCTAATGACTTCCTATGCTTAGTGTAATTTATGTAAGCATTTTAAAATTCATTTTTACTGTTATGTTTTGCTTCATCATTGCTTTCCTTATTCTGCATTTTCTGATCATCTTCTGAATCTGCATCTTTTCTCTGCTACTTTCCTCTACAGCACCTTACCCACAGGGGCCTAGGATTTACCTGTGTCCCAGCTCCCCCTCTCTCTCTTGTGGTTCCCTTCATCTTAAAAAGTCCTGTCTCCTCCTCTCGGAGTCTAGCCTTCCCCCTCATCACTCTAGCCTTGTCAGCCCAGTTCTGAGGAAAAGTGTTTCTTTCAGTGAAGAGCTGTTCCTGGCTGCTTCTGGTAGGATCACATTATGTCAGCTTTTTAATCCCTTTATTTTAAATCACCTTTAAAATGATTAATTATTTCATATTGTAAAGAAGTATTGGGTGTTTTATACAGGGCATACTTCTTATTTTTCTTATTGGTGGACAGAGTTAAATGATTAGAATGATCGTGAGGATGTGATTGAGGATTACTTGATGGATAATTTTGAATATTCTGCTGAAATTATTTTATATACTAAAAAATTATATGTCTGAGGACATAGATCTGTATATTTCCAATGATTATTAGGTTCTCATTACTAGAGTTTCTGTTTTAGATGCTTTACTTTCTTTCCCTTCACACCAACTCCATTCACTTTGGACCTGCACCATCATGTTGCTAAGCCATATGGTTACATTAGTAAATTATTGTTTGAATCAGTTTAAGTCTCATTTTGGTGGTATTCTTTCATTATCCATTTTTTTTCTGTCCATTGCATTAATTTTCAAATTATTCTGCTGTATTTTCTTATGTTTTGTTTATCTCTACAAGATTACATTTTATTTTATGGCTTTAAGTATGCTTCATATAAAGATCTTAGTTTCATTTCTATGTTTAGTATTGTATAGTCTCTCAAAATCATGTTTGGGTTACTAAAAGAAAAATACGTTTCTTTTTTATTTTTAAAGAACAGAATGGGACTATACACATGCTAACATTTGTTTCCTTATCCAAGAACAGCTAAAAATGTAAAGGTAAATTAGTTCCTTTTTGAAGTCATTGCAGTAAATCTGACTGTATGTATCTTCAGTTTTGAAAAGCTGGGATTGAACTGTTAATTCCAGTCTGTAGAGTGTTAGTTTCTCACCTATCCCCTGCTTTCTATAATTCTTTGACCATAATTGGTCTATTGGTATTATCAAAAGAATAAAATTAAAGTAGGGAAAGAAATGAAAAATTAAGTCTTTAAAAAAATACATCTAAGAGCTTGGGAAATATTCTTTCATCCATAACTATGTACATTTGTGATGTGTCTATTATATGTCTGTGATTTTTACTTTTTAAAAATACTTTTATGTTGGTTTTTACAAATGATTATTAAAAATTATGAATGTTAATAGTGTTTTGTCATGAACGATATATTTAGGAATGGGAAGTTATCAGAAAATAGATAAAACTATATTTCAAAATTGCCTAAAACTCATGCTCTTTAGAGAATTTTGGAATATTTTAAGTGAGCACAATTAGTGCTTATCCTCTCTGTATTTACTTTTAAACATTCTTTTAGTATTCTTAAATTGTTAGCATAGCGAGGGACGGTTGATCCTTGAACAACACACCCCTGGACAAGCTGACATAAACTTATAACTTCTGATTCCCCAAAGTGTAACTATTAATAGCTTATTTTTGACTGGAAGCCTTATTAATAACATAAATAATTGATTAACACGTATTTTGTACATATGTATTATATACTGTATTCTTGCAGTGAAATAGGCTAGAGGAAAGAGAATGTCATTAAGAAAATCATAAGGAAGAGGAAGTACACTTACAGTACTCTACTGTATTTACTGGAAAAAAATCCACGTGTAAGTGAACCCGTGCAGTTCAAATCCATGTTGTTCAAGGCTCACTGTAATTGGTAGTATCTTGGTTATTTTATATTAGAAGACTCAACTTTTCAAAGTTGACTATTATACAAAAATTCATCACATTACCATAATTAAAAAAATAAGGTTTAGAACAAATTGAGTCTAGAACCAATGGTGATCAGTATGGCTTTGACATCTTGCTTCTAAAGAAAACTTTGTGAATAAAATTGAGTAAAATACGTGCTATATGAAGTACTTTAAAGTTTGGATCATTTTAATAGATTTCGACTCATGATATTTATGAAGATGAATGCAATTGAAACTTTGTTTCTATAGCTGTTTTCTGGTTGTTATTTATGTACCGATGTTCTGTAGGAATGGGAAGTGGTAGTGCTGGAAAAGAAGGGGGGCCGTTTAAAGCTCTTTTAAGACAACAGACTCAGTCAGCACTGGAACAAAGGGTAAGAGTTGCTCAACATTCTTTATTCTTAAACTGTTAATGTGTTTTTTAGTATGCTTCCATGCATTTTTAACTTATTTCCATAAGCTAGTTTTGATCATATACCAATAATGTAATTTTGCAGTCCATAATTTATTTAAGGTATCAAAGTAATTTGTTTATGAATAATTACTTTTAATTTGGAATAGTTCTGTAACTTTTTTGTTTTGTCCTCCAGTCTTTTATTAGAAATAGTCTATTTGGAAATATCCATTGAATGATGAAGTCATTTCTAATTTTGCATTAAAATTATAGTATATAAAAGGAAATAGAGTTTTCTCAGAAATAATATTTTAGTTGTATTATATTAAAATAATTCTTTAATATGTTAATATGTTTATATGCTAAAATTATTCTTATGGCTGGCCAATCTTTTAGGGGTAAAAAATGCACAGATTCGTATTTCTACAGATTAACATAAACATTGTGGTTATTTGGTATGTGAATACATCTCTTTAATTATTATAAGTTTAATGTTTAGTTAACAATGTTAAATGGGAAAATGAATAGTTAAAATTTTTGGATGATTTTTCTCTTTTTATTTTTTGTTTTTTGTATAAACTTCATTGCTAAGGGAGGATCGCCTCATAGGTTCTGTAGAAGGCGGGTATGTTTCTGAACATGTGTGAGAGCCTGTTTCTTGTATTGGTAGCTTTTCTAGTTTTAATCTTGATCATTTAAGTTTTATTTAAGCTTTAACAAATGTTGCCAGCTTTTTTTCTTTCTGTAATGCAATTTTTAAAAATTTATCAGCACTATGAGGCTCATTTTTTTCTCTTTAATGCAGTGCATGATTACTTATATGTTATGTCAGTTATTTTAAGGCTTAGTTCATAGCTTTCATTGTGTCTGATTTGGAAGTTATAAGCATTTATAGAATTTTCTTTTACATGTTCCATTTTATACTAGCATTACAAAAAAAAGATAAAACATAGTAAATACCTACAAAAGAATGCATTCTATAAAACACAGGTATTTCTTCTCTAGAGTTTAGCTTTTGAGAATAGTTTTTTTTCAGATCCTATTATTACAAACAATATAACAACTTCTTTTTTAGACTTCTTTTAGACTTTCTTTCCTGTGCTGGAAGTACCTGTATGCACTGTTTGCCCTTTAGACAAGGCTAGGGAAGAGGAGAGCTGAGCTAAGCAGAAGGATGAGACTTTAGCTGCACACAGTTGTTTGCTTTGTACCTATCAGGCAGCAATTGCCTTTGAGCTACTTTCACACCTTGCAGGCATACCAGCTACTACTCTCCTGCAAAAGCCCACTTAACCATTCAAACCATTTGTTAAAACCAAATATAGAAAAAGACTAGAAGCACGGAGAAGAGGGTCAGAGTGAAGGTGTGCGTGTTCACTTCTCATTTTTTAGGCTAGAATGCTCTTCCTCCTCCCCCACTCCCAGTATTACACTCTCTACAGAGTTCCTTACACAAGGAGCATTTCCTGTAATTATCGTTCTAGAATTCACAAGAACAGAAAAATTTGGGTTGCCTTGATGTTTGATGTGAGATTTTGCCCGTATGTTGTGCCTGTGACTTCATTATCTATATTAGGAACTTTTGAAAACACCTAGCTTTAAAAGAAAAGAAAATACTAATCAGTTAAAACTATTTTAGATTTAGTTTGGATAAAATTTATGTTTTCAAATATGGTTTTAAACATTCTTAAAGTTTTGGACACATTACTACATGAGGCATACATTATTAGATACTCTTCATGGAATTAATGGTAAAGATGTGGGAAAACTCTAGTTTTCATTTACAACTTTGTAAAACCTGAGTTGGCAATATATTTATGTTACCTAACCCTGCAGTAGTCACTTGAGTTTAGGAAACTACCTCTCTATCCTAGGTATATAAAAAAATAGAACAAGCATTATGATCTTTAGCTTTCCTAAAAAGCTGTGGCTACCACTAGTATGTATGTCTTTGTTTTGGGAAAGATTTGTACAGAAGTATGAAGAATTCTCCCCATATGAGTTCAGATATGCCTTAACTCTGCCAACTTGAATACTAGATCAAATTGCACATATGATATATCATTTTTTATATTCATTTTTAAAATATTCTTTTCTACCCTTTGCCACCCTTAATAAATTGTATGGCTTTTTTTTTTTTCTTGAGAAACTTTGTCCAGCATCTTTTGTTTAATGAGTTATTCAAGTAGCAGTTATCAAAAATACAAATGTTATCTTTTTTCTTTCACAAAATCAGTAAAAAATAACTTGACAAGATCTTGGTGATAGGTGTCAGATTACTAGGAGATAAGATATAGAGATAAAAGTTTTATTTAAATTTAGGTTCTACCTATGAACTATTTTTTTTTTTTAATTTTTTTTTTTTTCAACGTTTATTTACTTTTGGGACAGAGAGAGAGCATGAACGGGGGAGGGGCAGAGAGAGAGGGAGACACAGAATCGGAAACAGGCTCCCGGCTCTGAGCCATCAGCCCAGAGCCCGACGCGGGGCTCGAACTCCCGGACCGCGAGATCGTGACCTGGCTGAAGTCGGACGCTTAACCGACTGCGCCACCCAGGCGCCCCTACCTATGAACTATTTGATGTAAAGCAAATAGATTTATTTTTCAGTATGACTCTTCTTTCACCTCTAGGAAAAATGAAGTTACTTTTCAGATGCTGAGATGTATATTTTTCTTCAGTAAAGAAACGTAGTTGACTTGGTTTAACCTAGTATTTCCAAATGTAGTTTACAATAGAATATTCCACTTAAAATACCTGCTAGTGAGGAACATACTTTGGGAAACATTGATATAAAGCAAACTCTTTTGATAAATTATGATCTTTGCAAAAGTTGAGTAAAATTATGCAATAAATCATAGTAGGAACCTGGCATGGGGTTTTATTGACCAAGGTATCTCAGGATAATAAAAAATATATTTGATAAAAAATAAATGATTTAAATATATTTTAAGAAAAATCCTATTTAAATGTTAAAAAATTATTCCTATTGTGTTTCCAGATTTTCCAACTAGCCTGTCTTTGGACACATAGTATTAAATAGGTTTATACTGTATGCACTTGGCTTATGTCAAAATATCAACATATGAATTCTTACCTAGGTAGCACAAGGGAAGGCACTTTATTTTTTTTTATTTTTTTATTTTTTTTTATTTATATATGAAATTTATTGTCAAATTGGTTTCCATACAACACCCAGTGCTCATCCCAAAAGGTGCCCTAAGGGAAGGCACTTTAAATATTAGGACTCTTCAGAGAAAACGTCTTCTGTGGTCTCTGAGCAGGGGAGGGGCAGAGAGAGAGGGAGACACAGAATCCAAAGCAGGCTCCAGGCTCTGAGCTGTCAGCACAGAGCCTGATGTAGGGCTCAAACTCACCAACCGTGAGATCATTACCTGAGCCGAAGTCATATGCTTAACTGTTAAGTCAGGCACTTCCAGGCGCCCCAGAAGCTGTTCTTTTCAATGGAACAAAACCTATAAATTCATCAGGTGTTATGATAGACTAGAGATTAAAACCAGCTCCTTGCCTCACTGTTTTAATAAAAAATGACAAGAAGCCATATGATAAGATTTGTTGCTCGTGTAGAGTCTCGGCCCTCTTAACTCTTACTTTAGGGTGTGGGAAAGATTATAAAACATAATTTTAAGATACTTTGCAGAGGGCTGGCACTTTGTAAGTATGCCATAGTAGTCACTGGTGATGGGGGTGGAGATGATAGGTATTTAACAGTCCTCTGTAGGTTCATCTGTAGTTCTTATGAGAGAGTTATCTAAAAATGTCATTTTGGTTCCATAACAATGCCATTTTTTTTTTACGCCAGGTTAAATATTGGGTGTTAGAGTAGGTGTGCTGATTGGATCAACTGGGGACGTGTAGGAGAGTTTAAATTGACAGAGTGGGTGTCCATGTCTTTGGGCAGCCGTTCCCCTACTTTTTCTGCTATGACCACCAGCTCTAGTATGATGCTTTCCCTCTTATCCCTTTATCTGTCTTCTGGAATTTGGGAGAAGAGTCAGCATCTCAAGTAGAAAAATCATTTAGGTTCATTTTTATACTTCTCTAAATTCTTTTTTGTTTTTTTGAAGTTATTTTTAAAAAATTATTTTTATTTTTATTTTTATTTTGAGAGAGAGGGCATGAGCAAGGGAGAGGCAGAAAGAGAGGGGAAGAAATAGAATCCCAAGCAGGCTGTACCCAATATGGGGCTTGAACTCACGAACTGTGAGATCATGACCTGAGCCAAAATCAAGAGTCAGATGCTTACCTGACTCAGCCTCAGGCACCCCTTACCTAAATTCTTATATGCACATGTTTTCTAATATGTCAATTTACCTAACTTATTTCTTAGTTTTAGAAGGAAGTACAGCTTTTCATGTAGCTTATAAAAATTTAATTCCAGTGTCTCTTGTCCAGAATATTCAAAATGTTTAAGTATAAAGATTAAATGCAAAGTGTTTTTTTTATACTTTGACCTCAGTATTTTGAGAAAATTTAAAAACTGTGTACTTAAAGTTGAAAAACAAAAATCCTAGAGGCCTAAATACTTAAAATACTTAAATTTCTCATAGCGTAAGTTTGCTTATATATTTCCCATTTAAAACTTACATTTAAAAAGTTCAATTGGAAGTAAGGAGGTAATTTGACTAAACATTTTATAATAATGTAATTGAAGTTCTCCTATCTTTTCATGGTTTTCCTTTTGCCTATCAGGTGGGCCAAACCTATCCATTTCCATAGATTGATTTTTAGTTTTTTTTAATGTAGCCTAGGTTTTTCTTACCCTTGTTAATTTAAAGATTCCTTACAAATTCTGTCTGAATTTATTTCTAAATTCATGTGTGTCTATAGATATAGACACATATGTATATATGTATTTTATACTATATCTTAATGGGTTACTGAAGTGTGCAGGACTGTTTGCCTTTGTGCTAAATGACTCCCAAGTTGCTGTGCTTTGTGAATTATGCTTTGGTGAGTTTGTATTCTCCATGCTTTAAGCACTCAGTCGGTACTTGCTGCTTTTAATGTGCTTGCTTCTAGTAGTACTCTGTATCTCTTTATCTCCCAGCTTTCATTTGCTGCATTTAATCTGCTGTTGTCCAGAAAAAAAGATACTGATAGATTTTAAAATACGTTCCTATAATTGTATATTTATAATAACTGTATGTCATAGTATGGATATGATCTATAGGGATCTCTTATGAATCAAATACATAACCTTTAGTACTTGGAACGATAACAGTTCTTTTTTGACTGTTGAGAGTTCTGGTTGGCTTATTTTCCAGTTCTAAGTTATGTTCTGAATAGCTGAGGCTACTGGTAAGTGATTTCTGTTTAAGTGATTTATGTTAATCTTGTAGCCATTTGAGTTGGATACTAATTTTCCTTTTCTTGCATCCAGTTTGTGTAATATGAGATGCCTCCATATTTGGAGAGCCACTGGAGCTCCCCTTTCTTCCTGGTGCTATTTCAATGTATTTCCTTTCTCTACCATTTCTCTCTTGCCTCTGTATTGATGAGATTGAAAGATATCCCTGAGAGAGAAGGGGAGAATAAAACTTGGAAGAACTTGTGGAATTTTATTGCCTCCCTTGCTGTCATCTGCATACTTCTCCCTTTTCCTTAATATACATTTGTGTACTTGAGTTTTCTCCTGCTGCTCGTTGTTTAGATAGAGTAAATAATCTCACACAGTGATTCTCTGCCCACTTCAACTTGGTATTTGTCCTTCACTTTTCTGTGAATCTCTTAACCCACACTGCACATTCTCTCACTCCTCCTTCAGTCCCACATTCTTGTAGATCTCTTGCACCAGTCCTTCAGAGTCTTTACCAGTAGCCTGGAATTGGGTGTGTGTATGTGAGGAGGTGTCTGCCCCACTGCAAAGCAGACCCGAAGTAGAAGGGCAGGGGAATCCCCTCATCTCACTGTGATTTTGCATCACTGTAAGAGATTGAGAGAAAGGAAGAGTGTGTTCACAATCTCAAACTGGAACTCTGAGAACCTTTTTTTTTTTTTTCCTCATTGAGAATTGATAAGAAGAGTGTTTGGATTCTGTGTAACATGATATATATATGGGAAAATGGATTAGGAACTCCAAACATCCAAGGAAACTTTTAATTACAAAGCATGAGTGAGATATAACTGGTAGCCTTTTGTTAACGGATAGAATTCATATCTCACAATATGCATATAATCTAAAGGGGTCAGGCTTTTTAACAAGCACATTTTTTGTACTTTGCACATGGTCAGTTATATTTTTCCCCCATTCTTTCTACTAGGAATTTCCATTTTTTACCTTGACGGCATTTCCTCCTGGATTTCTCGTGCATGTTGGGGGTGTTGTTAGTGCACGTTCTGTGAAGCTTTTGGACCGCATCCACAATCCTGGTATGTTCTTTAAGAGTTTGTTTTCAGTGTTTCATTTGCTTTAACTGTGGTTATTAAAATTGATTTTTATAGTTTTAAAGAATCAAATCTATCTGAAAAGAGAAATGAAAATGAAAGTATAAACTGGCATATGTTGCTTTAAGTATTTCTAGTAATCTTAATTAAAAATAATCAAATAAGTAGAAGTACATTTTAGTTGCTTTTTTATATAAAACAAATTTTGATTCATTTTTGTCCTAGTTAACACTTTGAGGGAATCCTTAAATTAACTTCTGAGTCTGCTATTTGACCCAGATAATAAATTTTTTACAGTTTGACAATTGCAGCCCTTATCTTAAGATGTTAATTGTTTTCATTAGCAGTAACTCTTTGTGGATTATTTTAGTAATTTCCTTATTCCTAAAAGCAAGTGTTCTTTTGAAATTTAATTGTAAACATTGTGTATTGTCTAAGAATTAAAAAAAAAAAGTGCTGTCTGCTTTCTCGTAGAGAAAAGACCTCTTTTCTGTAGCTATTTGTTCTATATAAGCAAACAGGTAAGAAGAGTAGGCCACTTCTTTTAAAACATGGGACCATGATTGTAAAAGAAAGGCCTCAAACCAGTCTCAGTTTCAGGCCCTTGGATTAGGAATGCTTTGGTGGTTTTTCTGAATATAAAATAAGCATGAAAAGTGTGGTAGAAATTTTCTGTTTGGAGCGTTTTCTTGCATCTCTCATTGACTGGATTCCCAGTAACTCATTCAAGCCACTTATTATTTTGATGATATACCTTAGACCTAAGTTATGTTAGTATTCTTATTTGGCACATATGCATACATGCTTTTGAAAATTTTGAATTGTCACTTCCAATAACCTCTTCCTGAGGCTTGTACTGACAGCTACAAAAGGAATAAAATGCTTTGAAATTATTTTATGTGAAACATTGCTGGTAGTGATTTTGAGGATACAGAGCATTACCATCCTTTTAAATTAAAAAAGAAAAAGTTAATGCAGTTTTTTTTTAATTAAAAAAAAAGTAAAAGTGGTTTGATGTCATTTGAGTTAATAGTTATAGAGAAACAGAATGGAATTTTTTCCAGACCCTGAATGAGATTTTAGGAGAGCAATAGTAGCTAGGATTATTTAACTCTGAAGCTGAACAAATACATACTTTAAGCATTAGTCTTCTCTCTTTCTTCTCTGGTTTATTATTTTTTTTCCGATGTTCCTTATTTTTTCTGGCCAGTTTGAGGTCTTTTCTTAACGTAGTATTGTATATTCTGCAGTAATTAAAGGCATTCTATATATGAATGATGCCAGTTTAATGTATTGAGACATTGAAGACACTGCAAGTTCCGTATCTTTGTGTTTGGGAACTTGAATTATTTGGAAAGTGCAAGGAAATACTGAGTTAATATACCTGACATTAACTGTGTGACCCAAGGCTTGTTACCTGTGTTTCTATGCACCATTGACTCAAATATTTTGATAGCTGGCACCCACTCATAAGCTCCAAACATGGTTTCAGGAGTATATTTAACTGTTGGTGGTATCTTCTGTTTACTGAAAACATTTTTATTTTTATTGTTGCTTCCATGTACTCTGAGTAAGCTATAGAGTCTGGGAGAACAAACAAGGGTTATTTAAATAAGTTAAGTAAAGAGCTATATTTAAAATCACATTGCTTTTTACAACAAACTCTTTTTTACGGTTTATCATACTTGCCAGTTTAATCTAGTGGTGTGAGAAATGTAAGAATCCAGGCCCAGGGAAGAAAACAGTATTCCTTATTATAGAATACAATTTGTGTATTGTAATTATCAGCTTACGCATTCTCTTCCTTTCCTTCCTTTTCAGAAATTTTTTCAATTCACATGAAAATTCAAAAATTTTCAGTTACTAATATGCTGTTTCCCAAAAGGTTATGGGCATAGATATATAAATGCTCTTTCATGATATATAAGCTATATTTTAATTTTGTTTTATTTTCAGTTAAATACAAATCAGCTATATTTCTAATGGTTTCAATATTACATTGTTTTGATATAAATATCACATTTTTGGGGTTGTTTTATGTAGGTATTATGCATTAAAAAAGGACATTTTCTTAAGAACTTTTTTTAATGTTCTTAATGTTTCATAAATAATTATTTATGAAAAGGATTTAATTTGTTGAAAAACGCTGAATGTTGAAACAAAAAGAACTCTAGATTAGCATCTACCATGATGATGATGTATTAATTTTATGACACTGAGTTACTCTGCTGAGAGAAACTTACAATGGATTGAAATGCATGTGCTAATGTTAAAAGTGCTGTATTTGCACTCTCAAATCAATCTTGCAGTTATTTTTTGACTAGTGAATATGGGAAATTTTCATTTTACACTGAGTGTAGAAGGAAAAAAAATCTTATTTTAAAACCACTACCACCTGCTACTATGGATTATTATCTTGGAGTTCTTTTAGAATTTTCTTCTTTGTTAAATATTAAGCAAACATGATATATACAACAAGGAAAAGAATGGGGTGGTTTTAAAAATCAAGGTCATTATCTCAAACAATTAGACTTTAGTTAATGTTAGATTATGATAGCATGCTCCTTCTTCTCTTTCTATTTCTACTTCTTATTAACTCTGCTGTCTGTGTCTTTCCAGTTCCTGTCAAGTGGTATTGTCAATTGTGTTCTTGTTTGTAGTGTTTTTTTTTTTGTTGTTTTGTTTTTTTCCTACTATTCTGCACCTAAAACTGATCTACTAATTTGCTGTTTTGAACTCAGCCTTTGTCGGAATTATGGGTAACACAAGATCTTACAAACTGCTAGACTGGAATAGTTTCAATTCAGGTATTTTGATGGTCATTCAGTACTACATATGCTGACAAAAATTATGGCAGCTCAGTGAAGTTTTTAGAAATGTTCTAGATTAAATAGATTTAATATCAATTCAGTTATACAGACACATTCTGCAGTACATATGTTATAACTCTTACAGTTCCCATGGAAATGCAAATATAAAAATGTGTTAACTAAAATGAATTAACCAAAACCATAGAAATACCATAAATTATAAATGGCTTATGTTAGGTAATTAGCTTTCAGAATGCTAAATTTAAATTATATTTATTACATTTTGGATAGTTTCTTCATATAAGGTAAATGAGATAGACATTAGCTTTATGATTAAAGAAATATTAATTGTTAAATATTAGTATTAAATGGCTAGACTTGATAAACTTAAAGTATGTTTAAACTTTATTTAGGTTTGAATATATTTAGTATTCCATAAATACTATGAAAGTACAACTATTACCATTTTTTTTATAATTCTAGAAGTGTTTCAAAATTTGGCAAGTAAGAGATTTTGGGGGGGATGAACAGCTTTCATGAGCTCCCTTCCTTCCCCTTCCATGTGAGAATATAATTTTCTTTTTAAGTAATTTTACTTGTGGATATAGTTTGTAGCTTTTAGAGAAACTAAGATAACCTTACAGCTGATGATGTGGTTTAGAGTCAAAGCCAATTTTTCTTTTTGATAAAAGCATATTCTCTTAATATAAATATCTAAATTTTTATGTTACTTGTGGAATTAAATAATGGAACCATTTTGATTCAGTATCAGAAGCTGGTATTTTGCCTAAAGAATTTTACCAGTTCTTTGTGTCAGAAAGTATATCTATTTACAGAGAAACAAAGACACTAAGAGGCTCACCTTTTAGATAATATCCCATAATCTTTTCAATATTGTAAACTTTTTTGTTCTTAGGAGCCCAGGATGTAAGTTCTGATGTAAGTAACACATGTTCGACTCTGAAGTAACTCATGTTAATCATGCAGATTTACCTAAGTTCAGTCTAGTAAACAATCTGATAAGGTCCAGTCTTTGCAGACTATCAATTGGTAAGTCGTCAGGGAAATTACCTCTATTTCCTGTCCAAGTTTTTGCCAGTATATTATCACACTGATTAAAATTAAAATAATAATTTTGAATGGAATATGTTATACTTGGTTTTTAGTGGGAAAAATACCCTGCTGGATTCATTTAATAAACATAATATATTTTTAAAAATTAAGCAGATTAGTGAATAGGAAGAGAAAAAGCCTAATTATGTAGGGAAAGGACATTGGGAACAGAGTGATCATTAATAATTTAAGGAGCTTAAAATTTGTCAGGGCAAACATGTTTAGAGTGAGATGTGTGTTAGATGATAGAACAGTCTTGGAAAGTAGAAAAGCAGTTAAATCTTACAGGTCTAATACTTTGTTGCCTGTAAGCAGAATTACAGAATTTGGCAAGGAGAAACACGGTTGAGGAAAGAGTATATCTTGCCATCATTTAAAATAAAGTCAGGTAGTAAGTGTATGAAAAAAAGATGGATATGAATTACAGAAATATTAAAAGAACATAAGGGACACCTGGCTCAGTCAGTAGAGCATGTGACTCTTGATCTTGGGGTTGTGAGTTTGAGCCCCTGTTCGGTGCAGAGATTATTTTAAAATCTTAAAGAAAAAAAAAAAAAAGATAAAAGATGACACTTTCAGTTTAATGTTCTCATAGTTCTGTGCTTTTGACTAAGATATTAGAATCTTTATGGTAGTGGAACATACTCAGAAGTCAGACTGATTTTCATATTAGTTTAGGAAAAATAATATAATTCTGAACAAAAATATGATAAATGTATTCAAATCATTTATGTATTCTTCTCTGTACTTAGGGAATATTTAGCCATTATTATCCTATATTACTGTAGAAAATCAATAATTGGCCACATCAGTAAAAAAAAAATAATTGTTGATATAATTTTTATTAATGTGAGAAATTATTCATCAATATTGTATTTCCTGGATTCTCTGACACCATTTATTATGTAAGGTATCATCAATTAATGATAGCTTCCCAAGAGGAAAGAGAAGGAAATACTACCATGTTAAATATATTAACTATTAGACATTCTTATTTCAGAAACATTAAAATGTGGAAAGATATAGGAAAACATTTTTAATCACACAATAGTATCTCATGAAATATGATATGCAAGCATTTATTAGAGTTTATTTTGTGCCAGTTTGCTAGATGGTAGGTGTGCAAAGATGCCAGTAACCCTGTTTTCACAAAAAGGTCATATTCTGGGAGATTAGAAAAACATGTTAATGGTTTACTGTGTGGTGTGGTGTGGGTGTGTGGTGTGGTGTGGTGTGTGTGATACAAGGTACAGAACTAAAGAGGACAGCATAAAGTAACTATGTGGCAGGGAAGCTTGGAGATATAATTCTTGAGCTCAGTTTGAAGGATGTATAAGAGATTAACATTTACACTTCAGACAGTGTATTTGGAGGTATGTTGTTACATCCTTTTAATGTAGTTCTGAAACTTTAGCACTGTGTTACAAAACAATATCCTAGCCATTACTTGTTTGATATTTACATAGTTACTTCATACTATTGTTTGACATTGAATACAGAATGTCTTGGTTAGTTCAGAATGTCTTGGTTAGTTTTTGTGTGTGTCCTTTTTTCTACTGCTTTGCTGTCCTAGGTTGTGTTAACTACAGTGATAGAAAATATTTTTATGGAGCTGGAAGAAGGAAAAAAAAAACTTCAATTATCTGAGAATTTATTTTAAAATTACAGTATTATCTTTTCTTATCTTCCTTCTTATGTTTCTGGCTTGGTAACAGACTTTGAGAAAGACAAGATGAATCTTGCTGCTAGGAAGGAGGAGACACCATGTTCAAATCTTGTATTGTGACATGCCAGGAACAGGGCCGGCATAGGAATAAGACAGGGTATCCAATGGTTACATTTGTATTAGATCATTGATTATAGCATAGAGAATGGATTTATTAAAAAAAAAAATTTTTTTAACGTTTATTTATTTTTGAGACAGAGAGAGGCAGAGCATGAACGGGGGAGGGTCAGAGAGAGGGAGACACAGAATCTGAAACAGGCTTCAGGCTCTGAGCTGGCAGCACAGAGCCCGACGCGGGGCTCGAACTCACAGACCGCGAGATCATGACCTGAACTGAAGTCGGCCGCTTAACCGACTGAGCCACCCAGGCACCCCTGGAGAATGGATTTAAAGGCAGCAGGACTAGAGATAGGGAGGCTAGTTAGTTGACTGTAGTATTTCTGGCCAGATGAGTGACCTAGGATTTGGTGGTGATAGGAGAGCTAAAGTTTATAGAGCACTTACTGTGTGCCCAGCACTCTTCTAAGTGCTTTATGGTAGTAGGTCATTCAGTTCTCAAAACACAGCTCTGAGGTAGACATTTTTCCTATTTTGTGGATGAGCAAAATGAAACAATAATTTTCCTAAAGTAAAATAGGTAGTTGTTGGGCTACAACATGAACCTAACTACTCTGGCTTCATGGCTTACACTCTTAACCATAAATTTGTAAATATTTTAAATGTAAAATCAGCAGGACTTGGTCATTAGTAAAATGTGGCAAGTGAAATTGTCTCTTGGCAACTTTGAGCTGAGAGAGAGATTAGGATTATCCTACACAGCTACAAGTCTAAAGCCCCAGTGAGCGTTTGCGTCCTATCTTTTGGAAGCCCAAGTCTGTTTGAAAGTTGAGTTAAAAAAATATTTTCAGAGTAGATTTTAAAAGTCTTAGCTCATTGTCTCTCAATGCCTATGATCTCTTTTTTCTCTCTTCTGAGTTTACCACTGAAAGTATTTCTGGATAGAGTACAGATATAATTTTTAATTAGCAATAGCCTCAGTGTAGTTGATGAAAATTTGTTATTTTTTTATATAGGATGCATGTGAGCTTAGATATTTTATCGGGAAGCAACAAGAGGAAATATAAAATAGATATATAATGTGGTTTGAAAAGTACTAGTTTGAAAGAGCTTCCAAACTTAGACAATATTTTTAAGAGTGAATGTTTCAAGTACTGAGTTAGTAAAACAGTTTGTTTAAAACTAGATAACTTTTGTTTTTGAGAATATTTTAGAAGTTTTATTATTTAAAAAAGATTTTTAAGTTTATTTATTTATTTTGAGAGAGAGACAGAGCGAGCAGGGGAAAGACAGAGAGAGAAGGAGAGAGAATCCAAAGCAGGCTCCGCGCTGGCAGTGTGGAGCCCCATGACGGACTCAAACTCATGAACCGTGAGATCATGACCTGAGCCGAAATCAAGAGTCCTATGCTCAATCGACTGAGCCACACGGGCACCACTATTTTATTATTTTAGATTGTAGATTTTTGAACGTATTATACTTAAGATTTTCTCAATCTTATAATAAATGAACTTTTGCTAGTGCTAAGGAAAGCTTTAGATTAGTGGTCTGAATTTAGAAAATGTTACTCTTTTTTGTCACTCATCTGAATTGTAATTGTTTAGAATATTTACTTTACTTCGGGGGCGATAATAATCAAAACCAAGAAAAAGAAGTGTAATTATTACTTTAAACATTTTATATGCTTTAAACATATTCAAAATGTGAGTCAACCAATGTGTAGGGAAATATTTATAGAATATATCAATCTGATAATCTAATTTTTTTTTTCAGTTGTAAGTAAAAATCTTTTATTCATGGATGTTCGTGGTGTGCCTACCATGTCTTGAACATGATGTTGGATATTGGGAACACGATTGTTCAGCCGGGCAGACACCCTGTTTGCACAGCCAATCTAGGCTATTTCTTGCACTGTTTCGCTGTGCGTGCATGCGTGTGTGTGTGTGTGTGTGTGTGTGTGTGTGTGTGTGTGTGTAGAGGAGGAGGAGGAAGAGGAGGAGGAGGAGGAGGAGGAGGAGGAGGAGTTAAATGGAGATAGGCTTTCTTGGAACTTGAATTCCTGATGATCTCAGTAGTTGTTTTTTACTCCATCTGAGAGGTACTCACAAGCAGATGTGCAAAACTAAGCCTATAGTAGTTAAGCTGACTTTGGTTTTAAGTATTTTAATAAGGGTTTTAGGAAGTAGATATATAAAGTTCAAGAAGGCTTTGTAAATATAGCATGTATAATGTGTGAACTTCTCTTTATATGTAATGCAACATGTAAATGTAATACAAATTTTTCTGTCTACATATAATGTAACTGGATACCAATTACTCTCCATTCTTTATTATCTGTAAGAAAAAGTCAGACATGTAATTTCCTTATTTTTGAAATTTTACTCTTTATATGTCTAATATACTGGATGTTAATTACAATATTATAATATAGTATGTAAATGTTATATGTAATCTTCTCTCCATGTGTAAAGAGGGAAATCTCACAGATAAGGAGTAGTTATGTGTCTGACTTATTTTATGAATAGTGAAGACTCCAGTTTGATCTAGCACGGATTATATCCCAGCTACCATCCTAAGATCCCAAATTACTGCAACTTGATGTCTGCTCTGAATTTGCACATCACTTACTGTATGATGGGACTGTTCTTCCTAGGTTGGTACTGAATCCCCACCTAGTTTGAGGTGGTATACACACTTGAACCTGAACTCTCTAATTTCTATTTCATTAGGGAAATTTGTGTTCTTCAATGAGTTGTTTTGTGTTGGAATATTACTTTAAGATGTTTAAGAATGTGGCTTTTTAATGCTTCCATTAACAAGATAGATTATTGTTGTATTAAAAATGTTTATTTGAGCCCACCTAACACTTTATCTCCTCTCGTTTATTTAAAAATTAGATTGAATAATTGTCCATTTTCTTTTCTCTCAATCAGATTAAAAGATTCTCAAGGGAAGAATTATTCTCTTCCAGAGCTATGTAAAAATAGAATTAAATTGAACACTTTAGGTAGTCAGTTTTTCTTAGTTGCAAGTGTGTGATTGCCTAAAATCTCAAAGGGACTAAGTTTTATAAAGGCATATTATATTGAGTTGTTCACTTCTTTACTTTCTGAGATATAAGCTATTATTATCATTTTAACGAATCTTTACCAGTTTTACCTGTACTTCAGAAATAAGACAAAATGTTAAAAAGATGGCAAGATATCAAGCTATGTCCATGCTCTAGAAAAGTAACAGTAAAGAAAAATTAATTGTGATGTCAACCCAAATGTGCAGACAGTACCTCTAAAAGAAGCATCAGTGAGGTATTGATCTAGAGCACAGTGCATGCCTATAAATAAAAGGATATATTAAAAGATTTGTGATATTATCTATGAAGAGTTTTGACCCATAGAATACAAATACAACATCGTGTGAAATATAATTTATATAGTACATAAATTTTAATATCCTCTAAAGTGAGATCTTTTTATAATTATAAATAGTTCTATAGATTATTTGGAGGAGCATGGTATTTAAAGTGAAGATTTTTTTTCTTGACATCTCTGAAATGTTTTTTAATTGTGACCTTCACATCTCAGCTGTATATGCTTCAAATGACTAAATTGGATCTAGTTTCACGAGTGGTATGTACAGTTGCCATAAATTTTTAAGCCAGACTCTTTATTTTGCCTTTTATATGAGTATGATAGATCCTCAGTTTTGACTTTTGGAGAGTGAATAACACAATTCAAATTCAACCAATGTATTTCCTATAAGAATGCAGTTAGCAGTTACTTAAGCTTGAAAAAATCCCATTATGGGATTAAATAGTATATTTCTGAATTTATAGATATAATAAGTAAGGCTGAGTCATAATTACTAAGTGAATATTCTTTGGCTCATCGCTATTATAAATATATTGTAGGCTTTGGAGATAAATTTAATTTTTTCAATATTAAATAAATTGATTCTTAATTTTAATTAAATAACCCCTAAATTTAATAGCCAAAAAATTCATCCTTTGGCTTCTTGCTTACGGTTGTAGATAATTATTGTTGATTCAGTTCCTAGTTTGTGATTAAGTGCTCCCTACTGTATGCTTGCCTTGCTTCCACCTAGACTCTAGGGCCATTACTTTCTGTAACCATTTCAGTGAGCTGCCATAGTTTTCAGTCTGTACTGTCACCTGATCCAAGCATGCGCCAAAATATCCACTGTTTCTGGCTCCTGTCTGCTGAATCTGCTTTGCAAAACCCTTTGTTCTCTGAGCTTTTGCTTAAGCCAAAAACAAAATTTAACAAATTCTTTGGAGTGTGGACATATGCCATTTGCTTCCTTAGCTCCCATGTTGTGTAACTCTTTAGCTTCTATTAAACTTGTAAATACTTTATTAAATACACCAATGGCATCCCCATGTGCAGTTGTGTGGCTCATGTGTCAGAATAAAGGCTGCTTGTGACCTCGTCAGAGGAACATGAATGCTCCACTTGCGCTGCAGTCAGCCCTTTGTTGTGTTGATTTTTTTTTAAATCAGCCACTTATTCTTTCATAGCGTTTGGTTTAATTATCTGATTATTTTATGTGTTACACCAAGGTAAGTTTGATGTAAATGAACTTTGTAATCTATGTGGTTACATGTATTTCATAGTGATTATTATTACACACTTTTCCATTTAGACATGCTGGCCATTTCTAAATAAATATATCCTGAACTGAAAATAAGTAGTTTCCTCCTTTTTTTTTTTTTTTTTTTACTAATTTAAAAAACAGTGTTATGGATTACTTTCTATAAAATTCATTTAAAACAGAAAAGCTACCATGTATTACTTGTGGCACAGATGTAGGCAAATCTAATGTGAGAAAAATCTGTTTTTATAAAAACATAGTATACAATTATTTGCCTTAGCAAATAATATTTAAACTTCCAGAAAGATATAAAAAGTAAATAGCGGGTTCTACTAGGGTTTTTAAAGAAAAATTAATCTTTATTTTACAATGTTTTTCAGGGAAAATAGTTATTTTCTAAACTGAGTTATATTTGTTATTTTTTGTGATACCTGTTTTCAAGGAATCATAAATAATTTGATAGTCTGAGCAACTACATGAACAGGAGTTTGTCTTACGATAAAAATGCCCTTATTAGGAAACGATGTTAAATAGATGCCCAAATTGGCCTGGAAACATGTATGTCTTAAAAAAAAAAAAAAAAAGGATTTGCAAATGTATTTGTGCTGTTAATGTCTACATTACAGGGGGAATATGAAGAAATTCTTTAACATAATAGTGTATGTGCAAAATAGGGCCACCTAATTGTCTTACACATTTCTTAATTCACAATATTGATTGCTAACACCATATTGTTGTAGTCTTTTCTATTTCTCTTCTTTATTTTATCTCATACTTGGATCTTTTTCCTCAGTTTCCTGGAGTCTGCATTTCTTTCTTCTTTCTTTCTTTTTCTTTTTCTTTTTCTTTCTTTCTTTCTTTCTTTCTTTCTTTCTTTCTTTCTTTCTTTCTTTTCTTTCTTTTTGTCTTTCTTTCTTTCTTTCTTTCTTTCTCTCTTTTCTTTCTTTTTTCTTTTTTTTTTTTTTTTCCTGAAGGAAAGTTTTAGGGTAGCTCTGTCTTGGATCCAAAACTTTAATACAAGAACTGGCTGGCATCATTTGTAGTTATGACATTTATCTCATTTCTCCCTTTTGTTGATCTCCTCCCTGTGGAGGAAACAAAATTACATCATAGAAATGTCTGCTATAACATGCCTTTTAACCTCTCTTTACTTTGCTGTCTTCAGTATTTTACTAGTGAGTATAATTCTACTTATTCTACTTATTTAAAAAAAACATATTTTGAAAACTGGATATATACTGAAATTCAAAAAAGGAAGTTTTGGATTGGTTGATTTTCAGTTTTAATAAGTGCCTTTTATGTGGAAAATTTACAAAGAGAGTTTAGCATCCTATTTAAAGTTTTTTCTATACCAAATTGTTCCCAAATGGAATTGTCCACACAAAGAAACAAATTAGGATATGCCCATTATAGACTGTTTCTGTTTTTAACATCTTTGCACATAAAATGTTACTATTATTTGCAGCTGCTGTTCACCAGTAGTTTGCAGCTAAATGCAAGTGATTAGGAAGAATGTGTGCCAGATGCTCCATTTATAATGCTCCATTACAAACAATATCAGATTCCTCTCTGTTAAAAAAAAACAAAACAAAACAAAACAAAAAAAAAAACAAATGCAATGCTGTGATTCTAAGGCATTTTCTTACTTACAGAACCATACATGTAGTTACAGTGTACTGCCTGAAATTTGTCCTTATTTACATTAACCCAATTACTTGTATTAAATTCAACATATTTGCTCTCTTTATTTTAAATTGGCTGGTCCCTTTATTTCTTGTTACTTTGCTTTAGGACCCCCAAGGATGGCTACAGATGGCTTTCTCTTTTTTAACATTGACAAATCTTTGCCTTGGAAAGAACCTAGAATATAGTGGGTTATAAAAAATAGGTACCAGGAAATGAAATCAGAATTTAAATTAAATGT
Source organism: Herpailurus yagouaroundi (assembly GCF_014898765.1). Lineage (NCBI taxonomy): Eukaryota > Metazoa > Chordata > Mammalia > Carnivora > Felidae > Herpailurus > Herpailurus yagouaroundi. The sequence goes on from NW_024412407.1 coordinate 25,932,749, forward strand.
ATGGATATGACTCACAATGTTCACTGAGCAAGGTGAGTGAGACATAGAATATCCTCAGTTTAGGATTAGAGTCTGGAAACTCTGGGTCTACATTTGAAGTTGTATCTAATAAAATATATTCCTATAGATGTCCCCTAAAGTAATAAAGCAAATAGAACTAGTTGGTTTATTTTCTAGCAATCAAGTTTAAAAATGTTAAATTTTGTGAGAAGTAGCATTAAATTAAAATGTTAATAAGCATTTTGAGAAATAATATTTTATTTTATTATTTTTTTAATTTTTTTTAATATTTATTTATTTTTGAGAGACAGAGAGAGAGAGAGAGAGACAGGATGTAAGCAGGGGAGGGTCGGAGAGAGAAACTGAAGCAGGCTCCAGGCTACTATGAGCTGTCAGCACAGAGCCCGATGTGGGGCTCGAACTCAGGAACCCTGAGATCATGACCTGAGCCAAAGTCGGATGGTTAACCGACTGAGCCACCCAGGCGCCCCGAGAAATAATATTTTAAACATGTGAAGTTAGTTTTAAAATCTGTTATAGACTAGTGTGTCTTTGCCTTCCAGAATATGTTTATTTTAAACATTTCTTTCTCATATAAACAATGTGCTATTGAGTAGTGAACTGATATAAAATTTATCTTTCAGATGAACCAGAAACTCGAGATGCGTGGTGGGCAGAAATCAGACAAGAAATAAAATCACATGCTAAAGCATTAGGCTGTCATGCTGTAGTGGGCTACAGTGAATCAACTAGCATCTGGTAAATGATAATAACTTGATTTTCTAGATGCTGTAATTTACGGATTGTCATCTAAAAGGTTAAAAGCTTTATGCAAATATAGAGAAAAGAAGAATTATGGAGTGATCCAGGAGCATGGACTTGGGAGTACATCAGACTGAGGTCCATATGCCATTTTTGCCACTTAATTGCTGTGAAACTTTGAGAAAATAACTATTCCTCTGAGCCTCAGTTTATACATTGAAATGGAAATTATAACCATTTATCAATTAAGGTTACTGACGAATTAAATGAGAATTGATACTGGCACATGGCAAGTCTTAATTCTAGGCCTACTTTACTCCAGTTTGTGACCCCACTAACTCTTTCTTCTGGGATATTTGGAAACCTTGATCTAATGTGTCTTTAAGGTTTGTCTGTAAACTCTTTTTACCTAACTGCAACTTAATTTTCTTCTGCCAACACATCATCCTTCCTAACTCTGCCGAGTTAGGAAGAGACTTCCATACTCCTAGTTCTCCATTTCTTTTTCTCCTACCTTTCATTTGAACAATCTCTCTTACTTTAAAGTCCATGCCATTCCACAGTTCAGACTTTCCTACCTCCAAAACATTCTTCTGCCTTTCTTAATTTTCTGCTGTCTCCTCCAGTTGAACATGATTACCTCCCTTCTAACAGCCTGACTTTGTACCTTCTCATTCTCATGTCCTCCTCTATCCCTCATCTTTCAACTGTATTTTAGGCTTCATTATTGCTCAAAATGGTTCCCCTTTAAAAATTTGAAACTATAAAATTTCTCTCTTGGATCACAACTTAATATTTTTCACTTATCTCATTTGCACATTTATACCTGGTTTGTTTTGGCTTTTATCTTAACCAAGATTTTCCCCAGTTTCTTAGTTGGGCTCTGATTTGACTTGCTGACTGCCATCAATGAACCCTACTTTCAACCCCTTGAAAAGTTTATAATAGATATCATCTAGAAACTGTTTGACCTTTTGCTGCCCACCTTCTATTCTTTTTCTTTTCTTTCTCTTAATGTTTATTTGTTTATTTTTCAAGGGAGAGAGGAGAGGGAGGGGCAGAGAGAAAAGGAGAGACATTCCTAACCAGGCTCCACACTGTCAGTGCAGAGCCCCATGTGGGGCTCGATCTCACCAACCACAAGATCTTGACCTGAGCCAAAACCAAGTCAAACACTTAACCAACTGAGCCATCCAGGCACCTCCACCTCCTATTCTTGGTTAATCCTTACTGTCAACTATTACATGGGTAATTCTCTTGTGCTTGTGGTGGTCATTATTTTTACAGAAAAATGATTAGACTCTGGTACATGTGGAGAGCCATGCTGTTTCATCTTCTGAGGGCCCTTTCTTTTCCTCTGTGGATCATGTGTGGTATTCTTGCACCTTTCTGTCTCCATTGTAGCTATTCTACACTTGTTAAACTAATAACTTTGTTATGCTTATCCTGCCTTACTCCCCAGTAGATAATCTTAGCTCATAGATTTAGTGTCATATGCTTCCAGGTCATAGGGTTATGGTTTTAAAAGACATAGTTTTGTTACTGGTTTCACATTTTACTGGAGAATTATGACAAGTAGAACACATTTTATGGCAGAGATATCCCAGGGTGCTGTGGGGCCCAGAGGGTTGGAGTTTAGAAGTAAGATTGGAAGAAAGGGTTAATGAAGTAACTGAAGCTTAAACTAAATCTCAGGGGATGAGTATGAATTATATAAATGAAGAAAGGAGGCATGAAGGGAGTGTTTAAGGCTAGTAGAGTAGCATGCAGAGAAGGCCAGAGGTGTACATTCAGTGCGGCAGGAAATAGGTCACAGGTAGATGCGGGAGTGTACAGAAATGAGTCAAATTGATTTACGTAGAAGTTTGAAGTCACCTGATACAAGCTTCTTTTTTTCCCTCCAGACCTCAAAAAATCTTGTGTTGTTTTTTTTTTTAATTTTTTTTTCAACGTTTATTTATTTTTGGGACAGAGAGAGACAGAGCATGAACGGGCGAGGGGCAGAGAGAGAGGGAGACACAGAATCGGAAACAGGCTCCAGGCTCTGAGCCATCAGCCCAGAGCCCGACGCGGGGCTCGAACTCACGGACCGCGAGATCGTGACCTGGCTGAAGTCGGACGCTTAACCGACTGCGCCACTGAGGCGCCCCAAAAAATCTTGTGTTTAAATCCCATCTTTACTAATTTTTTTGGTTCTGATCCATCCTATGTACTATTACTGGATAAACTCTTTGAAATGTACTTCTGCTCTTAGAGCTCCTTAATTCAGCACATCAGGGACTCCACCTTCTTCTCAGTGCCCACTTAAACATTTTGAGCCTGGTCTCTCTCTACTCAGTTACAGATCAAGTGACCATTTCTTTCATGTCCTTTCAGACTTCTGGTCCACTTATACTGTTTCCAACATTTTGTCCCTAGGCTGCAACTTTTCTCTTTTGCTTTGTATGATCTCATTCAATAATTTTGTGGATTATTTAAAATTAGTTGATATGTAATAAAGAATTCCAAATAATTCTTTTGAAAGTGAGGTTTTTATCATACATATAATGATGTAGTTTAAGCTCCATTTAGTATATTTTGGGTATTATTTGTTTCAGATACCTTTTGATTATTAACTTTAAGCTATAGGGATATCGATAATTACATAGTTACACTTTTAAAATGATTTTAATGAAGTTTAGTATGCATTTAAAGAGTATTTTAATACAGTTTAATGGTTTATTGCTGAATTCCGCAAAATAATTTGTTACTACTTTGAGATATTCAGTCTTTAGCAGGTTTACCATATTTTAAAGGAATTTATTGTCATTAATATTGTGCTTTATCTTTTACAATTTTTTAAGTATAAAGAATTCTTACCCTTTTCATTTTATTTATTTACTTTATTAAAAAAATTTTTTTTAATGGTTATTCATTTTTGAGAGAGAGAGAGAGAGAGAGAGCACAAGCAGGGGAGAGACAGAGAGAGAGGGAGACGCAGAATGAGAAGCAGGCTCCAGGCTCTGAGTTGTCAGCACAGAGCCCGATATGGGGCTTGAACTCACAAATGGTGAGATCATGACCTGAGCTGAAGTCGGACGCTTAACTGACTGAGCCACCCAGGCATCCCACCTTCTTCATTTTAATAACATTATTTTTATTTTTTATCCTAGGATAGGAGATAATCTTATGATATCATTAATATTTGTGGAGTCTAACTTGAATTTAAATTGTCACCCTGTAATCACTTTGATATTTAACATTTTTCAAAGTTAGATTGCCTGAAGATGTTAACTGTTTTATGTTTTTTTCTTTTATAGTGAAGAGGTCTGTATTTTATCTGCATCCGGCACGGCAGCTGTACTGAACCCTAGATTTCTGCAGGATGGCACCGTGGAGGGCTGTTTGGAACAGAGGTTGTCATGGCAGCCTGGCTTATTTTCTATGATGGCAAAGAAGGGAGAGGTTAACTTTTGTAACTTTAGAGCTGGGATAGTTCTTCTGTATGAGAGTGGCTTAATATAGAAATGAGGACCAGGCACTTCACTGCTTTTTGTGTAACCTATAGCAACAGAGAAGTATTGAGTTCTGCACTATATGACACACATTGTTATAATTTTTCTAGTATCTTGGTAAGTTACATGTATAACTATCAGTGAAAGAATTTCAAGTGTATATTTTTTGTTTGTTATAGTATAGAAGTAATTTCCTTTGATTTTTCTCTTCCTTTCCTTTCCCCCTTGTCTACCTCTGAAACAGAAAAAGGTCATGAAACAATTTGCATAAAGAAAATTCATAATTTACAGAACAATTGAAACACTGTATTGTAACAAAATTATATATAAAAGCTTCCTAAAAAGTGAAATATAACTTTAATGTGTATGAAAGAGAAAGTGAAAGTGAAATTATTAGGTAAAATAGATTACTTTTTAGTTTATTTGGTTATTAATCTCTTAATCTGTTAGCTTCCATGAATGTCAAAAATACTTTCCATAAACAGATGAAATTATCAAATATATATATACATAAAACTATTAGTTTGGTACCAGAGTACCTGAATAATACAAATTTTATTTACCCCTTACTTCACTGTATGCATATTTGCTTCCCTCCCCCTCCCGCCTCCCCCCAGTATTTGTATATTAAGGAAGACAGCAAAAAAAAATCTATATGTGATCAAATTTAGTAGAAATTTGCAAGTCTCTGTATAACAAAGTTATTCTAGCTCAGGTAGGCACATAGAAGACCTTAGTCGGTTTCTTCTTTAGTTTGTATTAAAAAGGTATTTTGACTGTAATATATTACAGAGCATTAAAAGTCAGCATAAATAGGAAAGAGAAGGTGGAACATTTTAAAGTATATTAAAAGTCAGAGTGTTCTATTTTGAGTTGTTCCAGTGCTACAATATAGTTCTCTCACGTCAGTGGATTTCATTATTGAGTAGATAGAAGCCTGATTTAAAAATGGCCTTTCCCATGCAGCTTGATTATTTTGGTATTGCGGCTTGGATGGATACAGTGAATTCTCTTATATGCCAATCTAGTGGAACAGATACCATCCCTATCTATAAAAGAGGAAAATGTCTTTTTTCTTGCTATAAAATTATTTATGCTTACTAGAGAAAATTTGGAAATTATGGGAGAGTAAAAGGAAGAAAACATTCCCTATAAACTCAGTATTGAGATAATCCCTTCTGTATATTTCATATTTTAAATGCTTCCATGAATTTAAATAGTTCTGTTTTTATGCCTATGATATTGCATCATTTATGTTTGAATTTCTGTGAGGTGTTTAGTTAAAAATTACCCCAGTGTTCAATCTTTTGTGCCCCTTTGTGACACATGGGCTTTGGTTCAAACCAACCAACATTAAAATCTGAGGTCTCCTGCCTTGTATTTTGTGTGACCGAACAAGTCACTTAGTATCTCAGGTTGGTTTCAGGCCAAGAAGAACTAGTTTTTGTTGCTCTTTGCTTTTTATTATATTGTGTGTGTGTGTGGGGGGGTGTTTATCTATGTTTTCCTGCTTAGTCTTCAAAAAAAAAAAAAAAAAGCCTTTCTGGGTAGATACTGTCATTCTGGTTATATAGAAGAGGCTCTGAGAAATTGAATAACTTGTGTAAGATCACACAGCTCTACTTAGCATCTGATTTCCCTGTTGCTTATACCAGAATGCCATCCCAACAAAAGAATAATTAATGTATGGAAGTAATTTGATTTAGAAGGTTATTTTGGAAATTCAGTGCAGTAATGTATACAAGGAATCTGCAGGAAGCCTGACTCCTAGTAGATACAGTATGAGTTTCCTTTCTCTTTTTTAATGTGTCCGCTTGCCAAGTTTCAGCTTCTAACAGGTCACTTTAGATTGGAATGAATTGAGAACCCATATCTTTCCACAGCTCTAGAGGTGTGGCTGTGTGAATGTCTGGAGTTCTCCATGGAGCTTTCTTCTTCCATTTCTGTTTCCCTAATTTCCTCAGATTTGATGAGTGAAAAAAATACCATTCTGAAGTGAATTCATAAGCATTACTACAGCAAACATTTTACTGATTGAGAAGGTTGTGTGTTTACTTGTGGTTTATGTTGTTTGTGAAACACAGGTGTTTCGGTTTCTCAGAAATGTTTAATTCTGACAAATTCTTAAGTCATTGGAAATTAGAAATGTTAGATTATGCCTATTTTTGACTTTTTAAATTAAAAAAATTTTAATGTTTATTTTATTTTTGAGAGACCGAGACGAGTGGGGGAGAGGCAGAGAGAGAGGGAGACACTGAACCTGAGGGAGGCTCCAGGCTCTGAGCTGTCCGCACAGAGCCTCACGAGGGGGCTCAAACCCACAATTATATTTGTGATTATATTTGGTGATTATATTTGTGTTATATTTGTCAGACAGTAGGAAAATGTCACCCTTCTTATCTAACCATTTGTTTTTATGAACTAGCTTTGGAATAATAGTGGTTTTTGTCAGGTGGGACATTCTCAAACGTATGAATTGATGCAATTCAATGGCTACTTGTATAAGTCTTTTCTCTCATACAAAAGTGTATGGTTTTGATTTTGTGGTCATTTTTAATTCTTAATAGTCATAGTGGGACTGTCATAACTCTCATAGTGGTAGAAGTTATATAGTTTATACATTAGTACTATATGTATAACATATGCTTTTGAAAAAATGCATGGAATTTTTAAGAATGCTTCATTTTTTTATCTTGATGTATTCATATAGGCTAGAAGAAAATTTGCCTGTAGGTTGTGGATTTTGCCACATACCATATGATGAACTGAATATGCCATTTCCAGCTCATCTCACATACTGCTATAACTGCAGGAAACAGAAAGTTCCTGATGTTCTCTTTACAACTATTGACCTCCCAACAGATGCAACAGTTATTGGAAAAGGTTGTCTTATTCAAGCAAGGTATATTTGTGTAAACAATATTTGGGGTCCCTGAGAAAGTATGAGATATGGAGTCAAATAGATCTATTTCACATGTCTGCTGTACTGTTTCCTACCTGGCAGGCTGGGCAGTACTATCTGGACCTTGTATTTAGTCACATGGAATATTGGGAGGAAGAGTACCCATTTTATAAAACTCAAATAAGTTTAAATGCAAAAGCAATTTTAAACATTTCAGTTCTATACAAATATCTGTTATTATGAAGATTATTAATTAACTTGTTTCAGGCTAGGAACGTGACTCTGCTTTAAGGACATTGAATATGTAATACATTTTAGAAATTTATCTTTTTTCTTTTAAAGAACAATGCTATGTATGGTTTCTTTTACTACTTAATTTAGCTCTTAACAGTTCCTTTTAAAATGTACTGGAGTAGGAAATGCTAAATTGTGGTTGGCATATAGGAAGCAGTGATAACTGTCTAGGTCACTGACAACTGCCAGGCTACCAAATCCATTGAAATGCTTTTCTCTCTTCCTCTTACTTGACATCTCAGCAATAATAGTAGTCACACAGTTGGTCATCTTCTCCTTGATACTCCTTTGACTTCATAGTGCCCCGCCCCCCACCCCTGCTTTTTCCTACCTTATGTATAATCCTCAGTGTCCTTGTTGATTCTTCCTCCTTTTCTTAATCCTTGAAGGGCCACGGGTCTGGACTCTCTTCTCAAAGCTGTCTTCCAGGTTGAATTCATCAGCTCCTACAGATGTGCTTTCTATATGTCTGTGACTCCCAGATTTATAACTCTAGTCCAGAACTTTCTTCTGAGCCTCAGACCCATATACTTTCACACCCTATTTTGATGTCTTGTAGGCAACTCATACTTGTTCCATATTGAACTGCTGGCTTTCTCCACTTCTTTCATTCTTTATTAGCCTTCTTTATTTTATTTTATAGCCTTCTTTATTTTAATGAATGATACCTTGCTCTGTCCACTTTTTATGCCAAATATGGTATTCTTTGACACTGTCCTCTTTCCTAACCTCCCTGCATCAAAGCTATTTTACAGAGTCATGTTGAATTTTATTTTTGAACGTATGTATATTTTTTGTTTATTTTTAAAATTTTTTAACGTTTTATTTATTTTTGAGAGACACAGAGAGACAGAGCATGAGTGGGGGAGGGGCAGAGAGAGAGGGAAACACAGAATCTGAAGCAGGCTCCAGGCTCTGAGCTGTAAGCCTGGAGCCTGACATGGGACTCGAACCCATGAACTGTGACATCAAGACCTGAGCCGAAGTCGGTCGCTCAACCTTGTTGTGAGAGATCAAGACCTGAGCCGAAGTCGGTCGCTCAACTGACTGAGCCACCCTGGCGCCCCTTTAGTTTTTATTTTTAAGTTTTTTTATTTATCTTGAGTGAGAGAGGGAGAGAGAGAGAATCCCAAGCAGGCTCTGCACTGTCAGCACAGAGCCTGACGTGGGGCTCAGTCTCATGTAAGGCAAGACCATGACCTGAGCCAAAATCAAGAGCCAGAGACTTAACTGACTGAGCCACCCAGGCATGCCTGTATTTCTAATACGTTTACTTTTGCTTTTTTTGCTCAATTTCCTCGTACATCTTAGACCTTCCATTTGGGATTGTTTTTCTTTTGCTTGAGGTATAGACTTTAGACCATTTATTTTGGTGAACTAGTTTTGCTTGTCTGAAAATATTTACTTATCTTTAAAAGATATTTTGGGCTGCCATTTATTTTCTTGCAGCACATTGAAGATACCCTTCCATTGCCTTCCAGATTTTCATTACTACTATTGAGAAATAACCTATTAGATTAACTTTTATTCCTTTGAAGGTAGCTGCCCTTCAACCCCAGGCTATGTGTGAGCTATTCTATGTATTTTTGGTTTTTTGCAATTTCCCTATGAAATGTTAAGTATGGAATTTTTTATTCTAATTGCTATATATTGGGCTTCTTGAATCTGTAGATTCTTTCATGTGTTTTAGAAAATTTTTAGATATTGTCCCATGTTTCATCTCTCTTCTTGATACTATAATTAAAAATGTTAGACTTTCTCACTGCTTCTTTTATGTATGTTACTTACTTTCTTAAATTTTCTATTTTTGTTTATGCCAAATCTTGAATACTTTCTTATCTTCCAGTTCTTTGATTCTCTCTTCAACTGTCTCTAATATTGTAGTAAGTCCAATAATTGGGGCTTTAAATATTTGATATCTATTTTTATTTCTAGAAGTTTTATTTTGTTCTTTTTCAAATGTATTATGTTACAGCCTATGACTGATTCTTTAACTGATAATTTTAATATCTGAAATATTTTTGTATTCTCTTATTTCTGTTCTTTATTATTTATTGTGTTTCATTTCCTTAGACTGTGATAGGCTCACTGGAAGTTGCAAAAATGTTACAAATAATACCATTTGTATTGGTGACAGATTCCCTCATTGGTGACATCTTATACAGCCATAGTAGAGTATCAGTAGGAAATTAACATCGGTATAATACTGCTAACTATACTACAGACCTTACTCAGTTTTTATACTTTTTTAAATTTGCATTATTTATGTATTTGTGTGTACATGTATAGTTCTGTGCAACTTTATCCCACAAACAGATTTGTGTAACCACCACCATAGTGAAGACACAAACTGTGTTCCATCATCACAAAAGAACTTATTCATGCCATTTCCCTATGTTTATACACCCCACTACCCCTTGCCCTGGTCCTGTGATGCTTTTAAGAAGATTTTTTTTTCAAAGTTTATTTATTCTGAGAGAGAGTGAGAGAGAGCACAAGAATGTGAGGGGCAGAGAGAGAGGGAGAGAGAATCCCAAGCAGGCCCCGCACTATCAGTGTGGAGCCCAACATGGGGCTGGAACCCATGAACCATGAGATCATGACCTGAGCCCAAACTAAGAGTCAGATGCTTAACTGACTGAACTACCCAGGCACCCCAGCTTTTAAGACAATTTGTAAAAATATATAATTTATCCAGCTTTTTGTGTTTGTTTTAGGTAGGAAGGAATAGTGCCCATCAGCAGTTTTCAGAATGTGGTCCCCAGACCAACCAATAGCATCATGATGCTTGAGAGACCTTATAGAAATGCAGATTCTCGGCCTCACTCCAGACCTATTGAATCAGAAACTCTGGGCATGGGGACTAGTAATTGTTTTTTAATGAGCTCTCAAGATGAAGTTTGATAACTACTGGTGTAAATAGCCTGGTTTGCCAGTGTGGGGATCTTTTCCTTCATCTTTACTGCTACCTTTTTAGTCTCAGCTCTCATTGTCACCTAAATTGCTTTTTGTCTGCTATCCCCTCATCAATTCTGTTATCCTTATTCCATTTTCTGTGTAGCAATGTAAATGATATCCTAAAACATAAATTGGATCCTGTTACTACTTAAAACCTACCTGGAGTTTGTCATTGCTGGTAGAATAAAATCAAACTCCTTACCATGACCCACAAGCCCCTAACATGATCATGCCCCTGCTTACCTGCACCTTCATCCATATGATTCTCACCCTTGCTCATTTCACTTCAGTGTAGTAGTCTCTTTTTGGCTCTTCTGATATGCCAGCTCCATTCCATATTTGCCTTTTTCCAACGCTCTTGGTTCCATCTCGTCTTTAAGATCCCAGCTCAGGTATCATCTCTCTTGTGAGGCCTTCTCTCTAGTTATTGCCACTCGCTTCACCTACTCCATTTTCTTCAGAAACCTGATTTTTTTGTTTTAAGTTTATTTATTTTTCAGAGATAGAGAGTGCATGCTAGCGGGTGAGGGGCAGAGATGGAATCCCAAGCAGGCTCTGTGCTATCAGCACAGAACCCTATGCAGGACTTGATCCCATGCCCTTTAGATCATGATCTGAGCTGAAATCAAGAGGGATGCTTAATGGACTGAGCTACCCCAGACACTGATTCTTTAAAAAAAAAAAAATTTTTTTAACGTTTATTTATTTTTGAGACAGAGAGAGACAGAGCATGAACGGGGGAGGGTCAGAGAGAGAGGGAGACACAGAATCTGAAACAGGCTCCAGGCTCTGAGCAGTCAGCACAGAGCCCGACGCAGGGCTCGAACTCATGGACCGTGAGATCGTGACCTGAGCCAAAGTCGGACGCTCAACCAACTGAGCCACCCAGGTGCCCCAGACATCTGATTCTTAAACATAATCCTAGGTTATCTTGTTTCTTTATTTCCACCCCCCTCCCCTGGAGTATAACCATGAGAAAAGGGACTCTTTTGTTTGTTGATGAGTACTCACCACTTAGAATAGTGCCTGGCACATTGTAGATACTCAGGTAAGTTTTGTGTTCTTTTTTTTTTTTTTAATTTATTTATTTTGAGAGCGAGAGCATGAGTGAGGGAAGAGCAGAGAAAAAAATCCCAGGCAGATTCTGCACTGTCAGTGAAGAGCACAACATGGGGCACAATCCCACAAACCATGAGATATGACCTGAGCTGAAATCAAGTCAGATGCTTAACCAACTGAGCCACCTAGGCCCCAAATTTTGTGTTCTTTTAATGAGTAAATTAACTTCTTTCCTTTGCTGTCCATTCATTGTATGATCACATGGAGTTATAAAACCTAAGATTTTAAATTATATTCTCTAGTGATTTTGATCAATACTTTTTCCATTTCCAGAGATTTTTGAGATTTTTCTTTATCTTTTATTAAAATAGGACTTTTAGCAAAAGCATACACATTGAAAAAAGTGGCAGAAAAGATTATTGATATAACCTAATAAACCCCATTTGACACAAGTCAATGTTTTATTAAGCACACTTATAGAAAGTTTTAAAAATTGGACATTTTTTAAGATGATACCAAGAATACTCTCCAGTGACTAAATTATTTTCCTTAACAGGTTATGTCGTTTAAAAAAGAAAGCACAGGCAGAAGCAAATGCCACAGCTATCAGTAATCTGTTGCCATTTATGGAATATGAAGTACATACTCAGCTAATGAATAAACTAAAACTGAAAGGAATGAATGCTTTATTTGGACTGAGAATTCAGATCACAGTGGGTGAAAATATGTTGATGGGCTTAGCGGTAAGTTGAGAAGTTTTGATTTTGTTTCATAATTTCTATAGTTGTAGTAGAATCTGTTTTGTGCAATTCTAAGTCTTTTAAAAAGACTTATCTAGAGAAATGGGCATTAAGACCTTTAAGGGTTGGGGACATTATAAGAAGTGAAAAATCTTGTGATAAGTTTTAAAATATATTATTTTCACCTTTATTTATGAATTATTATTTAAAATTAAATTAATAAAATTATGAGGTAAAATTTATTTATATTATTGTATTTTTCTATTCTGACCATAATGTCAATAGTCAAGTTTCTAAAAATTATCATGTGTGGCTTGTTTAGTTAAGTTGGTTGTCACTGTTCTGGACTTTATTATTTTTTGTGCAAAATATGTTATTTTTTTATGCTAAATATTAGCATTGCTAACAGGGTTTCTTCTCTGCACTGTTAACATTTGGGACTGGAAGACTCTTGGTTGTAGGGGGCTGTCTTGTTCATTTTAGGGTGCTCAGCAGCCTTTCTGGCCTCTACTCACTAGTTGCTAATAGCTTCCCTTCAGTGTGACAACCAGAAATGTTTCCAGACATTACCAGATGTCCTTTAGGGGACAAAATCACTTCTGAGGGGGAGGACCACAATCTTTAGTTGTATGGAGAAAATAAAGCAATACATATGAAACACTGCTTACTGCTTGCTTACTGCTGGACAGAGAATAAAGTTTCATACTGAATGTGCACCTGCGGTCAGCAGTAGAATATGCAATAAAGAATGTGTTTCTTAAGTGCTAATAAATTGTGAGGTGGTGGAAAGCTCTTTATCTCAGCTTTATGTTCACCTAGGCTTCTTACAAAGTGTGTTCTGACTAGAAAGTTGTCTGTGGGGAAAGTAAGAGTTGTCTTTATAAGTAGTCTGAGACCCAGAGAACTGGATGCCTGCAAAATATATATTGATCAGATAGAAACTGATTAACAGTATTTATAGAAGTCCTGTTAAACTTTAGACACTTTGCTAGCTAGAATGTTTGTGATACTGGCACTTTTCAAATTGGAATACCCTGCCATCTTTCTGACATGCATAAACATTTTAAGAAATTTATAGAACTTGTATTTTTTCTCAGTATGCACTTGCAGATAAAATGCTAACTTATTTCTTGTTCATACATTTACAAATATGTAAATTTTTGTATGTAGGGGATAATTGTGCAATGATGATAAACTAATCAGGTAATCATGATTTTTGACAAGAGAAATTTATAATGATTAATGAAAGTAATCTGATTTATATTAAAATATTTGAGATCTAGATCAACTTGGGAAAAAAGTGTTCATTATAATTCATTTGTCTAAAAACTCACATGCTTAGCAATTACAAATGTATAATTTGGCCTGAACACAATACTAGTTATTGGTGGGTATCTGTGGGAACTAAGCTTGATTTAGATTCAAAGATTTAAAAACACTGTGCCAACCGTATCAAACACTTCTGATAGTTGTGCCCCAGGAAACTAGCTTGTGGTGCTGGTGTAATTTTTCAGTGCTTGCCTGAAATCTTTCTTTCTTGCCAATCTTTTCCTTCTTGACCACTGGTGACACTCATAACTGTTTGAGATTTTGATCTTTGTGTTGTGGTTTAGCCTGTGCATTTAAATCTCAAGGTCCCAAGAGTAGCTTCCTTGATAGTTGATCTCTGATGGACTCTCTGATGATGTCTGATGCCTGCTGGGTTTCTGGCACTGTGGTACCCCAGAAGGAATGCAATGTTATCTTTATAAGAGGAGAAAACGGATGCTATGATAGATTGAGACTTGTCCAAAGTGATATGGATGCATGTACTGGAACCGGATTTCAAATGCAGGCCTGTCTTATTCCAGAGTCTGTTCGCAACCACTCTGAACTGTTGTCTCATTCATGTGGCAGGATGAACATCAGAGACTGGGTCATAGACATAGTCATGGACACTAATGAGCAAAATAGGAGAGAGAGTTTCTGAGGATCAGTCTCATCTACTGCACAGACATCATCATAGAGTATCATACCGTTTTTAGGATGGACTTTCACAAAATTGGCAATTGATTAAAAAGAATAATGATAACGCACACAGTTTAAAATGCACAAATATCCAGACTTAAGAGAAATGTCTTCTCTTGTCTGCATTCCACTCCTTCAGTGTTAACAATTTGACATTTATACTTACATATTTTTGCTTTGCTTATATAAGCATATTTAACTGTAAATGCACATAGGTGTGTATGTGTGTGCGTATGTGTACATATCATGTTTTGTATTTCCCCTAGTAGTTTTCTAGTACTGATGGCATGTAGTATTGTTACAGGGTCAGGAATTAATAGTCATTCAATTAAATATTTAAAAGAAATCTGTATTAAGTAAAATTTTCTTTCTTGGTAATTATGGAGGTAGGGTGGTATCATGAAAAGTTCTTGGGGTTTAGAGTGAGAAATATATTCACATCTCTTCTCCAAATTTATTGATAGTGTGATCTTGAGTATGTTTCCTATCCTTTCTGAAGTTCAGTTTCTTCACTTGTTTTACGAAAGTTTCCCTTTTATTTTTGCCACTTTAAAGGTAAATTATTTACTCACTTATGAAAAAAATTTATTTTTAACAATTTTTAATCTTTTTTTCTAAACTGGTTTTTCAATGCAACTTATTTTTTCCAATCATAAAGTAAAAATTTTAAAGTGCAGTGAAAAGTAAATCCTTCTTTCACTGCTGTCCCCACCTACCCAGGTTTCACACCAAAAGCAACCAATTCCTGTTGCCAGTTATGTTTCTGTGCTCTTTCAACATGTCCAAATGCATGCATTGATGCTAATGATCTTTTTGCCAGTAAGGCAAAGGCAACTTTCCTAATTTAAGGACTGTTATTCTTTAGACATTTTTTCTTATTATTTCTCCATTATTTTTACAAGTCGGCCACAGGTGTGTATTTAGCTGCTTTACCAACGCCCGGTGGTATTCAGATTGCTGGGAAGACTCCTAATGATGGCTCCTACGAACAGCACATATCTCATATGCAAAAGAAGATAAATGACACAATTGCTAAGAATAAAGAATTATATGAAATTAATCCTCCGGTAAGTAAAATAAATTTACATTGTGAATAAGTTCTTGTTTAGGAGTTAATATATTTTTTGAGTTGTCTTATTTTGGACATTTTTTTTTTTTCACTGTTGAATTTCGCTCTCCTCAATACTCGTTCTTTTCACCTCCTTTTGCATTCATGCTCAAATGTCTCCTTTTAGGGAGATGACTCTGACTGCCTGATTTGAAAATTATACTCTCCCATCAATTTTTGATACTCCCTAACCCCCTTCTGTGTTTTACTGTTTTTTATTTCTTTTATCTCTGTGTGTGTATGTATAAACACAAAGAAGTAGGTTTTTGATTCTATTAATTGCTTGTTACTCCTAGTAAAATGAGGCCCCCTTGGGGCTGTATTCCTGAGGCCCAGACAGTTCCTCCTAGTAGCCTCTTGATAAATATTGCTGAACAGTTAAATAAATGGTTTAAATGTTCATTTTTAGTGAAAAGAAAGATTGCTTATCTATGATAAAAATGTGAAAGATACACCATTTTTCACTTTTTGCTGCTTTTTGAGAATTTTCCTACCAGTCACTTCTGTAATCAGTCTTTTATACCAGGTTTGCAGTAGGTTTCACAGGGCCTCCTTCTCTGAGGACGCCTTACAGTCAGGGTCTGAATTGAAAGAAAGAAGTGTTTGAGTTAGAATGAATCTGTTTGTCTTTACGAGTCTCTGATAATGAAATACTTCTGCAAAAGGAAAGTATTTAGATAACAACATTATTATTATGGTTTTTATTATTTGATTTTATACAAACTATCAAATTTTGGTTGGTTGTCTGGGACAGTGATCTGTATTCTAGCTTCCGACTTACAGCTTTCTAGCAAAGTTGTTAAGCTGGGAAGAATTTTAAAGGTATGACCTACAACTAGCTACACTGCTAAGTGTGGTAGACACTGGTCGCATGTGGCTGTTGAGCACTTAGTGTGTGTATTCTGAATTGAGATGTGCTGTGAGTATAAAATACACATTGGATTTTGAAGACTTACTATGAAAAAGAATGTAAATTATCTCATGAGTGTTTTGTATATTGGTAGTATGTTGAAAATGTAATCTTTTGGATATAGTGAACTAAGTACAATATTTTATTAAAATTTATTTTATTTCCTTTTTATTACCTGTGACTTGCTTTATATTTCTGTTGAGCAGTGCTAATGTAGAGCTTCTTTAAATTCACTGAGAAAATTCGTGTGTTAGTATATTAATACTTACATAGCCTCTATAAAAGCTTTCCACACAACATTTTACTGCTTGTTTGCAGTACATTATTTTTTTTTTTATAATTATGCTTTGATATTTGAACATTTTCTAAGAGTGTTTATGCCTGCTGGGGAGAATGATTTGCAGAGCTTTATGTTAGGGCCCCGTGATATAAGCTGAATTCTTTTGCTCAACGGTATTTATCCATGCTGACCTCTCACAGAAAGAATTGACCCCTCCTCCTTTATATTCTTCTTGTACTTGTATGTGCTTCTGTGATAGGGCCTGTTACATATTACTGCACTTACTTTTTACATGTCTTTCTTTAATAATGTGAGCCTTTTAAAGTCAGAGACATATTTAGAAAATGTGAACTCACTTCATCTATTCAATAAATATTTATTGAACTTCTGTTTTAGAAGTACATTTTACAGGGAATAAATCTGTTATGAGTCTTAAAATTTCAGCTTATACAGATTTCATGTGTTGAAAAGGACCATATTTCACAAAAGACTACTTAATGGATTTTCTAATATGTCTCTCCTATTTCAGATAGTGAATGAATACCTTACAGTCTTTCAGCATAACCTCTCGGAATTTGACGAAGTCAGTGTAGTAGGCCACTACTCACTTATATTACAATTTTGTCTTTTCAGTTTCTAAGACAATGTATGCCCACACTGAAAATGTGAATCAGTGTGTTTCTTCTCTTACGAAGGTAGCTCCTGCTGCAGTGAATACGCTTTTTTTTCCCTCAATATTGAAAAATCTTTCTATTGCAGGGGTGTAGTACCACTTAAAATGGAGAAAATTCAGTCAACTAAAGGTGTCAAAATACCATAGTTACCCGTGGTGGAACCTCATTACAAATTTAAGATACATTAAATACCAGATAGTTGCTTTTATTAGGTCCAGGACATAGTGAGCAGAGGCATAACCAAATTTTAAACTACTAAAAACATTACAAAGAGAAGAACATTGTACTCAGAGCAAAAGAACTGATCTAGATAGGTTCATCGCTTAAACTAGTTTTCAAACCTGGGCAAACTGCTTTACCTCTCAACTGCAACTCTTTCTCATTGTGTGGTCATTATAATAGGAACCCTGTCAAATTTATACAGGGCAAGTTAATTTGGGGTACAAATAAGAGATATGAATGTGAAATTACTCTATAGGTAGCTATTATGAAAGTGTGGTGGTAGTCTTATGTAAGGTGTGTGCTAACAATGAGCATTTAAAGCTGTAATTTTGAAAAAAAATTTTCTTATATTCCTTGTTTTTTAAAAAACATAGCTCTGTTATGCCAGCAATAGGCTAAGCCTTTTCTATTTGTGCTCACATATTCACACTCTCTTGATAGTCCTTATAGCCAACAGATATTTAGAACCTCTGGTTACCTCTGATCTTTGGCTATACAGTAGGTGAGAGCTTGCAAACCCATATAGGATTGCACCATACACTGACCTCAAAAAAGATTGTTGTTGTAGCTACCAGTTTGTTTAGCTTAACAAGTTGTACAGCAAATCCCTGCATAATATTATGTATTATGTCTGCACACACATACACACATTTATCATATTCCTCATTTTATTATGTGACACTTTGAAAAATTACCACTGGATAAGAAAAGATATAAAAGGTTAGAATTCATCTGGAGAACTACATTTTTAATGATTTCTGGACTGTTCAGTCTTTTAAATATTGGGTAGAAAATACCACATGAACTGGATGGGCTGCCGATTCCCTACTCGTTGTGGTGTCCTCTCTATACACTAGATGTCAGTGTTGCCCTGCTATGTCCATGACAGTCGTGTATGGTTATGGATTAGTGTATCAAGGCTACTAGTGATAAAAGGAAATATCCATGTACTCTCTAAAAGGTTAATTAGTCATAAAAGTTATAATTAAATATAGAGTGTGAATATATTTTACAGATTTTTTTCTCCACAGATATTTATCTATTAATATAAAAATTTAAAACCAAACTGAAGTGTACAAATACCAAATCATTATGCTGTATACCTGAAGTCAATATAATGTTATATTTCTATTATACTTAAGTAAAAAGAAAGAAGTAAAAGACTACAGTTTACAAAATAACCCCAGAGCTGAAAAAGACAGTCTTATGTGATATAAAGCCATTATATTTCTTTCAGGAGATATCCGAAGAGATTATAGGGTCACCCATCCCGGAACCTAGACAGCGCTCAAGACTTTTAAGATCTCAGTCAGAAAGCTCTGATGAAGTTACAGAATTGGACCTTTCACATGGGAAAAAAGATGCTTTTGTTTTGGAGGTATTACTGCATTAAATTAATTAAGGTTTTTGGAAGATGAGGTGTACATTTTTTACAATCGGATCCTAAATTGATGTGACTTTGTATTATTACAACTGCTATAAATCCATTTAAAAATGTTATTACAGAAATGACCATTGACTTGAAAATATCAGAACTTGGTAATGTATTTTTTGTTCAACACCAGATACAATAATGCAGGTGATTCTGGAAAAATTAATGGATGGGTTAAAATAAAATGATGCTAAAATTTAAAATAGTAATGATAGATATTGGAGCTATTTTTGTCAATTTGAATGAATTTAAATAAGAAATTAAAATGCTGTTCTTTCACTTACTATAATTATTATCTACTTGCTTCATGTGTTATAACATGTTATTATAATTGTATCCTTTTTATATGTAATATGATAAGTACTGTGAATTCTGAGTGTAGTGTTTTCTTACTGAATTCAGAAGGTATAATTGAACTTTGGTTATGAAAATACACTCAGAACTTTCCTGGAGGATAAATGTGACACAGAAGATATATGGGGCTTCCTCCCTTGCAAATCTGTTCTCTCTGCCCTCCTCTGTAAATGGTTAGCTTTGAAAGATGGTCTTCCTTTGCTATTGAAGGAAAGGAAAATAAATGAGGATACACAGAAATGTTCTAGAAAGGTGCCAGTTGAGAGAAAAAATCAGATGCCTTTATTTTAGTAAAGCAGGAAGCTGATGGTAGATTGTGTTGGGATGAGTTTGGAAGTTTGAAGAATCTAGAACAATGCCCATGAATGTGATCAGGATGTCAGCCATGGAAGATGCACAAGCGTGAACTAAGGCGAGGGTGTTAATTTGTAGAAACTCAAACTGTATGGATGTGTGCCTGTTTCTCATATTTTTCTACAGTCTGAGAATGAAAAAAAAAATGGAGGTTGGTGAAAGAATATGTCAGGCTAAGGAGGTAAAAGGTTCCAGGGTACTGTTTGGAGTAGTGTCACTCCAGGTGTGCTGTGACTACCTATAGCATCAGCACCATCTGGGATCTCAGAAGAAATGCAAGTTCTGGGGGCCCACTTCAGACCTGGTAAATGAAAATTTCAAGGTACGGCCCAAGAATCTTACTCTTCAGGTGATTCTTAGCATTACCTGAAGTTTGATCTGGAGCATTTATTGATCTTTCTGGTCTTGGATCCTGGGTAAGTAGAGAACAAAAGTGCTTTAGATCTGCGCAGAACTGAGAACAAGGTGCAGATTCATGAAGTAAGAGAAGGAACAGACAGGACACTGTAGTTGGATCTGGGGTGGAATGTTTTGGGGAATAGTGAGTTGAGGTATGGCCATGACAGTGGGTCTCTAAAGTAAAGTTTAAAAATGGTTCTTGAAGTTTCAAGGATAATGTGAGGGGACAGTTGAAGTGTGTGAGAGTCAGACTCCCAACGTGCAGATGAATGTCAGTCTTTGTTTAGCTGGATATTTTCACTATTAATTATTCACAGTGAAATATTGTGATATAAGAGAAATGGGGTTTGGAGTTATTTTTTTAGATGTGCCTTTAAATTTATCCCTATGTAAGTCAATGTTATTTATTTATTTATTTATTAAATTTTATCCCTATATAATTCAGTTTTATTTTTTTTATCCCTATATAGTTCAATTTTAAAGCAGTTTTGTATTTAAGGCGAAAGATCCTGTTTTTTTTGAAATTGTTCTTTATTAGCTAATAAAAATAGAAATAATAATTGCTTATGTATCTTTGTAAGCTTTTTGAAACATGCCTCATAAAGGCTTAATAGAAGGCTGTCTTTTTCTTAATTGAATATACTTTATAATGTGAAATATTGTATTAGAAGTAATAATAATAATTAATGTGGAGAAATTTACAGATATCAGAACTTTCTTTTTCAAGTTTTGTATTTTAACTTAGGAAAAAATAGCTCCACTTTTCCTTGATTCTTATATTTTCTATTTAGTAAGTAATAAAAACAATGATTTTTTCTTTTTTTAAAGTTTGAAATTACTATGTATTTATACTTACATAATAGTTCTAATCTTTATTTTCAGATTGATGACACAGATGCTATGGAAGATGTGCATTCTCTGCTTACTGATGTTCCTCCCCCTTCCGGTGAGTGGAAGAAACTTTACTTTTGAGATGAGACTAGTTTTACGTATCAGTATTTTAGTTCATAATTATTACAGTAGCAACGTTATTTTAAAGGTTTTATCAGTGTCACATCCTATCATGTGCTTTGCTTCTCCAAGGCTAAAAACATACTTTAAAAATATTTATGTTAGAACTTAGGTGAACTAAGGGGGCACCTGGCTAGCTCAGTCAGTAGAGCATGTGACTCTTTTTTTATTAAAAAAATTGTTTTTTTCATTTTGGAGAAAGAGAGCAAGAGTGGGAGAGAGACAGAGAGAGAGAGAGAGAGAGAGAGAGAGAGAAGGAGAGGGAGAAATTCCTAAGGAGGTTACATGCTCAGTGTGGAGCCCCAGAGCTTGATGTGAGGCTCGATATTATGACTCTCGGATCGTGACCTGATCCGAAATCAAGAATCTGACACTCAGCCGACTGAGCCACCCAGGCACGTGGAGCATGTGACTCTTGATACTGGTTTTAAGTTCGAGCCCCCTACTGGGTGTAGAAATTACTTAAAAATAAAATCTTAAAAAGAAAGAACCACAAAAATTTAGGTGAACTGATTTTTAATCCTTTTATGGTCATACATTAAAAAAAAAAAGAAACCAAACTGATAATTTATTGAGATGGTCTAAAGTCTACTGAAGGTATAGTATTTTAGAAAAAAGAATAAATGGATCTTATAGTTAGAATTCCATGTGATAATTGAAAAATGTTACTCTTTAACATAAAAATAGTTGAAGCATTATCATATAGTTTAACTATGATTTATTTCAATAGGCTTTTATAGTTGTAATACAGAAATTATGCCTGGTATAAACAATTGGACATCAGAAATACAGGTAAACCTTTCCCTTTCACAATTTTAAACAAATACAATGTATGTGATTTTAGCCAGTTCCTTCTTAATATATGCTTTTTCTTTGACCTCCTTATTGCAATTAAAATGTTAGCCTTTCTCTTTTTTTTTTTTTGGATTAGCCCTTTTCATACTACATTATTTATTATTCATTTTTTGGCAGTTTTATCAACTGTTACACTATTTAGTTAAAAATATTAAATGACATGCTATTATATCTCCCCATATTTAGATGTTCACATCAGTAAGAGTAATCCGATTAAGCAGCCTTAACCTGACTAATCAAGCCCTTAATAAGAACTTTAATGATCTCTGTGAAAATTTGCTCAAGGTATGAATCTTTTGACTAACTATATTTTAGTTAAAACTCCAAAGAATTATGAAATTAAAAAAGGAAAGTGTATGTGTTGTCTGGAATATCTTACACAGTTGTGGGCCAAATTATTTTCATTTACATACTAGTTTAATCTTAACTCTGTCATCTGGTAAAATGCTAAAGTTGTCCTCTCCATCTTAATATGCCACACTATTGATGACATATATTTTAAGTTGTTTCATAGTTTTAAGCTTCATATGAATCTATTGTATATACATAAATTTTAAAAAAGCCTTTTTTCCTATATTACTTTTTATGACTTATTGGTTATTATGATTAAATCTTATTGTCTGCTTAAATATTTAAAATAATATTCTTAATGTAAGAATACACGAAACAAGTGGACCAGCTTTGTTTTACTCTTTTAAATGTCCCTTTTGCCATAATGCAGTGTGTGGTGAAAAATCAGTTTTTAAAAATGTTTTAATCAAAAGAAATGATATTACTAATATTTCCTATTGTGTAGAGCCTGTATTTTAAACTACGGTCTATGATCCCCTGCTGCCTTTGCCATGTAAATTTTACAGTATCTCTGCCTGAAGATGAATTAATACAGGTAAATAAGATTCAAATTATTATTATTTTTTTTAATGTTTAATTATTTAGTTTAAGAAAGAGAGTACAAGCAGGGGAGGGGCAGAGAGAAGGAGACATAGAGAATCCCAAGCAGGCTCTGTGCAGTCAGCACAGAGTCTGATGCAGGGCTCGAACTCAAAACCGTGAGATTGTGACCTGAGCTGAAACCAAGAGTCGGACGCTTAAGCGGCTAAACCACCCATGCACCCCAAGTTCCAATTATTATTGAAGAAGAATTCTAGCTTTTATCTGATCTGTTTTAATATTATAAACCTGCCATAAGTGAATAAGTATAAAGGATTTTGCTTTATAATATTTTTAAACATATTAGAATGAATCAGTCCATGTATGTTTTATTTTTCTGAACTCTATAATCCAAAGGTAGAATCATATGGCTAGCATAGAATGTGTACTTATGTGGGATTTCTCCTGTCCCCATATTTTAGAGAAGGTACTTGAGCTCTTGCAGGAATATCCAGGTTTAGGTACACATGTCAGACTCAGTTGTAGTCTGAATATCTGAATAGTTATTGGCAATTCTGGTTGAGAGTCTTAACCAGGAAAAGCAAATTAGCCAGTTAGTATAAATTGTTCCATGCTACTGAAGAAGGTTTGTGAGAAACTTATTGTGGCAATGATTAGTTTGCTAATCACGTTGTTTCTGTAATTCTAGGTTACAGTCACAGCAGTTGCAATAACTTTTGACAAAAATCAGGCTTTACAGACCACAAAAACACATGTTGAAAAGTCATTGCAAAGAGGTAAACCTGTGATGGATGGGAGCATAGTTCATGTTTGTCTACATTATAGTTCAGTGAAAAAGGTAGATTAAATAAATGACTTTTTTCTTGAAGAAGAGATATGTCACTTTTTCTATCTTTATAACGTGGTGGATAAGAAGAATGTGATGACTTGGTATTTTTCACACATGAATAGGTGGTTCACTGGTATTTATTTCCATAAAGAATGCTGCTGTTTTTAGGCTTAGGTTATAGTATATTAATTCTGCAGAAATCTTGTGATTTCTGTCCTGGAGTCTTTGGGGAGGTCCTCAAGGCATCTGAGAACCTACTGATGTAGTAAACATCATGTATTCTCAAGAAAGGTTCCCTGGTATCCAGCAGATTCTCAGAGTTGTCCTTTATCCAGTAAAATTTAGGAAGTACCATCCTTAATATGTTCCAAAGAAACTCATTATTAAAAACTGCTATGTGTTCTGAAAAAAAGGACAGGGAAATAGTATGCTTTCTAAACTTTAAGGGCTTACCTGGCTAAATGAAATATACATGGTTAGTCTAAAATTTTTAAAGGTGATTACATTCTACATGCAAAGCATGAATTAATGTCAAACAGATGTATTAAACGATTGCGTTCAGATATTTATCAAAGAAGATAGAAAATAACTGTTTTAAGTATCATAGAACTAGTATGGTACAAAAAGTAGAATAATAATTGTGGAGCTATTATTTGTTATTGAGTTCTTATTATTATATGCTAAGAGATTTATACTTAGGAGTTTTCCTAAATCTCACAACAGTCCTAGCAGGGAGGAGAGCATCTCTCAACAGTATGCAGGTGAAGGGTTTCTGTGGGAGAAACCAAAAAGAAAATAACGAGAATAAATTGGATTGGGGGGAAATATATATTATCCCAGATTCTTAATTAAAAAAAAATTAATACTAGATCATTACTAAATAACTAGTGTTTTTCTTGCCTCTCAAGCCTCTACAGATAATGAAGAACTTCTGCAGTTTCCACTGGAGCTCTGTTCAGATTCGCTTCCTTCTCATCCTTTTCCACAAGCTAAAGGTTGGTTAAATGAGGGAAATGCGAACACAAATCCTAGTTTCTCGTTCCTTCTACTTCTTCATTGTAGGCAGTCTTACTCTTGAGATGAAGATTTATTCTTCATTCCCTCATGGTCTGTTTCTTCATGTTTGTACAGGGGAGAGAGTAATATTCCTCATATTTTAATTTCTCAACTAATCTCATCATAAATTATTAAGGTAATTTTTCATGTGATACTCCATTCTTATACTTCAAATGTATTAAAGTTTTATCTTCAGAAATCTGTATTTCCCTAAGTAACTACTCACACA
Source organism: Herpailurus yagouaroundi (assembly GCF_014898765.1). Classification (NCBI taxonomy): domain Eukaryota; kingdom Metazoa; phylum Chordata; class Mammalia; order Carnivora; family Felidae; genus Herpailurus; species Herpailurus yagouaroundi. The sequence continues at coordinate 25,957,569 of NW_024412407.1, forward strand.
TGATATATTGATACTATCTGGTAAGGTTTTTTTCCAGCAACAATTGAATCTTTTCAAAAATGTTTACATTTTATGGAAAATAAAATACTTATTTTCTTCAGAAGGTGTGTGGAGAGGTTTAGGTAGGGGTAGTATAAGTAAAAAAGGGATGAGCTGTCTTTTGAGTGTCTTGGTTATTATTGAGGAACGTTGCTATGTGCTTAAAAGATACTGCCATATTTTCAAATGCAAAATGATGCTTTCTTAATAGCAATACATCTACATAGATCTGTACAATCTTTGGAGAAAAATGGGAGGTAGTATTTTCTACTTCTCTTCTGATTTCAGGGCAATTTTTATTATAAGAATTTTCAGAATTACTATACCTTATTTTATAGCATTACATATACAATAAGTGTAGTTTCTGTTTTTTCATAGGTTTTTATTCTGAGAAGTGATGCATTTGTTATTTCAAACAAAATTGGCTTTTCTAATTTTTACATTTTATAATGCAAGAGAAATTTTTAAATGATTTGTACTTATCAGTTATTTCATCTGATACCAATTAGTTATAATACAGAATAGTATTATATTCACATTGCATATAGCGTCTTTACTAAATCACTAGGCCTGCTTATCTATGTAGATAAATAGATCTTGTCTCATATTTTGAAGATGAAAAGATAAGCTCCTTTCAGATTCTTAACTTTCTAACATGGTAACTGTGGTCCTCTTTCTTGTTTAAGTTAAAATTCTACTTTAGAACTCCATAGAGAATTTTAGCATAGTTCAACTCCTTGAAAGAAGAGAGAAGAAAAATCAAATCCAAAGATAATCTGAGTTCAGATTTATCAATTAAATATAGCTTCCAGAACAAAAAGAACTGTGAAGAATCTTCCTTGTACTGACTAGATACAATTTTTTTTTAAAACACCTATTTGTACAGGAAACTTGTATTTAGCCACAGGGTTAGTTCAGATCACTTTTAGGTGTCATTTTGTTTATCCTTACCCTGCAATGGGTGGGGTGGGGTGTGGAGGGGGAACCAAAACCAAAAATGTAATCACAACAAAAAGATTTGATCAATTGGCAATCTATAGGAATATATACTTGTGGATATGGGGTTCCTTTAGCTCAATTTTACCTTGTTAGTAGTTACTGATTTCTGAAGAAAATTGGATTTAAATTCTTTAAATTTTTCGTATCTATATTGATAACTTGCAGTTTCTGCAGTAGCTTTCAAAGTGTTTTCAAAGGTAATTAAAACTAGTGCTTGTTGGCGTCATGAATCTATTTTGTACAAATGATACTTTGTAGAATGAGGAAAGAAGAATTTGAGTAGAATAAGTCATATCTGAACAGTACTTAAAACACTGCAGTTCATTTCAGGGAGTGTGGAGAGGGGCCCTAAAGTGGAGTAATAAAGTAGCAGACGTGGGTTCTCTTCTCAGTTCTGCGACTGATCAAGTGTGAGAACTTAGGCCGGTTAACCTCTAATAAGCCAACTAAGCCTCAGTTCCTCATCTGCAAGATGTGAAAGGATTAATATTCTCTCTAGCCTTTAACTCTCATTCCTTGGGTTTCTATAGCAAATGGTTCTTCAATAATTAACATGTTCCTGTTATTAAAAACATAAATCAAAAGCTAATTAATAAAAATCAGAGACTAATGTTTAATTAAGTTAAATTAAAAATTTCCGAATTAAGTTAAATTAAAAATTTCCAAATAGCTTCAAATCTATTAAATTAATAATTTTTAAATTCAACTTCTCCAAACCATGGAGTTTCTTCATAGGTGCTTCATGGCCTTCTAGGAGGCAGGGTGGGCAGGGAGTGAGGGGAGGGGAGGTCTCTGGACCCGCTACCTCTGAACTAGAGCAGCTTCGATTCAGTAATGCTTTTACTTACCGATTTTCTGTATCTGATTTTGTTGTAAGAAAGAGTTTCAAAACGTTTGAAAACCACCGAATCAGATCATGCTGCCATCATCACCATCTTCATAATGTTTAGTAGCATCACATCTAATACTAACATATATGAAACTTTTATACTAAGTAGTTAACTGCAAAAACTATTTGTTTTTCCTTGAATATTACATTTTAGAATCATCAGTAACTACTAAAAAGTTTAGTAGTGCCTTTTTGTGAATACTTTTGTAAGTGTTGTTTCTGTTGCATGCTTATTTATTGTCTTTGCTTCCTCAAGTCTTTTCAGGAGGACATCGGTTATACTAAATATACTTGAAGAAGTTATCACAAAGTATTTTGGAAGATTTGAGGGTAGGATGGGTTTTGAAAAGGTCTGAAGAGTGGAATAATAGAGTGTAATACATGAATGTAGTAATTGAGCATTGTAACATGAAGGGAAGTTTTAAATAGAGAATAGAAATATCTGGCAAAAGTTAAGCTTAGCAATTTAGAAGTAACAGGCAGGAGAGAGAAAGGTAAAGAGTTCTAGGAATAAATAAATAAATAAAGAGTGCTAGGAAAAGCCCCCAAACTTCTTGACTTTCTTATATGCAACCACAAGAGGCTTAAAAGTCGACTACTAATATTGATAAATAAGTAAATATATAGTTTTATGGTTTTTATACTTTTGTTAAGGTCAGTTAGCTAAGCTGATGGAGCTTTTTCCCTTTTTTAAATTCTGAAAACTTTATTAAGCTTCATTTTATTTTAAGTTTAATATTAAGTTTTACTTAATTTAATTTTTCATGTTATTACAGACAGGGCAATGTATTAAAAATCATTACTTCTTGTATGTTGACAGAGTAGTTTCAAGAACTATGCACAGCATATTTATTTATACTTCCATCTTTTAACTTGTAGATAAACCTTTCCTTTTTGTGTTACTGAAAAATGAGTGAATATTATGTGAAGAAAATATGCTTCAATTATGTGTATCCTAATCTAATTCACCGTGTAGAGTAAGCCTGGGCCTGAATTGTCCATCCATGTTCATTTTTGTCTTTTCATATTTTGTTATATTTGGTTTTATTTCTCAGGGTAACAAAATAGTTTGATGTAGGTCTCAAATTTATGGCCGGTTTGATTACCTTGCTAGGTGTCTTGATTTTCTGATTTGAAATTTTAAAAGGTGCTGAGCCTGAGTAATTTATTCCAGGAAATTATCATGTGGAGGTCATCAAAATTCTTTGATGAATATTATGAGGAACATAGATGATGTGCCATCAACATAAATTACTTATATTCACATGAGGCTGTATTATGAGAAAAAGGATGGCAAATTTTTTATACCACTCTCATAATGTTTTTTCTTCATCATTAGTATCTATACTTTAGTTTTCTAAATATTTACTTTTACACTATGAAATGGCTTTAAGAGACCATTTTATATATATATATACACACACACACACATACACATATATATACACATATGTGTATATATATGTATATATATATAAATTAGTCTATATATTTATATATAAATGAATTTATATAGAAAGGGATAGAACAAATACAGTAACAATGGGGAATCTGAGTGAAAGTAATCTGGGTAAAAATAAAAAAAATCAGTAGGATTTTTCTTACAGACTGTAGAAAATCTCAAAAATTTTATGCATATACTTTTTATAAAAGGTTAGCAAATTATTTTTGATAGATGTCTAAAGCCCTAAATCTCAATATATTAGGTACCATACTATGGTTCTTAAGATCTCAGACAAATGTATGTGAATCATATGCCACTATAAATATATTTCAAATACTTTATAGGTTTATAATAAGATAATAGTTTTCATTAAAATTATGAGAGTTTAAGGCTTTTAAAAGGTTAGGTAAATTTAGTTTTTTATGTACTGTCAGATGAAACTGTATAGAAGAAAAGTCTTTTGTACCTAACTTGATCCTGCTTTCATTTTGCTTTGTGCTGGGAGGATAGCCTCATGTTCAGTGGCATAAGCTGTAGGCTGGCAGGAGGGTACTCTTTGCATTAAGCAGCTGCTGATTAATGTGACGAGCAGAGGTCAAATTCTGGATTTCGGTATAAAAAAAAAAAAAGTTGGTTTATACCCTCAATACATTGTACTCCATAATTAGATATTCACATTTGAAGTTTTTTAATGTTTATTTTTATTGAGGCTATAAGGGTTAGTCTTTGTTAAGACAAATTTGATTTTAGAAGATAGTTTAATTTTTTAAATTAAATGACTTGCCTCACATTACTTTAAACTAGCCATTTGAAATATAACCCTATAAAAACTACAAAGTTAGCTTTTATTTTATCCTGCCAACTAATGGTTCTAAATTCTTACAACTATTACATAGTTCTTTACACTAACTAAAAATATCTTTATGTATTAACAATTCATTGCATGTCTGTTTTTTCTTTCTTTTTAAAATCTATTTTGTCACTACAACCAAATGGTAGCAACAGTACCAAACACTGAAGTTCTCCATGTTGTTGATGGCCCAGCCATCAGTGGGAGGTCCTGAAAGGAGAGAGATGCTGAGGGGAAGGAGATTGAGAGGAAAAGAGAAACTGCAGAGTGGAAAATATATGAGAAACTCATCCCAGATATGGGAAAGAAGGAAGGAACGAGAATTGATGGAGAAGTAGGGATAAGGAATCTTTGCTTCTTCAAGGCAGCTTGAGTTCAATGAAATCCAGAGTTTGCGGAAGAGGGAGTAAACAGCAAAGAAAATGGAACTGGGTTACTGGGTTATTTAGAAGAGAAGATATAAAGGGTGGGGCGGAGGGGAGAAGTGAATGCCTGGAAACAGGCAGGAAAACAGAAAATGGGCATTAAAGAAGACAGGTTGTTTAGGCTGTTGTACTCCTTTAATTGTACAAGGTGGAAGCTTTAATGATCCAAATAGAGAAGCTAATTTTCTTTGTCATCTAATGTACATATTGTGATAGTAGTCGAGTTTTTGCCATAGTGGACTCTCCAAATTGAAGCTATTTATATTTTTCTCTGTGCTTTAAATATCTTTTAGCTATAATATGGCAATTTCATTATCAATCCACCAGTATTTGAATATCATTATGGACAAGGTTTCTACTGAATGTTTATACACATAATTTGTCTTATTTAACTCCATCATTAAGCCAGATTTTATAGTTATAGGATATAGCTAATCAGTATATTATAGGGTGACAGAAATGCTGAAAGAGACATAAAGTGAAATTTTGATCATAATAACTTAAAACTAAGAATGTTTAAATAGCTAAATAAAGCAGACACTTTTAAAGACTTCAGATTGCATATGAATTTTTTTAAGTGGGCTCCATGCCCATCATGGGGCTTGAATTTACAAACCCTGAGATTAAGACTTGCTTGCTCTACTGACTGAGCCAGCCAGGCATTCCAGATTGCATATTTTTTAATCTGCCAGAGAATCTTCATAAGTTTCAGGGCTTTTTTTTTTAGTTTTTGTAATTTCCTTAAGATGACCAGATAAGATTATCTCAAGTATTTTTTTAATTATTCAAAACAAAGATGATTTGTAGATTCTAATGTGAATAAGTTGTCAGAAGAGTTATTGATCATTGTAGAGCTTTATCATCGCCAGCTGATACCTTTGTCCTTGGTTATGACAAGTTATTTAGGAGAATGGAAGAAGTCTCAAACTTCAGAAGCATTAGAGCATGTATAATTGAGGGAGGAAGAGTCCTTGCCACATTATTTTCTGTTTGTCATCAATATGCTCATTTTCACTCAACTGCTTTTAACCTAGGTTAGTCTCCCGCCCCACCCTGATAGGGCTTGTTAAATACAATTGTAGTGTACTAAGAGAATAATAAAACTTTATTTTCTATTTGTCTTGCTGACTTTCTAGGATTGTTCATTGGGGGGGATAACAGGGTTATCACTTACTGGTGACTTTTTAATGAAGCAAAATAATCATTTTTTTGTATCCAGTGGGAAAGGAAATCGTAAGAGAAGTGGGCTACTGTGTGGCTTCCTTGAGACTTTCTGCAGCTAGAATGGGGATACCTAACATAAGAAGTGTTTGTCTCAAACTCTTTCACATGTGGAACAGAGACTTTCACATGTAGACAAATATACAAATGGCTGGCAATGGGCATTAGCTACTCAACAAATCTCAAAAGATTTTAATAAGATTTCTACTCCTGAATGTGAAATATGTTCTCTTTCTCTCTCTCTTTTTTTTTAAGTATTGGCTTAGAGATTGCATATGTGTTTATTTCTTTTTCACCAGAATTGCTAGTTTGCCAGTGAGCCAGATAACTAATATCTGTAGTACCTTCTCTTTTGAAAAGCCTATTACCTTGAAAGCCAAACTGTAATTAGAGGAGCAAAGTGACTGAGAATCTGAGGTCCTTAGATAACTGAGGTGTGCAAACGTCTGAGGTGCTGATCACCTGTTCCCTGGACCACCTCATCTTGGGCCTTTTTTCTGTGAGAAAAATTAAGATCTTGGCAAGCATGTCGGGTGAACCTGCTGTCCTGAAGTGAGATCAAAAATCATCTCCCTTAACCTTTCCCTTAAGAATATCTTCAATTTAAAAACTTTTTTTTTCTTAAATTTTAATTCAATACATACATATATGAAGGCAGGGAATAGACATTTTCCCTTGCTCTTCCCCCCCCCCCCCACCCTTTGTAAAAATTTTTTGGGAAAAGTAATAAATGTACATGGTGAAACATTCAAATCTTATGAAAAAATCAAATAGTCCAAAATCTAGCTCCCCCTTCTCCATTCATTTACCTTTTCAAGAGGCAACTACTCTTAATCAGATTTATTGTCTGTCTTTGCAAAGATATACTATTTATTCTTTAAAAAAACAAATATTTTACAGATCAATGTGTACCTTTGGTTCTTTTTTTTTAAATTGATATTTAGAGCTGGTAACAGATACTTTCTACATGCTCTTTTGGTGGACATTTGTTATTAAATTACATGTAGTTGCTACTCACTGGGGAGTTTCCTATTACCCAGATAATACTGAGTTATAGAAGATAATTTCATGTTAATAATTTTCACATTTTTTTAAAGCTTTGACCCCTGTTCCCTCATTTTAAAAGCTTTCACAGAATTCCTAAGGCCAAGTCTATTTTCTGTAAGTATCTGCCCCACAAGTCTGTACCACGTAGGACATAGGAGAGCCCCGGGAGCCACCTGGGATATGGAGGCTTAGGGTGGGCATTTGCTGTCCCACCTTCTGCACCGTGTCTGTTTCAGTGCTGAACTAGCTGTCCCTGGAGATGTGCTAGGCCTCTGAGTGTCTGTTCTGTTGTAGTCTCCTTCCTGTGGGTTCCATCTCCTCCTGGACTTCCAAAGCTCCTCAGGATCCTGACTCAGGGAGGACTCTTCCTGTCTAGATCTACGGTCTTGAGGGCATGATGGTTAGGGGCACACCCACAGCATGGTACCTCACAGTCATTTTGTCAACCCTACTTAGCCCATTTATTCAACAGCTCTGTATTGTAAGAGGAATGTCAGCCACTCTACACTTTGCAGTGTTAACTGGTGGTCACTTGCCTTATAAAAATGGGGAGAGGGAGTATGCATACTTCCATGCACCCAATTAGCAAGAGCCTGTCTAAACCTTATTTGGTATAAGGTTTAACTTTGTTAATTTAAGAATATTACCAAAAGATTAATACATTAAGCAGAGATAAAAATATGTATTTACTTAATTTATAATTAAAAAAAAACTGGATGACTCGAATTATTCTCAGAGGTTTTTGTAGTGCTGTTTAAATTTGTACAATACTTTAAATAGCTATAATAAAAATATGAAATATTAGGGAAAATGAAATATTAGGAAAATATGAAATATTAGGAAAAATTCTGGATGCTCCTTTTGTGAGGTTCCTGGAAAGGGAGTGATTCTAGTTTGGTACCCTAGTCATGTCTGTGGAGAGTACTTTTTGGTTCCACAATGTCTTAATGCCACCAGAGGGAACTGTTGACAGTGAAGTAAGTCCTTGAATGAAGCGGATTGTGGTAGTGAGGGGGAAAGTTATGGCTAGTAAGCAGCTTGTGTTTATCTGTGAGACATAGGTCATTGCCTTGTCTGTAATTTGTAATCTTATTGACTCTTCCCACTCCCCAAACATTTCCCTTCCAAGTTTCATTTCAGGTTTTCTTTAATTTCTCTGCTCAGTTTTCTCATCCTGCTTTCATCCTACAAATATTTGTTACTATGTTTATATTTTCTCATGTCTATAATGTTTCTGAAACTCTTCTTGTGTTACAGTAACAGTCTTCCTTGACATGCTATTTATTAACTGAGCTAGTTTTCATATATCAGTAGAAACTGCACTTAAACCCTGAATTCTTCTATTTGGTTTGCTTTTATAATGAAGCCATAAAGATTTCCTCCTATTCATCTGGCTTATAGATGGTATTGACAAACAGCAAAGAAGAGATACTGGCTTGTACTTAGCATCCAAGCTAATGTTGTTCATATTGTCTTATTAGAACACCTGGAGAGTGCAAGTTCTAACTCAGGTATACCAGCTGCACAGAGAGGTGAGTTTGTCTAATTAAGCAAATAGTCACCAAAGGTGTGAAATTCTAGTGTGGTGGTGCATAAACATACAGACATTGGAGAAATGCACTGGACAGTGGAATAAACACCAAAATGTGGCATTATTGTAGTTAGAATGTGTCGTTAAAAATATTAATTAACCTAATATTTAAGTTTTTAGCATCTTAATAGTTTCCCTGTTTCTCAAAATAAAATTTTAGCTCTTTGACATTCTTTTTAGCTTAGTAGTAGTAAAAGCTATTTTATTTAAAAAAGAGAACTTGTTAGACTCGCATCTGCCCCCCCGCTCAATGTTGTCAGAAGCTTGTTACCAAAATCAGACGTGAAAACAGAATATTGACCACAATAATCCTTTGGCCTTTCTGTTACTTATGGTAGAAAGAATGTGTTTTAATAAAAGATAAGTCAACCAGTGATTTTTTTTTTTTCATGTGTTCTTCAGCATTTGATTTTCATTATTTTTGTTTTAGGGTAAAAATAAGGAATTAAAGTCCTAAAATATAGACAGTTAAAACCTTGTAAAGAAAAAGAATGGGAAATAACATTAGTCAAAGCGGTATATGGTCCTTGCAGTGATATTTTGGTAAGACCTTGCTTCCATTGCCCCAAAGAGACCACCACACAACTATGACATCACCAAAAATGCTCAGCCAGCTAATTAAGAACTTGGTTTTGGACAAATCAGTGTCTAAAGCTTGACTCTTTACTATCTCTCGTATCTGACTTGAAAAGGACCATTCTTTTTCTAAGTTACAGTTAAAGTACATCATCGGAAGGAGTGTTATGACGAGTAAGAGACGTCATCCATATTTTTTCTTTGTTTTTTCTTTTGTTTTCTGTCTGTGTTTTCAGCAACGTCAGTTGATTACAGTTCCTTTGCAGACAGATGCAGCAGCTGGATAGAGCTCATTAAACTGAAAGCTCAGACCATAAGGCGCGGATCAATTAAGACAAGTAGGCGGATGTTTCTACCACATTATGATCTGAGAAGCATATCCCTGATTTCCCAGTGGTGAAGGCTAGACCTTTCTACCCTGTAATAACATTGCCGATCAATCATGTATTGGAGTGTGAAAGCTGCAGACTAATGGTCACTTAGCAAAAGTTATTGAAGGGCCTTTAGATTTGTTCATTTTAACTGTAGAATTATGTTTTAAAAATTTTACTTTTTGTGAAGGTATTCTTAGAAGTGTATAGATATTATATCCTCCTAATGGAAGGAAATTATGAGCTCTCTTATAGAAGAGATACTCTTTGAGGACCCTAGCTACTATGTAGTATATGGCATCTGTTAGTTTCCTAAGAGTGATAAAGAGGGCTAAAAGAATGAGGTATTTCTGGATAGAAAGTAGTAAACTCTTATCTCACTGCTAGAATCAGGATCGTTACTTATGTGTTCTTTATACTCCATGTGTTTTGATAGACTTTGAGGTAAACATATTTGAGTGAAAGAATTTATAGTACATTAAGAGAGAACGAATGATGTTTTAGAGGAAAGATCACAGGATATGGAACCAGACAGATCTGGTTTGGGATCCTAGAAGTGTCATTTTAATAGCTGTGTGACCTTGGGCAAGTTATGTAATTTCTCTGAGCCTCAGTTTGCTCATGTGTAAAATGGGGATAATATCTATGTTGCTGGGTTGTAAGGATTAGATAATACATATGCATGTGTGGCTTATAGTAGTTACTTGATAAGTGCTAGCTATTATTATTTGTTATTTTATAAACAGTTAACTTTTAGATAGCCAAGGTCATTTGTTTTTAAAATTACGAGTTTGATCAAAAAGGTTTGGAGAAGAAACCCATTACAACTTGTTAACATAAGGTTTATCTACAAGTTGACAGTGATGAAGTTGTGTGAAACAGATGGAAAAACTGCACTGGGAAATATAACAACTTTCACACTCTCTTTGTAATAATTTGTTCCTACAGCAGATAATTTTTAATGCTCTCCTGCTTTTTCTTTTTCTTCACTTTATAACGATCATTGTGTGTTGTCATAGCTATACCGCATCAGCATTTTCTTTTGCAGGAATGCCATTTTTCTTCCAAAAGAATTCCATTTCAGCATTTCCTCTCACGTTTTTCTTTCTCTCTTTAATTGCATGCAGTGCATGATAATTTCTTTACTCTCATGACATGGCTTACCCTCACAGACAGCTGAATGTTGTCACCACTTTTTTGGAAACCTTAGGGAATAATTGAGTTACCAACATCTGATCTTGAGGTTTTCTTTTCTTTCTCCAAATTTAGCTGTCACCGTTGAAAAAGCAAGTCCGATGGGTGAAGGAAATTTCCGGAACCGTTCTGCTCCACCTTGTGCAAATTCTACAGTTGGGGTTGTTAAGATGACACCTCTTTCTTTCATTCCTGGCGCAAAAATAACCAAATATCTTGGGATAATTAACATGTTTTTTATCCGGGAAACCACTTCTCTTCGTGAGGTAGGTAATTTTATAACATTGTTTTTGTACATTTTCTGATTGAAGACATTAGTATCAAAACCAAACGAATTTCAGGTTGTTATTTTTTGCTAAAGTATAGACACATGCGCACACACACACGTACCTTTTCTTTTCTTTTTTATTTTCTTTTTTTCAGTAATTTGTCTGGATTGATTCTAGATTAGACTTACCAAATTTCATATAGCACCGAGTATTAGCACAAGAATTGTGTTGGGTTTAATTTCATTTATTATTAGAGATTCCAGATCCTTATCATAAGTAAAACAAGTAAATTGATCCATGTTGGATTAGAGATTTAAAATAGCCTGAAAGAACAGTTTAGTTTTTTCAAGTAGTTATTTCCCTGCTGTTATTTAAATAGCAGTTTTCATGGTTTTACATTTAGAAACTGTAGGGGACTATATTATAGATAGATGTCTGTGGATAGTTTATGTCTGTTTTTTTTCTCCCCCTGAAAAAGAATGTGGCTGCTCATTTTATTGCCCCCTCCAGAAGTATATGAGGATGCCATTTATTCAAATTCTTACCCCACAGTGGGTAACAGTAATTATAATGTTTTGATGTGGTCACGTTTAAGAATCAGTCTATTATCTCTTTCATTACATAGGAATTTAAACTCAAGGAAAAATTGTATTTACATTGTGTCTTACTAGAGCAAAGTAATATTGTGAATAGGGACAATTTTAAATTATTGAGGTATGAAACTTAATAAACTCTTCAGCACTTTGTTTTTTTTAAAGTCTATGCATTATAAAGATGCCTTAACTATGCTTTTTTTCCCATTGTGTCATCATCAGTGTTTCTGTACTTCCTTAGAAATAATAACCCTTATACTATTTTTTTTTTTTTAATTTGAGAGAGAGAGAGAGAGAGAGAGAGCCTGAGCCAGTGAGAGGGGCAGAAAGAGAGGGAGAAAGAGAATCTTAAGCAGGCTCAATGAACTCTCAGCACAGAGCCCAGTGCTCTGCTTAATCCCATGACCCTGGTATCATGATCTAAGCTGGACCCTCAATTGACTGAGCCACCCAGGCACCCTGCCCTCATGCTGGATTTTTTTGTTTGTTTGTTTGTTTTTTAATGGGGAGGCTGCTATTTAAAAACAAAAATTTTGGGGGCGCCTGGGTGGCACAGTCGGTTAAGTGTCCGACTTCAGCCAGGTCACGATCTCGCGGTCCATGAGTTCGGGCCCCGCGTCAGGCTCTGGGCTGATGGCTCAGAGCCTGGAGCCTGTTTCCGATTCTGTGTCTCCCTCTCTCTCTGCCCCTCCCCCGTTCATGCTCTGTCTCTCTCTGTCCCCAAAAAAAATAAATTAAAAAAAAATTTTTTTTTTTAACGTTTGTTTATTTTTGAGAGACAGAAAGAGCAGGGGAGGGGCAGAGAGAGAGGGAGACACAGAATCCTAAGCAGGTTCCAGGCTCTGAGCTGTCAGCACAGAGCCTGATGCGGGACTCGAACCCACAGACTGTGAGATCATGACCTGAGCCGAAGTCGGATGCTTAACTGACTGAGCCACTCAGGCGCCCCTATCATGATGTTTTTAATATCATACTCACCATTCTGCACCTGGCACAGTGTCTGGCAGAGAATAGACATAGATATTTTTCTGTAAATGAGGGCATGACTTCTGACAGATTAATTAGGTAGATGTTTTCTTTATGATAAATTAGGAAATCATATGCCATTGTGTTGAGATAGAAAAGATGCTATCTTAATATATTCTCAAAAACCTTTTAATATAGAATTAAAATAGGTGACGCTTTTAGGTCCATTTAAATTTGACAAAGAAAGTTGGGTGTAAGAAGCTGGTATGGATGGGTAAATTAACTTTCCAGTTGTTTTTTTTGTTTGTTTGTTTGTTTGTTTTAATTTTTTTTTCAACGTTTTTTATTTATTTTTGGGACAGAGAGAGACAGAGCATGAATGGGGGAGGGGCAGAGAGAGAGGGAGACACAGAATCGGAAACAGGCTCCAGGCTCCGAGCCATCAGCCCAGAGCCTGACGTGGGGCTCGAACTCACGGACCGCGAGATCGTGACCTGGCTGAAGTCGGACGCTTAACCGACTGCGCCACCCAGGCGCCCCTCCAGTTGTTTTTAATAGCACGTACTTATTGCACTATGTTAATCCATAAAATTTTGTTTCCTAAGTGCTTTCTCTATTGCTTGAGAGCCACGCCCCAAAATGTTGCCTCACAGTGGATTTCTCTTCAACAGAGATTTGTAATATTAACTGTATGGCATAATATCCCAAATTTATTTGTTACTTGATAAGTTATTTGCTTACAATTATATAATCTTTTAAGAATTACCCCCTGTAGTCTCTGTTACTCTGCCATCAGAATTTTTAGATTTAAAAGGCAGGAAGGAAACAGATATAAGTGAAAGAAAAAATGTCCTGAGCTATGATGAATCGGAACTAGGCTGAAATGCCTCAGTTTCTCAGTTACAAAGAGAGCTGCCTTTACAAAACTACTGCTTTTTAGAAAGGTGTGATCTGGTCAAATGTTTTTTCTAACAGTGCATTAAATTTTGCCATTCACTTCCAGTTTAAAGTTTGAAATTTCTTCCTAGACTGTAAATAACCTCCAGTAGAATTCATAGAAAGCTGAGGCTGAACAGCATTTTAAGCTCTCAGCTAGACTTTGGTTTCTGTTTTGTTTTCGAACACTGAAAACATTCTCCAAACTACTGGATTTCATTCCCTGACAAATATGTATGGAAAACTCAGTATGCGCACATACTGAGTTGTGAGCAGAACAGATGCATATAGTTGTGAGCAGAACAGATGACAGTTTCTGACCTGATGGAATTTACAGTCTGGTAGAACTGAGCATGGTGGACATTAAACAAATAATCATGTAACTTATGTATAATTACTAGTGATGTTAAGTAATATAAAGAAATACAACAAAGGCTATCAGAGGAAATAACAGGGAAACTTAATTTAGATCTGAGTCAGGGAAGGTTTCTCTGAGAGAGTTATGTATAAACAGGGACCTGAGGAATTAAGAGTTATTCTGGTGGAAAACTGGGGAGGAGCCTTCAGGAACAGCATGTACAATGACCCCGAGGAAGGAAAAGTGCTTGACACCTATGAAAAACTGATAAAAAGGCAAGTGTGCCTGGAACATGCTTCAGGATGGGGGATATGGATAGCAGAGAAGTTTTATTATGTATATTTGCCATCAGTTTGTGTGAATGATAGGAACAATTTGATGGAGATGTTGAAGATGGAGAAACAATTTGAATTCTTGCTCTGCCATTTTTTTTTTATTAGCTATGTGGTCATAGCTAGTCAGGGCCACAGCTTTGGTTTCATCATCTGTAACGTAAGGGTACTAATCCCCATCACAGACATGTGTGCAGTAAAGGTTTGTTCATTCATGCAACAGATCCCTGTTATGAGGAAAATTAAAATGATCATCTATTATATTAAGATCATTTAAGATGTTTTAATATATATTATTTGGCATTTTATATACATTCATGTCCACGTATATAGTTTGATTTTTTGCATGTTATTATTTAGGAAGGAGGAGTCAGTGGTTTTCTCCATGCTTTCATTGCTGAAGTGTTTGCAATGGTGAGAGCTCATGTCGCTGCATTAGGAGGCAATGCTGTTGTCTCCTACATAATGAAGCAGTGTGTCTTCATGGAGAACCCAAATAAAAACCAGGTGAGATGTAGCTGGAAACATCCAGTGAGGGAACCTGAGGATTTCCCCTGTGGCCTTCCCATCCTCCCATTCATCTCCCAACCAAAGGGAATTGCTCTTCAGAGCTTTTGGATTCTAGATGTTTAAAACATGTGTTTTTTTTTTTTTTTTAATTTTTTTTTAATTTTTTTTCAACGTTTATTTATTTTTGGGACAGAGAGAGACAGAGCATGAACAGGGGAGGGTCAGAGAGAGAGGGAGACACAGAATCAGAAACAGGCTCCAGTCTCCGAGCCATCAGCCCAGAGCCTGACGCGGGGCTCGAACTCCTGGACTGCGAGATCGTGACCTGGCTGAAGTCGGACGCTTAACCGACTGCGCCACCCAGGCGCCCCTAAAACATGTTTTAATAACTATATTAGTAACCATGGTCATACATAAATCACATACTGTTTTCACATCCCAGATCTTCTTAAATGTCTCTGGAAGTTTTGCTCCTAAGTTACTGTGAAAGCCACCTCTAGTTTGGACTATGAACTGTCCAGTTCTAACTGCCATACTAGTGAAGAGTACATCCCGATGGGGCCACACTCTTTATCTATTTCTGTAATAACATCAGAGTTTGTTTGTTTATTTGTTTTTAAAGTAGGTTCTATTGACCCTAGATCAAGAGTCACATGCTCTACCCACTGAGCTAGCCAGGCGCTCCTGTTGATGTATCTCTAATAAATAATTCTGTTAGTGGGAGCAAAAGACTGTTACTTAGGATCAGTTTTAGAATAAATTTATCAGTATTGCTCCTTGAAAACACGTATTAATGTTTTGTTTTGTTTTTGTTTTTTTTCAGTTTTCTTGTGAATTGCCTTCTTTTCATTTGCTCATTTCTCTATTGGGTTGTCTGTCTTTTCTCTAGTGACTTCAAAGCCTGTGCTTTTCAGCTATGCAACACTGCCCCTAATATAACAGAAAATTATAAGCATATTATTGAGTTGGTGATTAAACATGTCCTGTTGTTTGTCTAGGCACAGTGTCTTATAAATGTAAGTGGTGATGCAGTGGTTTTTGTTCGTGAATCCGAGTTAGAAGTGGTATCAACCCAGCAGCCTACCGCCAACTGCCAGCCATCATGTACTGGAGGAGAAGTTACCACCTGAAGTAAATTAGAAAGAGTTCAACTAAATGAAATTCATCTGTCTCCATTGTTTTGTCTTTAATTATCTTACTGGACTTTTAAAAGTGAACTTAATTTCAGATCATTAAGAGAGAATTGGTACATTTGAGTAGATTTGATTTGTCTCTAATCTCTTGGAGGCATGAGAATTTTTAAACCATGGTGTTTTGTTTGCCAAGCCACGCCCCATGAAATCTTGACCCTTCACTTAGTTCAGATAGATTTCTCAGAGAACTGTAGCAGAGATGGAAGCTGTCTGTAATTTATGTTGACTTTAATAAAATCATACTTTGAAACACAAAATGGTGAGATTATCAAGAAATTATAATAACTACCCTGGTGTAATTGAGAGAAACTAAGCAAGAAATTTATAAATTGTTAGTGAATAAATAATCTGATTTGAGGAATGTGTGGGAAAATGGAGAAAAGTTTTGAGAAATCTGTGTGTTTCTTAATGCATTTTATTTTGATAACTGAGTTTGGAATTTGGTAACAACTGAAGGGGAAGAGTGCTTCAGCCATCTTTTAAAAAGTTAAAATTACTGTAACTTGGATCCATATTGTGTCCTAACTGCTGTAAAAGAAAATGTAATTTATTAGAACGAGTGTCCTTCCATTGAAAGTTTTAATAATGTTTGTAAGGAGGGAGGAAGAAATTAACTACATAAATTTATAACTGGCCAAATTTTGTTAGTGTTTTTGTTAGTGTTTAATTTGTCTAGAAGAGGCTTGGCTTCCACTGGGAATAAAAAGGTCAGTGCGTTTTGTTGAAATAGTTAAAATATAATTGACCTAGTAGGAGTATAAAATTATTTTTAATAGAATCATACTGCACTCCTACCAAATAAACAGAATTATATCTTAGGCATTTTTGATGGTAAGTTAGATTGTATTTGGCATAGAATTTGGAGATGTAACTTGAATGTAAATATGCTGCAGAGTGTTGAATGTATACGTAGAAACACCTTTTCTGTCAATGCCAAATACCTAGTGCAAATGAACCTTAAAAAGTACATTCCTCCTTTGCACAATAAAATTTCTGTATAAAACTCATGATTTTGCTCTTTCAGGATAACAAACTACCCTAAAAATTAGGAATCAATTCCTTGTTATCACAGGTGTCAATATTTTTCTGTATTTTGTTTATAATTTTATTTTTTAAATAAAAAGTTTATAAACTGGAATATCCCCTATGTCTCTGCTTGCCTCCCTTGTGCAGTACTGCCAGTAGTCTGAAACCCCTTCCCACCCGATGGTCTCCATTCCTCCCTTCAGTCAGCAAACATCTGTTGTGCATCTGCTGGGACTGTGGCATTTTCATGGTCTTTGGTTGGTAGGTATTCACATTCAGCATCTGTTTGTTGAATGCTTGTTAGATCCCAGAGCACAGTTTTAGGCAGTCACCAAAGCACACCTAAGTTCTTATGATCATGGAGCTTATCTTCTATGGCTACACAAGTGAATAATTTGTAAACTGTGCTATATGATACTATAGCAATTGCTAATGTTTACTGAATGCTTTCTATGTGCCAGGCAGCGTCACAAATAGATTTTTGTATTAACCCTCGTGATATTTACAGAAACCCTATGAGGTAGACGTAGATACTGTAGTGAAGCCCCATTTTGTGGTTGAGGAAGCCGAGTAGAGAGTTTGATTTGCCCAAAGATACAATAAATAGTAGAGCCAAGATTCAAGCACAGGCAATCTGGCTCTGAAACTTACACTATTAAGTGAGAAAAATGTGTGTAGTTTGAGATGGAGGCAGCTTCCCAAAGGAAATGATATTTAAACTCAGTCTGCAAAAATGTGCAGTTCACTGGAATTGACTATTTGTTCATAGTTTTATCCATCCATCCATTCATCCAACAGCTGTTATGTGATTGCTTAATATGTTTTAGAGTCCTTTCTAGGCAGAGGAATAATAATATCACTAATTGAGTATCTATTTTGTGCCATGTCCTATGCATAGAGATACATTATTACTAATTCTTAAAATAAAACTGACTGTGGCATTATCTCCATTATAAACATAAAACTGACTGGGTGGCATTATCAGGCCTGACTGATTTCTAGAAAACCTGGAGTTTCCTTAACTACTCAGGCTTAACCCTCTGTCTGCTCACATGGGCCATTTGCTCCTGTGCTCCACCTCTGAAGCATAATCAGTCCATGCTGTCTCCTTCCAGAAAAACTAATGTTACACTGTACCTCAAGAGTTGCTGCTCTTTTCTTTGTGTGGATTCCCTCAAAAATGGTCATTTTGAACAGATGTGCTGGGACTTACTACAGTGTTTACAGCATGCTTCATATGTATCCCTTTCATTCTTAAGTGCTGTTCCAGAGGTAAACTACACAACTTAACCAATTTGCTACATGCAGTGAGCACTTCCTCCACCTCCCGCTCTTCCATAATCCATTACCGTCTGGCTTCCATCCCCTGATCTGTCCTCTGTATGCCAGTGATACAAGCATTGGATTGCAGTATTGGATTGCTGACAAGCTTTTTCACACATACACATACACTTTTTCATTAGTGTATAAATGGGATCATAAACACAATTTTTTTTATTTTTGTTAAAAAAATTTTTTTAATGTTTATTTATTTTTGAGAGAGAGAGCGTGAGCAGGGAAGGGGCAGAGAGAGAGGGAGACATAGAATCTGAAGCAGTCCCCAGGCCCTAAGCTGTCAGCATAGACCCCAATGCTGGGCTCGAACTCACCAACTGTGAGATCGTGACCTGAGCCGAAGTCAGAGACACTCAACTGAATAAGCCACCCAGGCGCCCCCATAAACACAATTTTTAAATAGAGTGGCTTTTCTTTCTACCTTTTTGCCTGGCTTTCTCCCACTTTCCCATCACATTTCTATTAATCTGCTGATGAGTTATAATTTACATTCATTAAAATCTAAATGTACAGTTTAAGGGGCTATGACAAATGGGTTCAGTTGTGTAACCAAGGTAAAGGACATACCTGTCACACAAAAGAACATTTTCCCCACACACATGCACACACAAACATTTCCATCACCCCAGGAGGTTTCCCTACTGTTCTTTTGCAGTCAGTCTACTACCCCTTCTGTGTAAATGAGATCTTATGCTTGATGGCTTTTATTTTGTGCAATGATTTCTAGGTGCATCTATATATGGACAACATTTTTGGCTCTCATGAATAAAACGATTTTTTATTTGTTGGCACTGTTCTATGAAAGTTGAATTTCTCTTCTTTAGAGTTTGCTTTTTCTTGTTGATAATCTGCCACATATGTGACAAAATTTCCCCTTATTTTGTTGTGCATCAACACAGTTCAGGGTACCTTTTGTCATATCCAAACATTTAATTTTATTGTGGACAATATGACTCTCTTCTTTCTTAGATTCCCTTAGTTAAGATGATCTCGCCTTGAGTTCTTGGCTATCTTGAAGGTTCATCAAACAACATGTCCTGAATTGCTCTCATCTTGTGGCTCCCCATCAAACTTGATACCCTTCATTATTTCTTCCTAGATAAATGTCATCACACTTAGTCAGTCTTAGCTTGAGTCAGAGACCTGAGGGAGATCCAAAGCCTATGCCTGTTCCACTACACAACCCAATTTCATGAAACAGGATGCGTAAAAGTGTGGAAGCATGAAAATGTATGTTGTGTGAAAGTAACACATTTATTTACAAGCAGTTTTGCAGTCCCCCCTCCCCGCCCCCAGGGGAAGGCCTTTCACAGAGTACTTTGAGAATCTGACCTAAACTTTGGAACTTTTCCCCAGAAAAATAAGCATACACATGAAATTTTGCATACTGCTTCGGGAGATTTATTGAAATACTGAAACCCAACTGACCCCAACTTAAACCTAATATAGAATGAATGGAGGGTAATGAGGAGCCAGGCTGAAGTAAAAGTTAGGAATAGTTACATAAATGCTATCCTAAAAACCTAGCCTTTTCCCCGGAGGAAAGTCAAGACATTTTTAAGATTAGATTTTTAAATATTAAAAAACCCAGGGGTGTCTGGCTGGTTCAGTTGGTGGAACATGTGAGTCTTGACCTCGGGGTTGTGGGTTCGGGTCCCTTGTTGTGTGTGGTTACTTGAAAATAAAAAATCCTTGAAAAAAAAAAAAAACCACGATATATCTATGGTAGGCAGAATAATCTCACTCCCTCCAAGATATCCACAGCCTAATTTTCAGAACCTGTGAATATATTACCTTACAGAACAAAAGGCACTTTGCAAATGTGATCAAAGTTAAAGACCTTGAGATAGGGAAATTACCTAGGTTTATCTGAAGGGGTCCTAGGATCTAATCACATGAATCCTCAAAAGTGGAAGATGGTAGAAGAGTAAGTTAGAGTCTATGAGAGGTGGACTCAACATGCCATTGCTCACTTTGAAGAAGGAAGGGAGCTACAAGCCGAGAAATGTGGGTGGTTTCTAGACTCCAGGAATGGCCCTCAGCTGACAGCAAGTACATAGGGTTCTCTGTTCTATAACCACAAGGAACTGAATTCTGCCAAAAACTGAAATGGGTAAGGAAATGGATTCTCCCTTAGAGCCTCCAGAAAGGAACAAAGCTTGATTTTAGCCTTGTGAGACCCATATCAGATTTCTGACCTATGGAAATGTAACATAAACTTATTTAAGCACTAAGTTGGCAATAGTTATGGAAGCAATAGAAGACTAACACAAATTCTTCTAAATTTAAACTATGGCTATATATAAGGCATAAAGTTACAATATAGTGCTATTTATGGTAATATGAAATGCTTCACAAACTCAGGATATAAGTACAGTCATATCTCTTTTTTGTAATTAATTATTTTGAATACCCACGCAACTAATTAGGATAAATTCAGGATCTCCCACCTTTGAGGTCGTCTCCACTTCTAGAATTGTCCAAGAACTCTAGGGGCTCAGCGCAGTCCCCAGAACTTTAAGTTCAGCTTCCCCACCAATGCTGGTAGAGTACAGGAACCACTTCGTTACACTGTTGCATTTGCTTCTCACTGCCGCATGATGTCGCTGTTGGAATGGGTTCCCCAGAGTAGTAGAAGATGCTGGTCTCCTGCAGTGATGACGCCTAAGTGGCCAAGACAACAGCAAAGGTTTGCATGATTCCTTAGCAGGTAGTTCTATTTCCTCCACGCCTATTCCATCTAAGGAAACCTGCCAAGTTTCACTTTCTAGTGCTCAACCCAACTGTCAATGGAGTTGTGAAGAGTTTCCTGTGAACTCTACGTATGAGGGATTTTTGTTTTTTTAATTTTAAAAAAATGTTTTTTTTTAATTTAGTTTTGAAAGAGGGAGAGAGACAGAGCATGGGCAGAGGAGGGACAGAGAGACAGAGACACAGAATCTGAAGCAGGCTCCAGGCTCTGAGCTGTCAGCACAGAGCCTGACGTGAGGCTCCAACTCAGGAACCGGGAGATCATGACCTGAGCTAAAGTCAGCTGCTTAACCGACTGAGCCACCCAGGCATGCCATGAGGTTTGTTTGTTTGTTTATTTGTTTTTTAAATAAGATATGTATTTTGCAGACATTTTATTTCAGTCTGTGTCTTATTTTGCATTCTTCAAACATTGTCTTTTGGGGAGAAATTTTTTAATTTTGATGAAGTCTTCTTCATTTTTTTTCTTTTGTGGTTTGTACTTTCTGTGTTCTCGGATCTTCCAATTAACAATCCTACTTCTAAGAAATTACAAACATTTTCATCTCTCTTAGATACCAAATGGAATGTCTCCCTGATGATTTGCTGTGTGTATCTTCAGTGTAGGGCTGGTAGAACTTGGAGAGCTGCTGCTTCCCATGGTTGTTGAAGATGAGGATCGCCTTGATCATGGCTGAGCCAGGCCGACTCGGTCGGCACTGGGGGCCAGAGCAGGGGCTGTGCTTTCTTGTGTTCTAAGAAATTTTGCCTAACCCCAAATTGCAAAGCTTTCCTAGAAATTTCAGGTTTTGGCTTTACCTTTAGGTACATGATCATTTCAAGTTACATTCTGTATGTGGTATGAGTATGGGTCAAGGCTTTTATTTTCTTTTTTTTCCTTTTTTGCATATGGATATCCAACTGCTTGAGCACAATTTTTTGAAAAGACTAACTTCTCTACATTTGA
The DNA here is from genome assembly GCF_014898765.1 of Herpailurus yagouaroundi. Classification (NCBI taxonomy): domain Eukaryota; kingdom Metazoa; phylum Chordata; class Mammalia; order Carnivora; family Felidae; genus Herpailurus; species Herpailurus yagouaroundi. The sequence continues at coordinate 25,979,430 of NW_024412407.1, forward strand.
TTGGCTTGGCATCTTTGTTGAAAATTGATTAATTGGTTGACCACATATAGACGTACAGGTCTATTTCTGGACTGTCCTGTGTTCTATATATCTATCCTTTTTCTAATATTAAACTATCTTGATTCTTCTAATTTCATAGTAGGTCTGGAAATCAAGGAATGTGAGTCTTAAAACTGTGTTCACATTCTTAAATCATTTTTTTAAATGTTTGCTTATTTTGAGAGAGAGAGAGTGCACTGCAAAGAGACGGAGAGGGGGAGAGAGAGAGAGAGAGAGAAAGAGAATCCCAGGCAGGCTCCACGCTGTCAGTGCAGAGCCCAACAAGGCGCTCAGTCCCACGAGATGTGAGATCATGACCTGAGCCAAAGTCAGACGCTTAACCGACTGAGCCACCCAGGTGCCCCTGTTCACATTCTTAAAAAATATTTTTGACAATTTTAGTTCCTTTGTTTTTTCCATGTAGATTTTCAATAGCTTGTTAATATTTATATGAAAAAAAACCTGCTTTTTAAAATTGGGATCGTGCTGAATCTATAGATCCCTATAGTTTAGGGAGAATTGACAACTTAATCTTGAGTCTTTCAATCCATGAACATGCTATTTCTCTTCATTTAGGTTTTGTTTAATGTATTTCATCAATATTTTGTAGTTTTCAATACACAAATCTTGCACATTGTGCATGTGAGGGGGCTTTATATCTAAGTACTGTACTGTGGGAAGTCAAATAGCTATGTCCTGGTTAAGGAGATTATAGGGAACGTATTACACTGCTTTCTGGACATGATGAAAACAGCTGACCAGTATCTATTAATGTGTATTTAGGGGTTGGGTCCTGCCTGTGCTCATGTATTCCTTAGACAGTATTATCTTTGGGATATCTTATCTGTTCCCCACCCTGCTTTTGGCAGGCATCTGCTCTTTTGTAGTCTGGGAATGCCTTGTAGCATTTCTACTCCTGTGGGAATACTCAAATTGCAAATGTTGATTATGAATTGCCTGTGTGGCCCAACTTCTTTTTTTTTTTTAATTTTTTGTTAATGTTTATTTATTTTTGGGAGAGAGAAAGACAGCATGAGCAGAGGAGGGGCAGAGGGAGAGGGAGACACAGAATCTGAAACAGGTTCCAGGCTCTGAGCTGTCAGCACAGAGCCCGGCACGGGGCTCGAATGCATGAACTGTGAGATCATGACCTGAGCCAAAGTCAGACGCTTTACCAACTAAGCCACCCAGGCACCCCAACAACCCTCTTGATATTCTAAAGTCCACACAGCTGGGGCAGGGTGGTGAAGGGTGCGAGGAAGTATGGTTTTTGTTAATGCCTTCCAATCCCAAGGGGGCATTTCACAACCATTTCTTATTGTTTCAATGATCCCCTTAGTAAAAGAGCTTTGGATACCATTCTCAGCAACACTTTGTTTCAACTCCTTAAAGATAGTAAAAAGGAGGGACTCATGCCTAAGGTGATGTCCAGCAGTGGTAATGACAGGGAAACTATGAGACTCCCCAGCAGCATATCCCTCTTGTAAACATTGCTGCATAGCTAATGGTTTATGTCCCTCCAATATAGGTATTGGCTTTATGTTGGGAAGAATAGGGACAGGAAGAGGCAGTGGAGGGAAGTTGTCCTCCATTGTAGGAGGTGCCATAGGAGAGGTGGGTGTTAGGCTATCTTTCTTAATTTTTTCCTTCTCTGGAGATACACATAAGGGACATAATGCCGTTCAGACTAAACTCCAGGTCACTAAGATGGAAGCAGGAACCTTCTCTCTTTTTTCATGTTTTTTTTGTTTTTTTTTTTTTTAATTTTTATTACTTGTTCCCATAGATCTAAATCAACTGTACCATGGTCTGGGAACCAGGGGCAGGTGTCTCATATTGTTCATAACAATTTACTTAATTGATCTTTTTTTGACAGTACAATGAGCTGCCTTTAAAAGCTGCTGTAAAGTTTTTAAATATAATAGCTGTTCCTTTGTCTTTTTTTGGCCCATGATAAAGGAAGAGAAAAGAAATACTCTCAACTAGACACGTTGGCAGCTATCCCAAGCGGGTATTGCTGTCTCTTACTGGGATGAGGTCTGTCTGAAGTCTGGAACTTTCTTCTCCTGAACGTGTCGATTCTGCCACCTGATGAGCTTCCTCTGGAACCTATCACTGTCATGTCAGGGTCACCAGTTGTGGGTTCGGCTTTTGACTTTGTCCATCAAAACCGAGGATGGCAGAAAGGATTACTCAAGACTCCACAAGTCAAGAGAGGTGAGAGGGAAGCTAAGGGAAGTCTCCCTAAGCTGCTCTCAAGCTCCTGTATATTAGGTATACAATGTAGGGAAAACATTATGCAACATGCCAGTAAGAATGTATAGAAAGCATAGAAAACATGCAAAAAAACCAAGGTGTTCCTGAGACTACAAAAGAGCCAATGCTGAGAGCTGGGTGGAGAACACTATAAGATATTCCATAGATCACATAGTGTAAGGAATTCATGAGCACAGGCATGACCCAACCCCCAAATACACATTAACTAGATACTGGTCAGCTGTTTTCATCATGTTCAGAAAGCAGTATGATGCATTCCCTATAATCTCCTTACCCAGAACATAGTTATTTGATTTTCCACACTGTACTTTATGTTTTTTTGATTCTATTATAAGTGGTACTATTTTAATTTTAATTTTCTTTTTTAAAAAATGTTTATTTATTTACTGAGAGAGAGAGAGAAAGCCAGGAAGGGGCAGAGAGATGGAGAGAGAAATCCCAAGCTGGCTCCCCGCTGTCAGCACAAAGCCCCATGCAGAGCTCAAACCCATGAACTGTGAGATTATGACCTGAGCGGAAACCAAGAGTGGGGTGCTTAACCAACTGAGCCACCCAGAAGCTGCAATGATCTTTTCTTTTCTGCTGTAAAGAGCTTTTTGGTTTACGTTTGGTTCACAGCTTGGGAGAAGGCTCTGGGATGCTTAAAATGCTGCCTAGTGGCTGAAGGGAGAGAGTCTCAGGCACAAGTCCTGGCACCAGGGGGATGCTAGAGGGGCACTCTGAGGCTGCAGAGCTCTGGAGGCTTTCCAAGAGGAAGAGATACCTTCCCAGCCCAGCCTGGAGGTGTCCAGCCTGTGGAGGTGAGTCAGGTGGTGGACATCTTCTTGATGCATTTCACTTCCTTATGTAGGAAGTGGTTCTGCAGGAAGTCACAGAGATGGGCATCTGTGCAGACAGAAGATGGGGCTCGCAGATGCAGAAGGGCCAGGTTCAGGTTCTTCTCCAGAACCCTGGCTGCTTCCGTGGCTTCCATGGTTTTATGCTACTCATCTGGGGACAGCTTCTGCACGTCCTGGAAAAGAGGCTTCCACACTTCTGTGCTGGTTTTTCATCTTCTAGAGACGTTCAGCGCCCTCCCACTTCTCCTCAGCCAACTGGCACCCACCCTCTCAAGCCACATGGTAGCAGCTGTAGGAGGCCCTTAGGTACATGTGGACCAGGTGGTTGACAGTGGCCCCCACCAGTGGAATATCTGAAGAACCTGGGAGCTCATGCTTGATGGGTAATAAGGAGCTAAGCTCAGAATAGGGTGTTGGCTGATCCCAGGGGCAGAGGGTGGCAGAGAAGATGCCTCTGGAAGGTTGGGGGCAGGTGGCAGGAGGCTAGTATAAGGGGCAGCCCTGGGTTTGTTTCATCTAAATACTGTTGAAGCAAGAGAAAGATTTTTGGGACCAGGGTGCACTGCCTTAATTTTAATTTTCAGTGGCTATTTTTAGTGTATACAAATAGAATTGATTTTATGTTGTGCATTGATTCTAGTAGCTTTTTGTTGTTGTTATTATATGGGGTTTTTATGTAGACATTCATTGTCATGATTGTTCATTGAGACTCTGAATGACTTTTACTTATTTTTTTCTATACTTAATTGGCCTTATTAACAATTACCTTATTAAAATATTAAGTATTATGTAGAGTGGTTTAAATATTAAGTATAATGTGGAATGGTAAGTGATGTGGAAATGTTAGGGTTCAGAGCCTCCAGCCAAGAAAGAATTCTTGAGACCTCTTCGGTACAAAAAAGATGGTTTTATTATAGCGCAGGGACAGGTACAGGATGTAGGTACCTGAAGATTGTGAAGAGCAATTGATTATGCCCTTGGGAGTTGGGGGAAGTAAAGTTAAGGGGATGTTTCCAATAGGACCTTCTTAGGTCAAGGAAGAATCACAGGATCCCGGAAGCCTACCCATTGTCAGACTAAGGTTGTTTTTCCCTCTAGCAAAACATTAGCATTAAAACAGTTGGGAGCTCCTGGAGGAATGTCTTATTCTGCCTGTCTATGGGCTGCAGGTTATATGGAAACTTAATTTTATCTGCATTTCTTTCTGCCTTTGTTCCCCACATCGGTAAAAATGGGCATCCTAACCTTCTTCTAGATCTCAGGGGGGAAATCATTCAGTCTTTCACTATTAAATATGATGTTATTTGTGGGTTTTTCCAAGACCTTCTTTGAATTTTGTCAAGTGCTTATTCTTTATTTACTGAGATGATCATATGAATTTTCTTCAGTTTGTTGATATGGTGAATTACACTTACTGATTTTTGAATGTTAAACCAAATGTTCCCTCCTTTTCTATTTTCTAGAAGAGTTTGTCTATAATCGATGCTAGTTTTTCCATAAATGCGTGATAGAATTTGCCACAAAACTGGCAAATTTGAGTATTCTTTGTTGAAATATCTGTAAGTATAAATTGGTTTTATTAATAGATATGGGGTTATCCAGGTTCTTTTTCTTCTTGTGCAACCTTTGGTAGTTCGTGTCTAAGGAATTTGTCAATTTCTTCTAGACTGTCAAATTTATTGGCAAAAAGTTAATACTATTTTCTTACTATCTTTTAAAAAATTCTTTTTAAGTCTGTTTGTTTGTTTATTTATTTAGAGAAAGAGTGTGTTTGTGTGTGTGGGGGGGGTGGGTGGGTGAGCAGGCACAAGTTGGGGAGGGGCCGAGAGAGGGGGGGAGTGAGATAATCCCAAGCAGGCTCCATACTCCTTGCTGAGTCTTAAAACTTTGTTCACATTCTTAAATAATTTTTTAAAATGTTTATTTATTTTGAGAGAGAAAGAACACACTGGGGAGGGGCAGAGACAGAGGGAGAGAGAGAGAATCCCAAGCAAGCTCCATGCTGTCAGTGCGGAGCCTGATGGGGGGCTCAATCTCACGAACCGTGAGATCATGGCCTGAGCAGAAATCAAGAGTTGGATGCTTAACTGACTGAGTTACCCAGGCACCCCTTATTATCATTGTAATACCTGTGGGTTCTGTAGTGATGTATCCTCTTTCATTCCCGATATTGGGAATTTGTGGCTTCTCACTTTTTTTCTTGATCAGTTTAGGTAGAAGTTCATCTCATTTATTGATCTTTTCAAAGAACCAGCTTTCAACTTCATTGATTTTTCTCTCTTGGTTTTTCTCTTTTTTCAATTTCATTTGGTTCTACTCCTTATGTTTCCTTCTTTATACTTGCTTTTGGTTTAATTTGCCCTTATTTTTCTACTTTCTTAAGGTGAAAACATCATTGAGGCTTTGCTTCTTTTCTAATACAAGCATTTAATCTGATACATTTCCCCTATACACTTCTCTAATAGGATCCAAACATTTTGATGCATTGTTTTTCTTTTTATTTACCTTAAATTAAAAATATTTTGTAATACTTTTAGCTTTCTCTTTGACTAATGGTTTATTTAAAAGAATGTTGTTTAATTTCCAAGTATTTTGGATTTTCCAGATAGGTTATTTGTGATGAGAACAATTAAGATACAGTCTTCTGGTAACTTTGAAGTTTATAGTACAGTATTGTTGACTATTCTCAGTGTGCTGTGCTAAGATCTCCAGGATTTATTTATTTACTATTTGCAAGTTTGTGCTCTTAAGCAACATTTCCCCAATGCCCAGCCCCTGGTAATCACCATTCTACTCTGTTTTTATGAGTTCAGCTTTTTTATTTTAAAATTTTTATTATTAATTAATTTATTGATATAATTGGCATATAACATTACATAAGTTTAAGGTGTTCAACATGGTGATTTGATATATTTATATATTACAATTTGATTACCACTGTAGTGTTAGCTAATATCCCATCAGCTCACCTAAATATAATTTCTTTTTTGTTGTTGTTGTTTTGGGAATAATTAAGATATAGTTTGATTAGCAAATTTGATGTTCATAATACAGTATTGATTCCTATAGTCACTACTATAGAAGTTCAAATTTTTAAAATTAAAAAAATTTCTTAAATTCCAGTATAGTTAACATTATAGTGTTGTATTCGTTTCAGGTGTACAATACAGTGATTCAACAATTCTATACATTACTCAGTGCTCATCAAGATAAGTGTACTCCTAATCCCCTTCACCTATTTCACTCATCTTCCCACCCATCTTCTCATTCGTAACCACTTGTTAGTTCTCTATAGTTGAGGGTCTGTTTTTTGGTTTATCTCTCCTTCCCCCCCGCCCCACCTTTGTTCATTTGTTTCATTTCTTAAAAACACAAGAAACAAGTGTTGGAGAGGATGTGGAGAAAAAGGGACCCTTGTGCACTTTTGGCAAGAATGCAAACTGGTGCAATTACTGTGGAAAACAATATGGAGGTTCCTCAAAAAATTAAAAATAGAACTACTTTATGATCCAGTAATCACAGTACTAAGTATTTTTACCCAAAGAATAAAAAAACACTAATTTGAAAGGATATATGCACCTCTAAGTTTATTGCAGCATTATTTACAATAGTGAAACTATGGAAACAGCCCAAGTGTCCATTGATAGATGAATGAAGAAAGATGTGGTGTGTGTATATATATATATATATATATACACACACAATGGAATATTATTCAGCCATAAAAAAGAATGAAATCATACTATTTGCAACAACATGGATGGAGTTAGAGAGTATAATACTAAGTGAAGTAAGTTAGAGAAAGACAAATATGATTTCACTCATATATGGAAATTAAGAATCATGTTTGATTTTTTAAAATTCCACATGTAAGTAATGTCATACAGTATTTGTCTTTCTCTGTCTGACTTAATTTCATTTAGCATAATGCCCTCAAGTTCTTTCTGATTTCATTTTATTTTCACTATTGACATACAAGTGATATCTCTTCTTTAAAAAGTTTTAGTTGTGCTAGACTTTCTTTCTTTTTTAATGTTTATTTATTTTTGAGAGAGTGAGCGCAAGCAATGGAGGGGCAGAGGGAGATGGAGACAGATGATTCAAAGGAGGCTCTGTGCTAACAGCAACGAGCCCATTGCAGGGCTCGAATTCACAAACTGTGAGATCATGACCTGAACCGAAGTTAGACACTCAGCCAACTGAGCCACCCAGGCACCCCTCAACTTTTCAATATATACTTTTAATTTACCACAGTCTATCTTCAAATAGCCTAAGTACTATGTTATGAAGTGCTTAGGTATAACGGCACCCCATCCCAAAAGTGCAAGATTTGTATATTGAAAATATATGAAATACTTAGGAATAAGTTATAGTATTTCTTACTTCAAGAAAACTAGCATAACTACTTTGTGGTTGGAGAATATTCTCTAAATGATTGCAATCAAGTTATTTTTATTTTTTTCATTCTTCTTTCTTTAGGCTTTATCAACTTCCTGCGGTGAGTGCTTAAGCTTGTTTACTGTCAGTCTTAGTTCCTAATAACTGTATCTAAAGTTATAAACTCCTCTGAAGTTGTTCTTTTATCATTCCACAAGTTTTTTACAGCATTTTTATTTATTTTAAATCTGAATATTATAGTTACCATTGTGATTTCTTAATTAGTCTATAAATTATTTAAAAGTGTATTTCTAATCTCCAAATGTATGAGTTTCTTTCACTTTGTTGTTATCTAATTAAGTTGCACTATAATAAAAAATATTGTGATCTAAGTGACAAATTCTTTGGAAATTCTTGAAAATTCCCTGTTGCTTTTCAGTTCAATTTGCGTAACTGTTTCGTATGTACTTGGAAAGAAAATTTGTTTATTTGTTGCATACAAGATCGTATATCTCTGTATCATCTACTCATCATCTATCATCAAGTATCTATAAAATCAAGCTTATTAATTATTAACTCTTCTACATCCTTACCAATATTTTTGTCCCCTTGATTTATCAATATCTGAAAGAGGTGAGCATGGTATATTGATTACATTGAATGCCCTGCATAATGACCTCTGTGAAACTGTGACTTTGCAGCTCCTCCCATCAAGAGGTCTAATCTATTTCCCCGTGTGGTGACTTTGGGTAGGCCTTCTGCATTCATTGGCCAACAGAACACAGTAGAAGTATTGATGCACCTATTCTGAGCCTAGATCCCAGTACTGTGTGTGTCTGCTTTCTCTCTGGAACCTCTACCATGCCATGCAAACAAGCCCTGGCCAGTCTGCTAGAAGATGAGAAACTTCATGGAGCAAAGATAAGTCATCTTAACTGCTCATCTTGCACTTGAATTAATTAGCTGATGAGCACATTCATGAATAACAATAATTGACAATTATCTTAAGCCAGAGAGTTTGGGGGTAATTTTTATGGAGCAATAACCAACTGACACATAGCATTAACATTTCCCCTGTAATTATGCAGTTGTCAATTTGTCTTTATACTTTTGGTACTTTTACTTTTTATATTTTTGAGGCTATGAATTCAGGTGTATGTAATTTTATGATTTCTTATCATCTTTGTGCTTTACATCTTTTACCAATGTAAGTGTATCTTGTATTCATGCGAAATGTATTCCCTGTAAACATCACATTTATATTTTGAGCAATATGAACATTGATGTAGCACTTTTCTTTGGGTTGCTTTTTGGCTGGTATGCTTTTTGCCCCAACTCATATATATTTAAATGCTCTGTGGATTTTTGTTCTGATTGTGTCTTCTTATGTGTGGTCCACCATTCCTTTGCTTCTTTTTGTTGTCTCTTTCTGTGTTTCCGTTGAATTATCAAGTCCTTCCACTTTGTTCTTTTGTTATCTGTTTGAAAATTCAGATTTCAAAAAGCTAATAAGTAATATCTTGCTTTTTCCTCCTGTGTGTTCTGAAGCAACTGAGAGATAGACAAGAGAGTAAGGCAGACAGAGGTCAAATACCACCTGTATTACTAACAAAGGTTTTGGAGAATGTGACTCTAAGTCTGTTGTCTCTGAATTAGGCAGAATTACCTGGTCCCTAGTAGTGCTGAGTAACCACAGAACTCCTTCCTCAGGGACAAAGTTGAGCAGAACAGAATGTATGTTCTCTCCTGATAAGCAGATCCCAAGGGAGGAAGAAGATTAGAAGGGGCTGAGCTAAGCATTCAGTTATGTTGGAGGAGGTCATCGAGAGGATATGACCACTGTTGACTCACGAGCTGGATCTGGGCAGTTAGAGGCTCCTCACTCTCTCCCTGTCCTTGGAATGTATGTTCTGCCCACCATTCCCAAGGGGAGCTGTTCCAAGGACATAGCCTTATGAGAGTAAGGGGTTGTTGAGACCATCTGGGCAGTATACATGACTGAAACCAGTTAAATCTTCCATTTGAACTTCTAAGAGTCCGGCGGGCAGGTATGGAAACTTTCTTGTCTTATGGCAAGCCTCCTATGCAGGTTTCCTTGCTTATTAAGACTGTTACCTGCCGGTCTGGAGTAGGCTGGCTCTTTCTTCAGTCTCTCCTTGCCCTCAGTGTACAGGGGCCGGTTTGCAAACCAACAAGTTGCCTTTCCTAAACTATCATTCAGAGAAGTAATTTTGACTCTCCCAGACAAGAGTGAGAAGGAGTGGCCCGAGTGCCCAGGAATACTATTTTAATAAAAATCACACCTAGAAACACAAGTGGAGGCATAGGTATTCTTAGAAAATAAATAGTATATTCCACATCTGTTCTCTTAGTTATTATGCCCACATTTTTAGTATATCTTTCCTATGGCTGTTGTAACAATTACCACAAATTAGGGGGTTTCAAACAACACACATTTATTCTTGTACCGTTCTAGAGGCCAGAAGTCTGATAGCAGTATCCTGGGTGACAGCAGGGTCATGCTTCTTCCAGGTGCTCTCGGGCATGGATCTCTTCCTTTTCTTTTCCACCTCCGAGACTTCCATCTTCAAAGGCAGATGTTTAGCGTCTTGCTTTGGTCATTACACTGACTCTGTCTCTGCTCTCATCACATTTCTTATGTGGACACTTATGATTACGTTTAAGACCCACCTGAACATTCCAGTGTTGTCCCGTCTCAGGATCCTTAATCCCAGCTGCAACGTCCCTTTGTCATATAAAATAATATTCACAGGCTCTGGAGATTCGGACATGGCTGTCTCTGGGGGCCATTACTCAGCCTAGCGCCCATATATAGTTAACATTTTTATTTCTCCAACAAGTCTAAACTTAGAGCCTCCTTTCTGTCCTTCTCCCAAATAAGCCGGGACTTAATGTTGTTGTCTATGATTTTTAATTCTAACATTTTAAAATGTACACATTATGGTTGTTTGACTATTATAAATATTTACTGAGATTACCAATGTGCTTTTATGATGTCTACTTACTACTTTTTGCATATCATTCCTTTCTTCTGGGTTCATTTTCCTTGCATCTCAAGTATGTTTTTTAGAAGTTAGTTTATTCCGATTTTTATCTTTCGATAAAAATTTGTATCTAAAATTGTTTTTAATCCACCTTCACTTTCAATTTAATTTAGCTGATTATAGAATTTTAGGTTCATGATATTGTTTTTTTCCTCAGAATTGTACCACAGTTCCTAGCAGAGAACTAGAACCTCTGGATGAATGAATGAATTTTGCAGACATTAGGAAAATAGAATAGTGAAAATAATCCTGGATTAGGGGTCAGAAAAACTGGCCTTAAATGCCAGATCTTCTACTTATTACAATTAGGCTTTGGAAAGCCATTTAACATAATAATCTCACTTGAAAATTGGAATAATAGTCTTCACCCTAATTCACAACATCCTTGTCAGTCTTAAAAAAAAATAATGAATTTGCAAATTATGTATGGTGAAATTGTACAGCTTCTTAGTAATTGATTATTTATTATTATGATTTAGAATTGTTGATAAGGTTGGTTTATTTTTCATTGCTATAGAATAGAATTATATATGTTTCACAGACGTAATTCTCAACTGTGGAATTTAAGTAGATCAATTCATAAAAAGTATACTGCCCCAGCAAAAATAGACATTGTATAATTAAAGATTATCCTCTAGTATATCAATATAGTGCTTTCATTATGATGGTTTTTGAAATAACTTTAAGTATAAATGCTTAATTGGAAAACTTGGTATCCTTTGCAGTAATGTTTTCTTGACAGGAAATTATTTATATGAGATTATTTTAGCAAATTGATTACATCTGTAGTTTAGAATGAATAATGACCCAGAATCCATAATGGTTAGAAACATTTTTTTTCCCCTTTGCATTGCTATCAGTCACACCACGCATTTTATCCTCACAGATAAGATTTTCAAAGAAGCTATTAGAGATGAGGTTGAGGGAACAAGATGGATTTGTTTTGGCATAAGGATGGAGTTAACTCTTCCATATCCTACAAAGACACAAACACACACACACATATGTTTTAATAGAAGAGTCATCTAGTTAAATTATTCTTGTCTGCCTTGGTGGTGTTTGGTCAGCTACTTAGAGAAACTGGTTATCTGTAGATTATCATCCCTATCTCTTTGTCACCCCCTGAAATTGAGGAGAAATTATTTCTGTTTTTGCCTGGTCACACTCAGTTATGTTTGATGGGCCTCCTCAGAATTTAAATTGATCAGTTTCCTAATCCTCCACTTTGAAATAAAATACTCAGCTGTTATTGGTTCCCAACATAGATATTAGAAATGCTTATTGGTCTGTAAGGCTTTCTTCCACACTTTGGCACAAACACCTCATTTACCAAAGTGGTTATAATGGTGGAAATAGAAGCTAAAGCATCAGTTCATAATGGGTAGAAGGAGGTGGGTAGCAGCTGGGTTCAGCAGGTTGATTGCTATTTGTCCCCTTGGGCATTTTCCAGAGAAACCTTTAAGATTTATTCTCATCATGTTGCAGAGGCATGAACCTAAGGGACTGCCACTTAATGTCCCAACTAGAGACCAATTTTCTTTGATATTCATTGGGATGGACACAGGTACAACTTTACCCCTCAGATTTTAGGTCTCAAACTACTAATAACCTGTTTACAATTGCTTTTATTCTCCCAATATCACTTATTGCATTGAAACTTGGATGTGTTTAATTGCATTAAAATACCACCTATCTAAGATAGTTATATTTCCATTTAAAATGACCAGATGCAGTGGTTTGCTCTAAAGTCCACTTTACTTTGAAATAAGAATAATGCCACCAGAGTGAAATTTTAAAATAGGCTTTGGCACAATCATTAAGCCATCATCCAGCCCAGGTATGTTGGCAAGAATGCTGGTATTTAGGAAACTCTTCTGGTCCTGACTCTTCTGCCCATCTAGTATTATTACTTCTTTAGCCTAAAGTCACCACCACAAGGTGAGAAACTTGGTCATCTAAAGAAGCCACCCAGGCCCTCTTTTTACATCACCTAATCCTAATTTTCTACCCAGCACTTACCACTCACTAGAGATTTTCCTTGTTTCTTTTGATTATCCTCTTAGAATTTAAGCTTCGGAGGTGTTATCTGTCTTTCTTTATGGCTGAACAGTCAGCATCTAGAAGAGAGTCAGGAATATACCATATGTCATTGAATCTAAGATGACATCAATTGTAAGATACACCATCACTTCCTGTATGTCAGAATTTAAAAATGCTGCCATTTAAACTATGGCACATGCTGTCTTGTCATTTTAGACTTTTTGTTTTAATTTCCTGAGAAGCTCTTTTAGATTTACTTAGAAAGACCATAGATTTATCATATATATTAGTGTACACACTCTAAAAATGAGAATATAAGCAAAATAAATCGGTTAAGCTATTCTTTTTTTTTTTTTTTAATGTTTATTTGTGAGACAGAGAGAGACAGAGCATGAGCGGGGAGGAACAGAGAGAGAAGGAGACACAGAATCCGAAGCAGGCTCCAGGCTCTGAGCTGTCAGCACAGAGCCCGACGTGGGGCTCGAACCCACAAACTGTGAGATCATGACCTGAGCCGAAGTCAGTCACTCAACCAACTGAGCCACCCATGCACCCTGGTTAAGCTATTCTTGAAACAACTTGAAGTGCAAGTTTTCAGTATTAATATTCAATGACACGTTGCCAGTATACCGTATTTCCCACACCTTACCATTGTCTGTGCCATCAAGAGTGTCAGTGAAGCAGTATTTCTTGAAAGATCGCTTCATTATTGTCTTTGAGATTTTCTTCCCAGAAGGTGACATTCAGTGTGCAAGTTTTGGTGCTTATGGTAGTCAAAGCCTAGTAGACAACAACTCTAAGACCGACCCTGATTTCAGAAATTTCAAAATGTGTAAGAAATATACATCTTAAAGTTTCAAAAATAGGGTTGTGGGTACTCAATGAATAGTTTTTGAATATTTCTTTTTCTTTAATGTTTATTTATTTTTGAGAGAGAGAGATACAGAGCACAACCTGGAGAGGGGCAGAATGAAAGGGAGACACAGAATCTGAAGCAGGCTCCAGGCTCTGAGCTGTCAGCCCAGAACCCGACGCAGGGCTTGAACTCACGAACCACCAGATCATGACCTGAGCCAAAGTTGGACGCTTAACCAACTGAGACACCCAGGCGCCCCTCAATAAATAATTTTTGAATACTTGAGTAAATGACTGTTGTCAACTCTCCGTGTTCTTGAGCAAGCCAGTTTTTCCTTGAGCCTTATTTTGAACAATTTAAAAAATAAACAAAAACCAAAACTCTGATCAACCTACTCTTCAAGGGTTCAAGGTTCTAGGGCAAACAGTAAGACTCCCTCCACTCAGCTGTTCTTTCAGATAATTAATAAGAGGTGCCAGACCACAGATCAGAAGATGTGTTATGTGAAGCCTGAGGATTTTTGCCATGTTAGGCTGGCCCCTTTCTCTCTCCCTGGTTGTAGGTGGTTAGTATATAGTACACAGAGCACCGTCATCAGAGAGAAAGGAGCTAAGAAGTGAGAGGATTTACACACAGGAAGAAATGTATGCCTAACCTCTATATAGCTCAGTTCCCAGGATGTAGAGAAGGGATGGCCTCTGAATTCATTGCCAAGGTTAGAAAGTACTTGGAGGGGCCAGTGACCAGGCCTCTTGTTGCAGCCATGGGAAACTCTCTATCCAACATGGGGGTACCTGGCCTAGCTGCAGGTGATCCAATGGGCAGAAGTTAAAAAATCTTGGTTGTTAAATAAGATCTGTCTGTACATAGTCCTCAGAATCCTAACTCCAGATGTGACTGAATTGCCACTTTGTAAATACAGAATTGCTCTTTTATAAACCAGAAGCCAATGCCTACAAACTGGGGAGGTAACTTCATGAACCCCAGATAACCTGTATATATGCATACCACCCAGCTAAAAATATCTATAGGCTCTACCCAGCATGGCTACTTACACCAATTCATCTCCATGGCCTTACACATACTATACATCTCACTATGTTTCAGGAAGCCCTATCTTGGATACAGTGACCTCCTGCACATCAGTCAAAGGACTGAAACTAGAATAGGAAAATCAGGATTGGTTTCTACTTTGTTTCTTCTACTACTGAAAGTATCTGACTCTATTGTAATTAATTGCTTCATGCCTGTTTCTTTCCCTAGGTTATGAGATACGCCCCAGAGAACTGAGGAAGAACAATGGAGTACATCATTAACTAAAATCAGTGCATAATTTTATTTTTTTAAGCATTCTGGAACAGATAATTTATCACAGTTTGACGCCTCAGGAAACATTCCATTTTGGTTATATGACACAGAGAGAAGCTCTCTTAAACTTCCCCTACAGACTCCTTCGTATATTTGGCATGATGTTAATCCTTCAGGCTGGTGTGGGAATCTTCTCTTCTCAGCAAAATTTGAATTTCTACTTCTAGATTAGAGTCAAAGAAGGATTAGAAAGATGTTCATTTTAATATTTAAAGACCAGTTTAGGAATACTTATAATATCCTGCTAGTTATGAATGTATTGCATTTACTAAAAATTGCTAAGTACCTTGCCAAATTTTTGTTAATATTATAATCAAAGGTACTTAGTTACTGGTATTTCTGCAGCCACTGAAAATGCCATGCAATTATATACAGAATATATTTTCTCTTTTGAAACTGAAAAGCCCTAGAGGTTCAGACTAATGGCTGTGCTCTTCCAGATACATTATTCATTGTAAACTAGCTTTCCAGAATCCTACATTATGGAAAACTAATTACCTGTCACATTTTTAAACACATGTATACTAATACATATTATGAGCATTTTGAACAATCTTTCATTCCTAGTCAACTGTTTTTTGGTGTGTGTGTGTGTGTGTGTGTGTGTGTGTGTGTGTGTGTGTGTTTAACCGTGAAGGCAAAGTTTAAAAAATAGAAAAATAACAAATTAGGAAAATTTGACTAACAAAGAATTTGACACAATTCATTATTAGAGAATGATAAGTAAGTAAAATGGAGGATGAGTAAGAGATCTACATGCTGAATCAACTGTTAAAATGTAAGTCTTTCTTGCTTTTGATTCTGTACAGATGCCAGCCCTGAAATGGAGGTGGTAAGAGATGTGTTTCCCAGTTGAGGACATGAAAGACACCACTCACCAGTTGTGGGCAATACCTACGAGGGGATTAGATTGGAACTTTTGCTACATGCCCTGCTCCCCACATATGAAGGTTCCCAAAGCATAATATATCCAATTATATGCCTGGATGGGGTTTTCAGGTCACCCCAGACCAGTCTTCTGTCAGTAAGTTCATCCTTTGGTGTAGTTTTTAGGGAAAGATATTCAAAACTAGTCTCAAGTACAAGTGTTCAAAAACCCTGGGGAGTCCTGAACAAATACAGAGAAAACTTAAATAATAACAAATCAGGTACAATTGTATTAGAAATATCTAGAATACAGATCTCCAGTCAAGCTCTCTCCATTTGTTCTACCACCCTGCACTGACATCTCATTAAATTTAGAATGCAGTTAAAATCCTGCAAAATTCTATATGAATTGTTCCCTGCCACCCTATCTAATTAGCTCCTACTACTCTCTCCTAGTGTTCCTGGCTTCCTCTACTTCAACTATCAGAAGGTGCCTGCAATCACTGCATCCCTTACATAGTAAGTACAGTAAAACCTTGGTTTATGGGCATAATTGTTCCAGAAACATGCTTGTAATCCAAAGCACTTGTATATCAAAAGCAAATTTCAAGAACCTTTGGTTCAGTGGTGATCATGTGACATTCGGCATCACTTACTACTCGTATTGTTAAGACATCGCTCATTTATCAAGTTAAAATTTATTAGAAATGTTTGCTCGTCTTGCAGAACACTCACAGAACAAGTTACTCACAATCCAAGGTTTTATTGTATTTAATAAATGTTTTTACAAGTTTACAAAAAACAGAGAAGTTTCATATATACATTTGTGTGTGTGTGTGTGTGTATATATATATATATATATATATATATATATGTTTGCATGCACATATGTATGTGATTATTTGAATAGTGGTGTTTTATAGTTTTCACAGTACGTTTACTTATTTCCTTTGATTTCTATCTTGTTTCCAGAAACTTCCTAACAGTTTCTTTCTGTCAGTTCTCTAAAAACTCCCATATTCTCAATATTAGATTATTAGGACATAAGTAGTTGGTAGAAATAATTAATAAAAAAAAAACCTGACTCAATCAATGCAGCTTGTTGGGGGTATTGAAAAAATAATTTAATCCAAAAATCGATGGGAAAACTTCATTTATTGCTGTCAGGAAATACATGAAAAAGTCAGTGACTTCAGTTAGGAGAGTCAGACAGAAAGTCCTGGAAACAAAGTTAAGACCAAGTACACAGATGCAGGATGGAGGGACGCAGCTAGCCAGGATTCAATTCATGTAAGGTGAAGAAACTGCATTTAAGGAAACCTTGTGAATCATAAGACAACAGCCTCAGACCAGAGCAAAAAGTCATGCATCCTTGGATTGAAAAGCCTGTTGTGTCTTTAAGCCTCATTTGTATGAAGGTGATGATGCCATCATGGTACCAGGTGATGAGAGTGGAAAACCCAGGCTCATGTGCCCTCCATAGGAAAAATAATTAACATATGTGTTCAGATTCTGTTTATGCTTCTGCAATAAATGGAAGTCATTTTCTAGGTCAAATGGGAACTACCTTACCTGCTTCCTCCTGGCTCCAAGTCCTGTCTACAGAGGAGCTGGGTGTTGGCCATACTGCTGTGCTCACTTGCTCAGCTCGGAGCTTTCTCCCCTTCACTAGTGATATCACAGAACATCAACAGAAAGTGCTTATGTGTTACAG
Source organism: Herpailurus yagouaroundi (assembly GCF_014898765.1). Taxonomy (NCBI): domain Eukaryota; kingdom Metazoa; phylum Chordata; class Mammalia; order Carnivora; family Felidae; genus Herpailurus; species Herpailurus yagouaroundi. Next base: position 25,996,872 of record NW_024412407.1, read on the forward strand.
GTCTCTGAGGTCGAGGTGTGAAGTTAAATGGTTTGATTTAAAAGCTAGGCCAATGGGGCGCCTGGGTGGCTCAGTCGGTTAAGCGTCAGACTTCAGCTCAGGTCATGATCTCGTGGTCCGTGAGTTCGGGCCCCACGTCGGGCTCTGTGCTGCCAGTTCAGAGCCTGGACTCTGCTTCGGATTCTGTGTCTCCCCCTCTCTCTGCCCCTCCCCTGCTCATGCTCTGTCTCTCTCTGTCTCAAAAATAAATAAAAGCATTAAAAAAAAAAAAAAAAGCTAGGCCGCTTTTTGAAGAATGTTGAATGAAGGTTCTGTAAACAACCAGGAGAGTGATACAGCCTTCCCCCTCCCCCACCAAGTTTTTATCAGGAAGCATTTAAAAGAGATAATGGATCAGCTCACACTGGGACTAATCTGCCATGAGTTATCATGTGGGATATTGTATTTTCCAAAATTAACATTGCAATATTTCATGTTCCACATGCTCTCCACACCTCGCCTTTCCCTGTTGCTTTTCACTTGAAATTGGAAATAGAATTAAAGGAGTAAAGAAGTACAGGAGATATTACCCGACTTCTGAGGCTTCATCATAAGAAGGTCAGTTCTGTCTGTCTGTCTGACTGTCTCTCTTTCTCCCTCTCAATACTCGGCCTTGGGATCTGGCCACCATGTTTTGGAGAAGCTCAAAAAGCTAATGTGAAGACACCGCATAATTGCCAGGCATGTGTGAGACTGAGTTTTCACTTGATTCCAGCTCTCACTTTGTTATGCAGCAATTGATATGTAATACAGATTTCATGTTCTTTGCTCACTAACTTTCATTTTGGAGGCTTGCCATAGCCATGTTCTACGTGACTTGCTTTGGGTTTCTGCATGTGTCATACACTCCACACGGAATGCTCTTCTCCTCTTCTAAGCAAATACACATTCTTCATTTTCATTTCCTGGCATAACCCAAAATCTCTCCTCTAGGGTCTAATGCTATTCTTCCTATTCTGCATATCCCTACACTCAATGAACTCATTTATACTGTGTTCCTCTTCATTCAGGTGTGATTTGTCTTTTTTTCTCTTTGTTTTTTTCCCTCAGGACCAAGTCCTGAATATTTAATTAGACCGCTAATGACTGGAAATTACAGGAGAGGCAGAGTGGGGAGGCGGGTAAGAACATTGGTTCAAGGCCCAGACTGCCCACGTCAGGAGAGTGGCTCTACCACCTACCAGCAGTGTGCCCTTGGATAAGCTACTAATGTCTGTATCAGTCAGGGACCTACCAGAGAAAGAGAACTACTAGGAGATCTATTCCTAACTATGTATACATACACACACATACAGAAAAGACATTGATTTCTAGGAATTACACAATTGTGTGACTGGCTAGGAAAATTTGAAATCTGTTTTCTTGCCACTCCACCTGACAAGATCCCAACTCTGGACCAGGCTAGCCGTCTCCCATTTTCTTGCAAACTGGTGTTGGAACAATGTGAGCTGGACAACGAGCATTACATAGTAGACCTCATCCTGTCTCTGACCGGCTCCCTTTCCCCTTCCTCTCAATAGCTTTTTAAAACTTTATATACTGCTCCCCACTCTGCCAGAGGATGGGGGGAGCCCTCCTCTTTCTCTGGCCAGTCCCTTTGCTGAATTGTAAATCTCATCCATTAGTTTCTTCCTAAAACTCTCCCTAATTCTAGCCCATCCCTTTTATTTTCAAGCTTTCTCTCTATTTGTTTTTCTTCTTAACATATAAACTTGTTCCCCCTCTTCCCTAGGTCGGTCTTTAGCTACTGGGCCTCCCTTCGTCAAACAAACTTCTTGAGAAAGTAATATACTTTGCTCTCTTTTTAAAAAATTTAAATTTTAATTTTATTAAAAAAAAATTTATTTTGAGAGAGAGACAGAGAACGTGAGTGGGAGAGAGGGAGAGAGAATCCCAAACAGGCTCCACACTTTCAACACATAGCCCGATGCAGGGATCGATCTCACAAACTGTGAGATCATGACCAGAGCCGAAATCAAGAGTTGGATGCTTAACCGACTGAGCCATCCAAGTGCCCTATTTTGCTCTCTTTACATCCTCACTTGCTATTCATTCTTCCATCCGTGGAAATCTGATTCCACCTTTACCTTTCCCCGGAAACTGTGCTTACAAGGTGGATGACCTAAACCATAGATCCAAGAGATGATTAAAAAGCATCTTGAGCAATGTTTAGTCTCAGCAGCTCTGGACACTGTTTACCACTCTGCTTTGCTCAGACCCCTGTCTTCTCTTGGCTTCTATGGCTTTCTGATAACATTTATCTCCTTCAATCATTGTAATTGCTTAGTACCCCATTTGCTCAGATTGGTAGGACATCATGGATTGTTCTCAGGTCATCAGTCAAATATGTAAGAACCTAGAGACTCACGTAGTGCAAAGGGGCCATTCTTCTGTGCAGGTGCCAGGGGAAGAAGGAACTGAAGACTCTCACAGTCCATTGGGAGACTTGTTTTTCAGCTGCTATTACTTGTCACTGCCAGTTAGCATTCCTGTGGAAAACCTGGGAGATATGGAGCCTTCAGGTCTCTTCCTAGAACAATGGAAATGCTGACCAAATTGAACACCTGGGTTTATCTAAAGAGAAAAGAATTTTGGAACTTTAAATGGCCAGTTTTAAAAAATCCTGCCTAATTGGGCATTATCGTATTTCACATGGATTAGCTTCCCAGTGTATGAAAATTTAAGTATTTCTTAGAATATTTCTTCATGGAGTTTAGACATATAAATTATATTTTTTAAATATTTTCTTGGGGTTGTCAAACTAATTCTATTAGCATTAACATTCTTGGTTATTATTTGTTGACTGTAATTTGGACAGTTCCTGGCTTATACAGTGTTATTAGAGTTAAATTTGTGGGCTGTAACCTTAGGGTATAAATATTATAATCCTCCATTTACTATGAAAATATAAGAGGTGGGTTTTAGGGATGTCAAACTGTAAATGTAAAGAAAGCTAAGGGGTCATATAATAATTGCCTCAATTGGCTGATGGGTAGCTCTAAGAAAATGCAATCGTTGAAAAGGGAACGTGAGTACCTCAAGGTGAATTGAGTGAGTCACTAGTTTTCCTGAAGACCAAATCACAAGAAATACACTGAAATCATAATAGAAGGTAGGACATCAGCTTCATGCTGGTTGTCCTTTTTTTCCTACCTGAAAAAAACACAGCAAAAATAGCTGACATTTATATTATGCTTGTTATATATAGACACTACTCTGAATGCTTTGTATCTATTAACTTTTTTTTTTAATTTTTTTTTCAACGTTTATTTATTTTTGGGACAGAGAGAGACAGAGCATGAACAGGAGAGGGGCAGAGAGAGGGGGAGACACAGAATGGAAGCAGGCTCCAGGCTCTGAGCCATCAGCCCAGAGCCCGACGCGGGGCTCGAACTCACGGACCGCGAGATGGTGACCTGGCTGAAGTCGGACGCTTAACCGACTGCGCCACCCAGGCGCCCCTCTATTCACTTTTTAAATAAATTTTGTTTATTTACTTTGATGCAGGGGAGGGGAGAAAGAGATGGAGAGAGAATCTCACGCAGGCTCTATGCTCAGTGTGGAGCCTGACACAGGGCTTGATCTCACAAACCAGGAGACCATGACCTGAACCAAGATCAAGAGTTGGTCACTAAACCAACTGAACCACCCAGGTGCCCCTATCTATCTGTTAACTTTTTAATTTTCACAACAATACTGTGAGAGAAGGATTTTACTCTCCTCAATTTTTGTGTCATGTTCTCCATGAAACACAGAAAAATGAATTATTTTCCCCAAAGTCACATAGCTAGTTTTAGAAAAACTATCATTTCAATTTAAACTCTCTGAGTTCATTGCAATAATGCCATTGCAACAAAGCTCTATGGCTCCATTTTACCAACATGAATGACCACAGCTGCTCCTGTTTTTTATTTAAAAAAATTTTAAATGTTGGGTGCCTGGGTGGCTCAGTTTGTTAAGCGTCTGACTTCAGCTTGGGTCATGATCTTGCAGTTTGTGAGTTTGAGCCCTGCATCAGGCTCTGTGCTGACAGCTCAGAGGCTGGAGCCTTCTTCCGATTCTGTGTCTTCCTCTCGGCCCCTCTCCTGCTCGTGCTGTCTCTCTCTGTCTCTCAAGAAATGAATAAACGTTAAAAAGTTTTTTTAAATATATTTTTTAATGTTTATTTATTTTTGAGAGACAGAGACAAAGCATGAGCAGAGTAGGGGCAGAGGGCAAGGAAGACACAGAATCCAAAGCAGGCTCCAGACTCTGAGCTGTCAGCACAGAACCTGATGTGGGGCTAGAACCTAACCCATGAACTGCAAGATCATGACCTGAGCCAAAGTCAGATGCTTAACCAACTGAGCCACCCAGGCACCCCTATTTTTTTATTTTAATATTCTTTTATATTGCTTCCTCTTTTGTCACAAGAAAAGGACAGAAAAGGCAAGTATAGAACAAATAAGTGCTTCTCCCCTGGGGTGCCTACTATAGACCACAAAGCAACAAGAACAAGAAATGACTGGTGTTACTCACTGCAGGGCATCAAGGTAGTGAGTGGGGTGGGGGGCAGTGTCTGGACTAGGAGTTGGGTGAGGGATATGCAAAAATGTAGGAAGGTTTGAGGGCATCTGCAGTTCTCCTGAATCAGCAACATTTTGGATATTTATAATTTTTTCAGAAGAAAAATGTGCAGTGACTTCTATTCCATGTTAGATCATTGGAAGCTGCTAAAATAGAAATTACTGTGAATGCTCAGCAGATGTGGAAAAAAATCTGATGGTCTTTTACTGACTACATGTAAAGTAACGTCTTGCTGATACTCCTTGTGAAAGCCGAGGTGTTTGATAATTTTGTTGTGGAAGTTATAAAGTAGAAAAATGTGTAAGTGAATCAATAAAAGTACTTCCCAATTATTGAATATATTTCCATTTTTTAAATTTTATTTTCTATTTTTTTAAATTTACATCCAAATTAGTTAGTATATAGTGCAACAATGATTTCAGAAGTAGATTCCTTAGTACCCCTTACCCATTTAGCCCATCCCCCCTCTCACAACCCCTCCAGTAACCCTCAGTTTATTCTCCATATTTATGAGTCTCTTCTGTTTTGTCCCCCTCCCTGTTTTTATGTTATTTTTGTTTCCCTCCTTTAAGTTCATCTGTTTTGTCTCTTAAAGTCTTCATATAAGTGAAGTCATATGATTTTTTTCTTTCTCTGACTAATTTCACTTAGCTTATTACACTCCAGTTCCATCCACATAGTTGCAAATGGCAAGATTTCATTCTTTTTGTTTGCCAGCTAATACTCCATTAGTCCATATATACATCCATATATATATGCCACCTCTTCTTTATCCATTCATGCATCGATGGACATTTGGGTTCTTTCCGTACTTTGGCTATTGTTGATAGTGCTACTATAAACATGGGGGTGCGTGTGTCCCTTCGAAACAGCACACCTGTATCCCTTGGATAAATGCCTAGTAGTACAATTGCTGGGTTGTGGGGTAGTTCTATTTTTAGTTTTTTGAGGAACCTCCATGCCATTTTCCAGAGTGGCTGCACCAGCTTGCATTCCCACAAAGAATGCAAAAGAGATCCTCTTTCTCTGCATCCTCGCCAACATCTGTTGTTGCCTGAGTTGTTAATGTTAGCCATTCTGACAGGTGTCAGGTGGTATCTCATTGTGGTTTTGATTTGTATTTCCCTGATGATGTTGAGCATTATCTCGTGTGTCGGTTGGTCATCTGGATGTCTTCTTTGGAGAAGTGTCTATTCATGTCTTTTGCCCATTTCTTCACTGGATTATTTGATTTTTGGGTGTTGGGTTTGATACGTTCTTTATAGATTTTGGATACTAACCCTTTATCTGATATGTTGTTTGCAAATATTTTCTCCCATTCTGTCAGTTGCCTTTGAGTTTTGCTGATTGTTTCCTTCTCTGTGAAGAAGCTTTTTATTTTGATGAGGTTCCAGTAGTTCATTTTTGCTTTTGTTTCCCTTGCCTCCGGAGACGTGTTGAGTAAGAAGTTGCTGCGGCCAAGATCAAAGAGGTTTTTGCCTGCTTTCTCCTCTAGGATTTTGATGGCTTCCTGTGTTACATTTAGGTCTTTCATCCATTTTGAGTTTGTTTTTGTGAATGGTGTTCATTCACCATTTTATTTTGTGAATGGTGGTCCAGGTTCATTTTTTGGCATGTCGCTGCCAGTTTTCCCAGCACCACTTGCTGAAGAGACTGTCTTTATTCCATTGGATATTCTTTACTGCTTTGTCAAAGATTAGTTGCCCATACGTTTGTGGGTCCATTTCTGGGTTCTCTATTCTGCTCCATTGATCTGAGTGTCTGTCCTTGTGCCAGTACCATACTGTCTTGATGATTACAGCTTTGTAGTATAGCTTGAAGTCTGGGATTGTAATGCCTCCTGCTTTGGCTTTCTTTTTCAAGATTGCTTTGGCTATTCAGGGTCTTTTCTGGTTCCATACAAATTTTAAGATTATTTGTTCTAGCTCTGTGAAGAATGCTGGTGTTTTTTGATAGGGATTGCATGGAATATGTAGATTGCTTTGGATAGTATTGACATTATAACAATATTTGTTCTTCCTATCCAGAAGCACAGAATCTTTTTCCATTTTTTTTGTGTCTTATTCAAGGGCTTTCGTCAGCTTTCTATAGTTTTCAGTATACGGATTTTTTACCTCTTTGGTTAGATTTATTCGGTTTTTGGTGCAACTGTAAATGGGATTGATTCCTTGATTTCTCTTTCTGTCACTTCATTGTTGGTGTATAGGAATGCAACTGATTTCTGTGCATTGATTTTATATCCTGCAACTTTGCTGAATTCATGAATCAGTTCTAGCAGCAGTTTTTTTGTGGAATCTTTTGGGTTTTCCATATAGAGTATCATGTCATCTGTGAAGAGTGAAAATTTTACCTCCTGGCTGATTTTGATGCCTTTTATATCTTTGTGTTGTCTGATTGCAGAAGCTAAGACTTCTAATACTATGTTGAATAACAGTGGTGAGAGTGGACATCCCCATCTTGTTCCTGACCTTAGGGGAAAAACTCTCAGTTTTTCCCCATTAAGGATGATATTAGCGTTGGGTCATTCATATATGGCTTTTATGATCTCGAGGTATGCTCCTTCTATCCCTACTTTCTTGAGGGTTTTTATCAAGAAAGGATGCTGTATTTTGTCAAATGCTTTCTCTGCATCTATTGAGAGGATCATATGATTCTTGTCCTTTCTTTTCTTGATGTGATGAATCACATTGATTGTTTTGCAGATATTGAACCAGCCCTGCATCTCAGGTATGAATCCCACTTGGTTGTGGTGAATATTTTTTTTAATGTATTGTTGGAGCTGGTTGGCTAATATCTTGTTGAGGATTTTTGCATCCATGTTCATCAGGGAAATTAGTCTATCGTTCTCCTTTTTAGTGGGGTATCTGTCTGGTTTTGGAATCGAGGTAATGCTGACTTCATAGAAAGAGTTTGGAAGTTTTCCTTCCATTTCTATTTTTTGGAACAGCTTCAAGATAATAGGTGTTAACTCTTCCTTAAATGTTTGGTAGAATTCCCTTGGAAAGCCATCTGGCCCTGGACTCTTGGTTTTTGGCAGATTTTGTATTACTAATTTGATTTCCTTACTGGTTATAGGTCTGTTCAAATTTTCTATTTCTTCCTGTTTTAGTTTTGGTAGTGTATATGTTTCTGGGAATTTGTCCATTTCTTCCAGATTTCCCATTTTATTGGCATATAATTGCTCATAATATTCTCTTATTATTGTTTTTATTTCTGCTGTGTTGGTTGTGATCTCTTCTCTTTCATTCTTGATTTTATTTATTTGGATCCTTTCCTTTTTCTTTTTGATCAAAATAGCCAGTGGTTTATCAATTTTGTTAATTCTTTCAAAGAACGAGCTTCTGGTTTCATTGATCTGTTCTACTGTTTTTTTGGTTTTGATAGCATTAATTTCTGCTTTAATCTTTATTATTTCCTATCTTCTGCTGGTTTGGGGTTATTTGCTGTTCTTTTTCCAGCTCCTTGAGGCGTAAGATTAGGTTGTGTATCAGATCTTTCTTCCTTCTTTAGGAAGTTCTGGATTGCTATATACTTTCCTCTTATGACCGCCTTTGCTGCTTCCCAGAGGTTTTGGGTTGTGGTGTTATCATTTTCAATGGCTTCCATATACTTTTTAATTTCCTCTTTAATTTCTTGGTTAGCCCATTCATTTTTAGTAGGATGTTCTTCAGTCTCCAAGTATTTGATCCCTTTCCAAATTTTTTCTTGTGGTTGGTTTCGAGTTTCATAGTGTTGTGTCTGAAAATATGCACAGTATGATCTCAATCTTTTTATACTTACTTAGGGCTGATTTGTGTCCTAGTATATGGTCTATTCTGGAGAACGTTCCATGTGCACTGGAGAAGAATGTATATTCTGCTGCTTTAGGATGAAATGTTCTGAATATATGTTAAGTCCATCTGGTCCAGTGTGTCATTCAAAGCCATTGTTTCCTTGTTGATTTTTTGATTAGATGATCTGTCCATTGTTGTGAGTGGGGTGTTGAAGTCTCCTACTACTATGGTATTACTATCGATGAGTTTCTTTATGTTTGTGATTAATTGACATATATTTGGGTGTTACCACATTTGGCGCATAAATGTTTACAATTGTTAAGTCTTCTTGGTGGATAGACCCCTTGATTATGACATAATCTCCTTCTTCATCTCTTGATACAGTCTTTATTTTATTTTATTTTATTTATTTATTTTTTGGTTTATTTATTTATTTATTTTTTCAATATATGAAGTTTATTGTCAAATTGATTGCCATACAACACCCAGTGCTCATCCCAAAAGGTGCCCTCCTCAATACCCATCACCCACCCCCCTCCCTCCCACCCCCCCATCAACCCTCAGTTTGTTCTCAGTTTTTAAGAGTCTCTTATGCTTTGGCTCTCTTCCACTCTAACCTCTTTTTTTTTTTCCTTCCCCTCTCCCATGCGTTTCTTTTAAGTTTCTCAGGATTCACATAAGAGTGAAAACATATGGTATCTGTCTTTCTCTGTATGGCTTATTTCACTTAGCATAACACTCTCCAGTTCCATCCATGTTGCTATAAAGGGCCATATTTCATTCTTTCTCATTGCCACGTAGTACTCCATTGGATAGTCTTTATTTTAAAGTCTAGATTTTCTGATATAAGTATGGATACTCTGGCTTTCTTTTGTTGACCATTAGTATGATAGATGGTTCTCCATCCCCTTATTTTCAATCTGAAGGTGTCTTTAGGTCTAAAATGGGTCTCTTGTAAACAGCATTTAGATGGATCTTGTGTTCTTATCCATTCTGTCACCCTATGTCTTTTGATTGGAGCATTGAGTCCATTGACGTTTAGAGTGAGTACTGAAAGATATGAATTTATTGCCATTATGTTGTTTGTAGAGTTGGAGTTTCTGGTGGTGTTCTCTGGTTCTTTCCAGTCTTTGTTGCTTTGGTCTTTTTTTTTTTTTTCTTTTTTTTCATCTTTTGTCCCCTCAGAGAATCCCCTTACAATTTTTCAGGGATGGTTTAGTGGTCACAAACTCCTTTAATTTTTGTTTGGGAAACTTTTTATCTCTGTTTCTATTTTGAATGACAGCCTTGCTGGATAAAGAATTCTCGGCTGCATATTTTTCTAATTCAGCACGTTGAATATATCCTGCCACTCCTTTCTGGTCTGCCACATTTCTGTGGATAGGTCTGCTGCAAACCTGATCTGTCTTCCCTTGTAGGTTAGGGACTTTTTTCCCTTGCTGCTTTCATGATTCTCTCCTTGCCTGAGTATTTTGTGAGTTTGACTATGACATGCCTTGTTGATGGTCGGTTTTTGTTGAATCTAATGGGGGTCTTCTGTGCTTCCTAGATTTTGATGTCTGTGTCTTTCCCCAGGTTAGGAAAGTTTTCCTCTATGATTGGCTCACATAACACTTCTACCCCTATTTCTCTCTCTTCCTCTTCTGGGACCCCTATGATTCTGATGTTGTTCCTTTTTAATGAGTCACTGATTTCTTTAATTCTTAAATCGTGCTTTTTTGTCTTAATGTCTCTCTTTTTTTCTGCTTCATATTCTCTATAAGTCTGTCCTCTATATCGCTGATTCTCTATTCTGCCTCATCCATCCTTGCTGCCGTGGCATCCGTCCATGATTGCAGCTCATTTATAACATTTTTTATGTCATTCTGACTGTTTTTTACTTCTTTTATCTCTGCAGAAAGGGATTCTAATCTATTTTCGACTCCAGCTAGTATTCTTATTATCGTGATTCTAAATTCTGGTTCAGACATCTTGCTTGTATCTGTGTTGGTTACATCCCTGGCTGTCGTTTCTACCTGCTCTTTCTTTTGGGGTGAATGCCTTCATTTTGTCATTCTGAAGGGAGAAAAGGAATTATGAAGGTAGAAAAATTAAAATTAAAAAAAAATTAAAATTAAAAATATATTAAAATTTAAAAATTAAACACATACACACACACAAATCGAATAAATGATGCTAGATCCTAGGTGTGTTTTGGTCTGGGTGTTGAAAGTAGTTCGAGAGATTAGAGAAAAACAGGGGGGAGAGGAAAGGAAGTCGTTTGAGAATTTGAAAAAATGAATACACTGAAGTAGACTAAAATGAGATGATGGAGTAAAATAGAACTTGAAAATTTTACACAAAAGTAAAGAATATAGTAAAAAATTAAAGAGAAATATTTTTAGTAGAAGTTGAAAGTACAAATGAAGTTTTTCTCTTTCTGCATTCAAGGCAAAGAAAAGAAATGAAAAAGAAAAAAGAAAAAAAAAGGAAATAGTTTGACAATTTGAAAAAGTGAATACACTGAAGTAGACTAAAATAAAATGATGGAAGTAAAGTAGATTTTGAAAATATTTACACAAAAGTAAAAAATATAGTAAAAAATTAAAGGAAAATATTTTTAATAAACACTGAAAATAAAAATGAAATGTTCTCTTTCTGTATTCAAGAAAAAGAAAATAAGTGAAAAAGAAAAAAAGAAAAGAAAGAAAATTGAATAGATGGACCCGCTAACAGATTGAAATAGGACTGAAATTACTTTTTTTTCCCCTAGAAGTCAGACTATGAAGCGCTTTCTAGTCCATAAACTAAGCAGACAGTGAGACTTGTGTTCTTGAAGAGCAAGGTTGCCCCAACTGGGCGGGGCTCAGTGTAGCGGCTCCATTCTCCACTAGATGGAGCTGCTAGCCTACTGGGGTGGAATGTTGCGGTGGTCATAGGTGTGTGCACACGCATGTGCAGGAGCAGTGAAAATGACGCCAGCCAGCTACCCAGTCTGTTCTCCCCGATCAGCAATCATGCACCCGTCCTCTGTGTTCAGCTTTCGTCCACTCCCCACTTTTTCACTCTCCGTGACCAGGCCCCAGGCAGTAGCTCTCTCCCAAGTTTTGTCTCAGATGTGGCTGTTTTCCCCATCCCCTTACTTCTGAAGGACTGCGGCTTTGATCTGTTCTTCCCCTCTGTGGGAGGGTCTTACCGAACAATGGCCGAATGAGCAATGGCCGAATGTCGGCTGCACCCAGGAATGCTTGCTGGACTCTGCTGCTGCCAGTGCCCCGAGACTGCAGCCAGGTGCCAGCGCGCCCCAGAAAAAGTTCGTGAGATAGTGTAGCAGCAGCATTTCAGGGATTACAGAAAATCACAACACACATCTGGCACCAGGCTTCACCCTTAATGACCTTGTTCCAGCACCAGTGAATGTGGCCATTTTCTGGGGTCTGCTGGGACCAGGTGGCTTCAACAGTCTCTACCAAATGTCCTTCCAGCAGTGGAACCGCTTTTTCCAGTGTGGCCCGAGAACCTCCCGGACCCCACTCTGTTCCTGGGGATTCACCTGTCCCACCAGAGCACTGCCAGGTATTGAGCTGTGGAGTTGCAGACTTTGCACTCCCCTTGTTTACAGTCTTAATGCAATTTAAACCCTCTCCTTTCTCCTTTCTCCTTTCTCCCTTTTTAGTTTAGCCCCTGCAGCTGTTTCCAATTTTCTACTTTCTCTCCAGCTGCTTTTGGGGAGGGGTGCTTTTCCCGTATTCTCTCCCCCCACCCCCGTCTCTGTCCTTTCTTTGCCTGCAAAAGCACCTCCCTGACCACTGTGGCTTCTTGCTCCCCAAGTTTACCTCTCTGTGCTATGTACCTGTTGAAATCTGTGGTTCAGGTTGTGCAGATTATTGTGTTAATCCTCCAGTCAGTTTTCTAGGTGTGCAGGATGGTTTAGTGTTGATCTGGATGTATTTCATGGACGTGAGACACACAAAAAACTTCCATGCTGTTCCACCATCTTGGCTCCTCCCCTCAAATATATTTCCATTCTTAAGAGCAAAGCTGTTTTTTGAATGACATAATTTTTCATCCTCAAATTCAAAGGACTGATTTTGTCTCTTTGGTCTTTTGGACTGAGTTTCCACAGGACCACAGATCTTGTCAAATGTAAATTATCAAGGAATCTATTTTCATATTTCAATTATAAACCTCAACCACCTGTGTTTGAATAGTTCCTGTGAAAAAAAACTTACTACACACAAGGCAGCTTATTCTGTTTTTAAAAAGACAAACTGAAGTATCAGAACATTGATATTAGGTAATTGTCAGAAAATGTTTTCATGATATGTAAGTACAAAATATTCCTCATAGTTTGTGGCTAAACTAATGTCCATCTGACAGAGGTGTAGCCAGGATGTGCTTTTGAATCTGTAACTACTAGTGTTTTTTTCTGTTTGTGTGTGTGTGTGTGGTGGTGGTGGTGGTGGTGGTGGTGGTGGTGGTGGTGGTGGTTTGTTGTTGTTGTTGTTTTTCTTAGAGGGAGAGTGTGAGAAAAGGTGGAAAAGGGAGAGAGAATCCCAAGCAGGCTCCACACTCAGCTCAGAACCCAACACAGGGCTCGATCCCATGACCCAAGGATCATGACTTGAGTATAACTACTAGTTTAAAAGACTCCTCATCTCTTCCTTTCTCTCCACACCTGGGTTTGGACCCAAGGTTGCCCAAATGCCAGTGCCCTATTCCATGTTCCCCTAAGACAGGGACCTGAATCTAGGGAAACACTTCAGTGCAGTGATGTACCCAGTGTCACCACCCTACCGACTCTGACAAAGAACAATTTCTTCATGAAGAATGTTTAGAATAGCAAACCTCTATGATTACATTTCCTGATTGTCTACTTAAGACAGTTCTTAGTTTTTCTGACCTTAAAAGACAGACTTTTAACACAAAGAGCAGGCTTGTTTCAGAAATCTCATTGAAAAATTGTAATGGTAATCAAGAAAACTTGCCCTTTTAATTGTAATACTGACATAAACAATTTAAAATTCTTTTTTATTTAATTTTTTTAAGTTTTATTTATTTATTTTGAAAGAGTGAGATAGAGAGCAGGGGAGGCACAGAGAGAGAGGGAGAGAGAATATTAAGTAGGCTCCATGCTGTCAGCACAGAGCCTGACAAGGGGCTTGAACCCATTAACTGTGAGACCATGACCTGAGTTGAAAAAAGTGCCAGATGCTCAACTGACTGAGCCACCCAGGGGCCCCAAACAAACTAAAACTCTAATAAGACAAAGGCTTTCTTCTTTTTTTTTTTTTTAAACGTAAAATAACCACATTGAATGTCCCAGTGTGGCTCTAAGACAATGGATACTACTCAACACTCATATGAGAAAAAGGACCAGAGAAGTAATTACTGGAACTTGATTGTGTAATATTGGATTTGAAAGTCATCCAAGATATTAGCACTGTCCTAGAATGGAAAGCTATGACATCCCCAAATACCACAAGGTAATATTCATTACAAGTTATGCTGGAGGTATGTGTGGGAAGGAAACATTATCAATATTTTTAGCAGTTTTCCTTAAAGAGTGAGAATGTATCAGGTATACATTTGCAACAGTGAAGTGATATATTTTCCTTTCCTCTAAATTATAATGTTCTGGGACTTTCCACCTAGTGAACCAGTGGGTTTCAGGGCTTCAGAGAACACACTATTTATTGCATGAGTGCATTTAGAGCTCTTGTAAAAGCAGGCTCTTGGGAGGAAACATTTGTTGAGAGAGAAGAGGATTCCTTTATTTCCAAACTCCTTGAAGTCTAAACTTAAAATTGTACTAGGGAGCACAGGAAGAGGGAGAATACAAGCTGTGATGTGGGAAGGCTGCAGTTGACATGGGGAAGAATGGGAGATCTCCAGGAAAAGAAGTAAGTGGAAAGGAAGAAGGAAGGGGACGTGTTCAGATCTGTGACTTCTTCTTCCCCATTCCAGGTCAAGTTCTAGGGTGGAACACTAAAACAAAATCAGATAAGGTTCAGGTAAATGGGAGCACGTGGACTTTCTCCTCATTTCCCTGGGCACAGGCTGGGCTTTCAGGTCCTGTCAAAGAAAAAGAACAACCAACAAGGTGCATCCAGGTGACAGATTGGAATGGTTGAGGGATGCTCTCACCAGAGTAGAGGGAGTCAGTTCCTCTTCTATTCTACCAAGGCCAAGTTCAAATCACTGAGGGACCAGCACAAGGATCTGATCAGGATAGAGAAAAGACTACAAGTTCCCTTCTGTGAGTTTCAGCAGCAGATACCAGGAAGATGCCCAGTGTCCAAGCAGGATGAGAAATGGCCTCACAGAGTTCAGGGAGGGCCAGGAGCACAATGCTGGACCTCGCCTAGAGCTCTAGACCCGAGAATCCTTTTCTCTTCACCTCTATACTCAGATACTCTCTGATAGGGGAGACAATAAATGACTGAGCAATTACCTGAAATAAATGAAGATAAACTAAAATAGGCTTTTAAAAAATAAGAGAGCCTATGTTACCTTTAATTGGCAAGTTTAATTCCACTTTTGCTTCAAGTCTTTATAGGATAAGGGCCTCAGATCAAGATAAGTAGGCCTCCTTTATTTTCTAGAAAAATAGAGAATGCTACACCTTCCTTCTTACTCTTGCCCTCATCTCATGGTATTGCAGAAATGCTGATTCCTCCACAACAAAACATTACTCTAGATGTGTTTGTTAATTTTATTTTGTGCAGGCACTAGCTGCCATTGAGAAAATAATTTCATATTTTCCATTATCACACCAGTGTTATGGTCTGTGGCAGAGACATTGCTATATCCTTCCCAAGCCCTGTTTCTTTTTTTCCTCATGGGCACACAGTTAAATTACATTTAAATTATATCTCAGCCTTCCCAGTAGTAAGGTGAGGTCATATGACTGCGTTTTAGTCAATGGAATGTGGATGGAAATTACATAGGCCACTTTTAAGCCAGTACCCTAAACTTCCTATGCAGTCCATGTTGGTCTTTCCCTCACCCGTCAGCTAGATCTAGGTAAGGACTCTGGCTGGAACAGCCACTGGATGGAATATGCCTGGGTCCCTTGAATGACTGCATGAGACAGAGCCCCAATCTCCACCTGTCAAGAATCGTGAAGTGTTAGGATTTTACTCTACTTGCAAGATAGCAAGTAAACTTATTACTGTTCCTTGGATCCTGGCAGAAGACCCAAAACTTCTGAGTCAGAGACAAAGTACTTTCTATTCCCTGCAAAACTAGTAGCCATTTTTTCATATTGGCTTGTATCTATTCTTGCTTCCCAAGTTCCGTTCATGCAACACAGGACACGTGAGAGATGTCTTCACGTGTGGTGGGCTACATTACGGAAAAGGAACACTGAGTTTGGGGAATTCACCATGTTGATAGGAAGCAGAAGCAAGACTGTGCTTTGTCATGGAGAAGACATTATCTCATTTTTCAAGGTTTCCCACAGCAAGTGTGACTCTGAGAATGGCCCTGGTAAGGAATGGTTGGGAGTCTTGACATGACTAATAAAATTTGCAGTGATATTCAGAGCCCCTGCAGAACTGTGCAGGAAACCAACCTTTAGTGGCTGAAGCCACTGAGATCTTGGGTTTCTGTAGCAATTAGCCTATCCTGCCTGATACATAGAGTCCCCTGGGAAGAACCTTCCTTGCTTATCCCAGAAGTTAGCAGTAATTCCTTATTTTCTTCTGTCTTATGCTTCATTTTCTCCATCTACAGCTAATAAATATCCAGGGGCTAGATGTTTAGACTAAAGAAAGTATTCATTTTTTTCTAAAGTAACTTTATTTTTCTCAAAATTTATGACTAAAATTCAAGTATCAAAGTTTCAGTTTTATAAGGTTCAGTGTTAATTTTCTTATTTAAACATATCCATATGACAAATTTGATTAGTGGCAATTCTGACAAACTGACAAAGATTTTCAAGCTGTCTCAATTAATGAACCATTGCTAAACATAATAAATACTATTACTTTTAATATACTAGTGTTTATATACTAATAGTAATAGTAAGTATACCATTACTATTATTAAGTTTTTAATAGCTATTTCTTTTACTCATAATGGGAAAGTCAAGTGTTAAAAATATTGTACTAATGTCTGTTATGGAAAAGAGCTAGCAGTATGATGTTTTGTAATATCCAGGGAAAGCTAGCAAGATCATCAGAATATATTTCTTCTCCATGAGCTACTATTGTGAGTTCTTTTAATGTTTAATGCTGAACTAGGAAAATTCAAAAGAAGACACAATTTTCTGTGGAAAATAGTGTGAATTGAGTTGTTACTAGATCCCATATGGTATTAAAGTACTATATCTCATATCAAGTGTAAAACAACAGGTTACATTGCTTGAAATAATATTTAACATTTTCCACCACTGATAGGAGTGACAAGTATCATTTGTGTTCATAATGAATGTCTGTCTTTCATTTTGTTTTATTATTTACTTCTTTTTAAAATCAATCTTAAATAAGTTTTTAACGTTTATTTATTTTTGAGAGACAGAGAGAGAGAGTTTGAGAGTGCAAGTGGGGAAGGGGCAGGAAGAGAGGGAGACACAGAATCCAAAGCAGGCTCCAGGCTCTGAGCTGTCAGCATGGAGCCCAATGTGGGGCTTGAACCCACAAACCTTAAGATCATGACCTGGGCCTAAGTCAGACCGTTAACCAACAGAGCTCCAGCTGTCTTCCATTTTAAAGATCGTTCTGATCTGCCACCTGCAGAATAAGTCATTTGAGTGTCTTTTCAGTAATAGAGATAGATTTATCCATTCCTACTCCTCCCACCCCCTTTCTGTCCTATTTAAGGGCAAATTATACAATGTAACCTGAAAACAAAAAAGAAAAAATTGTCCCACAGGGGATTGACCATAGAACTTTGACCTCATTACTGTACATTAGCACCATTTCCTATTCAAAAGAACAAGCCTGTCACAGATAATAGGTCCCTGCTCCTGTAACAAGTATGTTCCTAATCAATTTTCTGTTTTCACAGGGTTTCAAGCAAGCTGCACGATGACTGTATCACACTGAGTTATATTTCTGTTTGAATATTGAGGCATAATATATGTTTCTCCTGCTAGAAGTAATCTTCTGAGATTTTATATTTTGTAAAAATAAGAATTTCCTATCTGGATTTCTGGATAACTTAATTTATGACTATCCAGCCAACTTTGATGTCTGATACCCACTGTGGCAAAACTAGTGTTGTCCATAATAATATATGGATGGATGCTATTTCCTGAAGTGATTTGTTGATGTTTGTTTCTCCAGCAGATTTATGTTGTCTATTAAGTCTTTCATCACCATCTGGTATAATTAATGTCTCGTGAAACTTGCCTCTTGTAGCACAAAATCCATCACATGGCAGATATGCAGATGGGCATTCCATGAGATGAGCCAAGATTTTGAACACAAAGCCTTCTTCAGCCAGCTGGGAGCAGATATACGAAGAGCCTTGTCACCTGAAATTTATTGTCCTTCCCTATTCATTGTTCCAGAACATAGGGCAGCAGCTAGAATCTGTGGCTGAAACTGAAGTTTCAGTGAGCAGTATGGTGAGCCTAGTCCAAACCTATGTCATCATCCAAATGTTGACTTCAGATTTCATTGATATTTACCAGTACCTTTGTTTTCTTGTTTTTCATTCACAGCCCTTTACTTTACTCAGTATTTCGTGAAATTCTATATATTATATGTTAGATTATTTGCTAGACATTTTGTAGTTTTATCGCTATTGTTCAAGGTATTCTATTTCCTGGCATATTTTCTAGTTGGTTGCTGCTGCTTTAGAGGTTGTTGATTTTTACATGTTGATCTTGTACTGAGCAAACTTGCTGAACTCCCTCATTCTCTGCACCAATATTGGTTATTTTGTCTTTTCCTTTCCAATTCTTACATCTCTTATTTCTTTTTCTTATGTTGTCCAGGGCTTTTAATACTATTTTAAAGAATAAATGGGATAGTAGATGATGTCTATGTGAAGTGCCTTTATGAAATCAGATGACTGCTGTGGCTTTGCAATAGATAGTAAATTAAATTCAGGAAGTTCCTTTTCTTAGTTTCTTAAGAGAAGCACACTTTTTAATAGCTGCATTGTATTCTTATGTACAAATATATTGTAATTTATTTAGGCAATATCTTATTGAGAAATATGTTGGTTATTTTCATAAATTTATTTTTTATATTACAAAAAAATCCTACAGTAAAAATCTTTGTACATATTTCTTTCCACACTTGTCTAAGTTTATATACAGGAAACATTTCTAGAAGCATAACTGCTGAGTGAAGGATGTGTGCCTTAAATTTGTTTTCTCAAATTTTGGATAAATGTTATCAAAGAGAGAAAGAGCTAAACATTTGTACATCTTGTTTTGTATACTATTTCAAGTTAACTAAGGGGGCGTAGTTGATGAGAGTAAGTTGGTTTTATAGAATTTCAAATGCAACTATAGGTAGGGCAGTAGCATTATAAATGCACCATTTTGTGACGTTCAAAGCAGTAATCGATTCAAACAGTAACCATTAACGGATGTCAAAATCTTGAAGAGAAAAGTTGATGATTATAACAGAAGGATCAGATAGCCATTGTTTGATTGCACTTGTTAGTCTTAAAATCAACGCAGCCAAACAACCAGACTTTATGAAGTACAGAGAACATGTGAACTAGTCGCACAAAAAAGCTTGAACCTGAATCTAAGTTTCTAACGTTTAATTTCTACTTTAGTGGGAGGAGAGAGGAAGGGAAACAGTTAAATAGCACAAAGAGGAAACAATTAGACAAACCCAGAATGAAGACATTCTACAGAAGAACCATCTTATATCAGCCACAAGTCAATGACATGAATATAAAAGGGAGAGTCAAAAATGTTAAAAATTAACAGTCAAAAATGTTAAAAAATGTAATTCAAATACCACGTGTGGTCCTTGTGTGGTTCCTGTTTCAAATGAATTTGCAATATATATATATACATATATATTATATATATATACATATATTATATATATATAAATATTTATTTTTGAGAGAGAGACAGAGACAGAGCACAAGCGGGGATGGACAGAGAGAGAGAGGGAGACACAAAATCCCAAGCAGGCTCCAGGTTCTGAGCTGTCAGCACAGAGCCTGACACGAGGCTGAGATCTATGAACTGTGAGATCATGACCTGAGCTGAAGCTGGACGCTCAACCGACTGAGCTACCTAGGCGCCCCTGCAAAAGATATTTTTAAGATGTTTGAAGAAATATTATTACAAACAAGATGTTAGATGATACTGAAAAATTATTAATTTTGTTACAAAAGAAAATAGAATTGTGGTTATGTAAGAAAATGGCCCTATTTTTTAGTGAAATTTATGGAAAGTACCTATGATTCTAAATAAAACAATACCAGGGATTTTCTCAAAAATTCTGTAGCCCCATTCCCCCCAGAACAAAACAAAGCAAAAACAAAAAAGAAAAAAAGAAAACAACCAAAAACAAAAAAGCAAAAAAATAAGGAAGAAAAAGAGTAGTTGAAACAAATATGGGAAAATGTTGATAATTGTTTAATCTGAGAAATACACAGGTGAGTTACACTGTTCTCTCTACTTCCGTGTGTGTCTCACAACTTTAATCTCAAGTTCTTCTAATTATTACAAATTAGCTGAAGTCCACAGGATTTAAAATCTGAAACCAGATTTTGTTCTTGTGAGTTTTAAATAATAAAAAAAGTCATAATAAAATTTACTTGATCTTCAAAACTCCAAAGAAATTATAATACAAATGTCTTAAATTACTTCTCCCCCAACCCCAATTCTAATTTCCCAATATGTTTTCTGCTCAGTCTCAGGCAGATGACTCTCAGTTCACTGCCTAGACAGATTCAGGGATTTTTTTTTTTTTTTTTTTTTCATTTGAAATTTACAAAAATGTGTTTTTTTACTTTTTTTTTTTTAAAGAGAGAGAACATGAGTAAGGAGAGGCAAATGGAGAGAGAGAATCTCAAGCAGGCTTAGTGCTCAATGCAGAGTCGGACAGGGGCTCAATCTCACAAACTTGGGATCATGACCTGAACTGCAATCAAGAGTGGGACACTCAACCAACTGAATCACCCAGGTGTCCCAGATTCAGGGATTCATTAATTTTTTTTTAACATTTATTTATTTTTGAGAGAGCATGAGCGGAGAGAGGCAGAGGGGAGGGAGACACAGAATCCAAAGCAGGCTCCAGGCTCTGAGCTATCAGCACAGAGCCCGATGCGGGGCTTGAACACATAAAACGTGAGATCTTGACCTGAGCTGAAGTCAGCTGCTTAACCGATTGAGCCACCCAGGCGCCCCAGGGATTCTTTAATACAGTGATTCTGAATCTGATGTCCAGACTCCTCCTGAGTTTCTGATTTCATTTGCTTGGGATAAACTAGACCAGTGGTCCTCAAACTTTACTGTGCCTGAGAATCCCTGCAAAGGTTTAGTAAAACATAGATTGCTGGACTACCCCCAGTTTGCATTTCTAAAAGGTTCCCAGGTGATGCTGATGGTTCTGGTCATGGTCTGGGGACCACACTCTGATAATCATTGGACTATGGAACTAGATATTTTTAAAGGCTTGGAGGTGATTTTAATCACTGCTAGAAAAGCTTCAGTGGGTACTGTCTTTAATGGATATGGGTGTGGTTCTTTCAGAATCTCAGAAATTTAATTTAAACATGCTTCATCTTTAAATAACAGGCTATGCAACACGATCACAGTTTCAGCTCCCCACACCTACCACACCACACACACACACACACACACACACACACACACACACACAATATTCCCAAGCTTGGAGAGAAGACGTATCCCAAACAAAATGATGGTCCCAGAACCTAGTGCTTGGTAAACTCCAAAGGTGGGAACTGTGAGTGAAGGAGATAGACTGAAAAGAGAAAATTTTGGTTTCAGGTTCATCAGAATGTCTGTCCCTCCAAGTGAGTTGTTTGGATCCATGATCTTTGAATGCCAGTTCACTGGAGGTAATTATGGGTACCATGTGTTTGCACATGATGGGGGAAAAATTCCACCTATGGATTACCACAAGTTACCAGGATTTTTGTGGATCTCTATTTTTGCCTCAACAAGAATAGTCAAAACCTCTTCAGTTCCATTTACCCTTTGAGCATGGGCACTCTGGCACAGTTACCATACTTTTGTGAGCCCACAAGTTCAGTTCATGTTACAGAAGCCACTTCAACTTCCTCTTGCTATATGGAAGGGCATGTGAAATCTGCTTCCACTGGAAGATTTTCACATAATCTCCACTTATTTTCCAACTAGGGAATCAGCCTCAGCAGATTCCTTTATTTTAAATTTATTTTTTTATTAAAAAAACCTTTTTTTAATGTTTATTCACCTTTGACACAGAGAGAGACAGAGCATGAGCAGGGGAGGGGCAGAGAGAGAGGGAGACACAGAATCCGAAGCAGGCTCCAGGCTCTGAGCTGTCAGCACAGAGCCCAACTTGGGGCTCAAACTCACAACCCGTGAGATCATGACCTGAGCAGAAGTCGGTTGCTCAACCGACTGAGCCACCCAGTGCCCCAGCCGCAGTAGGTTCCTTAACTGAAGTTCTCCTTGTTGAATCTCAAGGGGTTGCCTCTGGGAGTGTAAGGTAGATGGATGTTTCTGCCATGTGCTCCTCAAGACGTGTTTTCCTCAGCCTTTGTTTCGGGACCTGAGTAGCATTTCTTACACTTATATCTTTATTTTCCCAATTGTGGTATATATCTCAAGTATTTCTTTCCCCTCTGCTCCTCCTCTACTCCTTTAAGAAAGCCTCAGCAGAGTCTCTCACATTTAAATTACTTTAAGAAAAATCGGGGTCCCTGGGTGGCTCAGTTGGTTAAGTGTCCACCTTCAACTCAGGTCATTATCTCGCAGTTTGTGAGTTCGAGTCCTGCATTGGGCTCTGTGCTGACACCTCAGAGCCTGGCGCCTGCTTCGGATTCTGTGTCTCCCTCTTTCTCTGTCCCTCTCCTGCTCATGCTCTGTCTCTCTCTCTCTGTCTTTTAAAAATAAATAACTGGTAAAAAAAAGATAAGTAAAAAATTTTTAAAAAATCATACATACCCTTTACTTTTCTACTGCAGAAAATCTCAAAATCGAGGGCATTTTTGTTTTTAATTCTTCTTTCTTCCCAGCCTTACTGTTTCTTATCTCATGTACTCTTTCAGACTTGATTTTGTGGGAGTCTCCCATTGTAAAGAGAAACAAACCATTAGTTTATGGATCTACTAGAAGCACCAACTATTGAAACAAACCTCATCCGTCTTGCTGTTTTAAAATTGGTTAATCTGATATAGGAGGTATTTTTCCACCACCAAAAATCTAATGCAGGCCTATACTTGATCTATTGTTGTCCTGTCTGGCTCCCTTTTATCTTGCTTCATCTTGGTTGTGTTTTTTTTTCCTTAAGAGTCCCAAATTCCATGCGTTTCTTGGCATGTCCCCACAGGGCATAGCTAATGCTTGCATTGTCCATTTACAATAAACTTCATGTTACTTTGAAACTCACCCAATAATTCTTTGAATATTTTACTCTATTCTTGGTTCCCCCCCAATCTGTCCAAAAATTTTATTCAGCAATTTTGCATACTTCTCCCAATCTTCAAGGGTAATTCTCCCAGCTGATCCTACTATGCCCTCTTTGCACCTTTAACTCTGTCTCTAGTGGAGGACACAGGGTGGGTCTTTCCAGATGACTGTCTGAGACCTCACCTCTCTTCCTTTGTCAGATTTATTTGAGCTCCAATCACTATTTACGCTTTGCTGTAAAACACTTTCCCTTTTGTGTCTCTCTAGTTTGCCCTCTATCTTCTTAAAAAAATCTTCCTTCAGTTTAATTAACTTGCTTTCTTTTATTTTATTCTCCTTCTTATTATTTTATTTATTTTTTTTTTAATTTAAATCCAAGTTCACATATAGTGCAATAATGACTTCAAGAATAGAATTTAGTGATTCATCACTTCCATACAACACCCGGTGCTCATCCCAACAAGTGCCCTCCTTTTTTTAAAAAAAAATTATGTTTGTTTATTTCTGAGACTGAGACAGAGCATGAGTGGGGGAGGGGCAGAGAGAGAGGGAGACACAGAATCAGAAGCAGGTTCTAGGCTGTGAGTTGTCAGCACAGAGCCTGACGGGGGGCTCAAACTCACAAACCATGAGATCATGACCTGAGCCGAGGTTGGTCACTCAACCAACTGAGCCACCCAGGCGCCCCACCCATTTAGCCCATCTTCCCACCCAATACCCCTCCAGCAACCCTCAGTTTGTTTTCTGTACTTAAGAGTCTCTTATGGTTTGTCTCCCTCTGTTTTTATGTTATTTTGCTTCTCTTCCCCTATGTTCATCTGTTTTATTTCTTAAATTCCACATATGAGTGAAATCATATATTTGTCTCTCTCTGACTCACTTATTTTGCTCAGCATAATACACTCTAGTTCCATCCACATTGTTGCAAATGGCAAGATTTCATTCTTTTTGATCACTGAGTAATATTCCATTGAATACACATACCACATCATCTTTATTCATTTGTCAGTGGATATTTGGGCTCTTTCCATAATTCATTTTTCTGCTGATTTCTGTTCTGATAGCAAGTTAGTCAGACTACTGGTCTGAAATCTGTGTGTGGTGTTTATGTTAAAGACATATCCATAAATTCTTATTTTGTTGCACTCCTATTGGTGCATTTTAAAACTCAGGATTAGATAGTACATTTTTCTACTCTGCCTTGCTTTCTGAAAATGTATAGTTCCTGTTATTTTATGTTTGCTTCTATTATTTGTAAAGATATTCCCAATTTTCCCCACTTAGTACCTTCTTTTCCTAACTCCTTCTTTCACTTCTTTTCTTTTTCTTTCACTATATTATTGTACACTTCCTCTCCATTTTCAGTAGACAGTTTTACTTTCCTTGTCATCTATTTCAATTATGACTTATTAATTGTACCTTGACTCAGCTGAAATGATATTTCTTTATTTCCAAACATGAAATATTTATTTCCCTGTTACATTTTTGTTATTGACTTCTAGGGTAACTGAATTATGATTGTAGTATATTATTATTAAAAAAAAATTTTGTTTAAAAAATTTTAAGAAATCTTTATTTTTGAGAGATAGAGATAGAGAGAGAGAGAGAGAGAGAGAGAGAGAGAGAGACAGAGTGTGGGTAGAGAGGAACAGAGAGAGAGGGAGACATAGAATCCAAAGCAGACTCCAGGCTCTGAGCTGTTAGCACAGAACCCAACATGGGGCTCAAACTCGTGAGCTGTGAGATCATGACCTGAGCCAAAGTCTGACATTTAATCGACTCAGTCACCCAGGCATCACTGATCATAGTATATTATTTATATGACTTCAAACTTTTGCAATTATCTGAGAGTTATTTGAAGGCCAAGTCATAGAAGTTTATGTAAATGACTGATGTATTTGAGAGAATGTAGTTTGCAGTGTTTGTGCAGTGTTCGATATTCCTCCATTAGGTCAGGTTTGTAGGGTGTGCTATTCAGTATTTTATTTTATTTTATTTTATTTTGTTATGTTTACATTTATTTATTTTGAGAGAGAGAGAGAGAGAGAGAGAAAGAGAGAGAGAGAGCACAAGCAGGGAAGGGGCAGAGAGAGAGAGAGAGGGAGAGAGAGAATCCCAAGCAGGCTCTGCACAACCAGTGCAGACCCCAACGTGGGGCTCGAACTCACCAACCATGAGATCATGACCTGAGCAGAAGTCAGATGCTTAACTGACTGAGACACCCAGGAGTCCCTATTCGGTGTTTTATAGTCTCTTTTCTTTTTATCTGTATTCTATCAGATACTGAAAAAAGTGTGTTAAAAATTTTTCCATTTTGATTATGGATGGTTAACTCTCTCTTATAGTTGTGTACAACTTTCCTGTCTCTAGTTTGTGGTTATATTAATAGAAAAATATTTAAAATTGTTTTTGATATTTTGATATATGAATTGTATTTGATATTTTTGATATATGACATATTAAACCTTTTATTTTTATAAATAAAATTCTTCTCCAGAATCTTCAGTGTAATTTTATATAGAAGTGGTAAAAGTGGACATCCTTTTCTTTTTCATGATCTTAGGGAGAAGGTATTCTTTTACCATTAATTATATTAGCTATTTTTTTAACTCTTTTTAAAGTTCATTTATTTATTTTGAGAGCGAGAGCACAAGCAGGGTAGGGGCAGAGAGAGAGGGGAGAGAGAGAATCCCAAGCAGGTATGGAGCCTAATGCAGGGCTCGAACTCATGAACTATAAGGTCATGACCTAAGCTGAAGGCAGATGGTTAACCAACTGAGCCACCCAGGTGTCCCCAGCTGTGTGGTTTTGTAGATGACTTATCAGGTTGACAATGTTGCTTTTATTTCTGATTTACTGAGTGTTTCATTATGAGAGAGTATTGGATTTTAGCAAATGATTTGTCTATTCTGTGTGTGTCTATTGACATGATTGTGTAGGTTTGGCCCTGCTAGTCCATAATACGGTGTTTCATGTTGATTGATTTTCATGTTAAATGAACCTTGAATTCCTCAGATAAATCTCATTTGGTCATGTTGTATAATCTTTATGAATTTCTGGATTATTTGGTAATATTTTTTGAGGATTTTTGCATCTATATTCATCTTGATATATTAATATGTAGTCTTTTTTCTTGTGATGTGTCTGAGTTTTGTTATTAGGGTAATACTGGCCTCATGGAATGAATGACTTGAAAAGTGTTCCCTCCTGTTCTATTCTTCGGAAGAGTTTGTGAAGGATTGGTGTTAATTCTTTAGATGCTTGGTAGAATTCGCCAATGAATCTATTTAATTTTTGGCTTGTGTGTGTGTGTGTGTGTGTGTGTGTGTGTGTGAGTTAGTGTTGGGGGAAGTTTTTTTTTTAATTACCTATTAAATCTTTTTACTTGTGATATGACTATTCAGAGCTTCTTTTCTTCTTGAATCTGTTTTTTCAACGTATTTATTTATTTTTGGGACAGAGAGAGACAGAGCATGAGCGGGGGAGGGGCAGAGAGAGAGGGAGACACAGAATCGGAAACAGGCTCCAGGCTCCGAGCCATCAGCCCAGAGCCTGACGCGGGGCTCGAACTCACGGACCGCGAGATCTTAACCTGGCTGAAGTCGGACGCTTAACCGACTGCGCCACCCAGGCGCCCCTTGAATCTGTTTTAATAATAGCTCATGTGTTTCTGGGAATTCATCCACCTCATTTAGATTATCTAATTTTTTGGCAAGTAATTGTTATAGCATTTTGAGGGGAAATTCTTTCTTTCTTTCTTTCTTTCTTTCTTTCTTTCTTTCTTTTTAATTTTTTTTTCAACGTTTATTTATTTTTGGGACAGGGAGAGACAGAGCATGAACGGGGGAGGGTCAGAGAGAGAGGGAGACAGAGAATCAGAAACAGGCTCCAGGCTCTGAGCCATCAGCCCAGAGCCTGACGCGGGGCTCGAACTCATGGACTGGTATTCTCTGTTGTTTTTCTTTTCTTTTTTATTTAATATTTATTTTTGAGAAAGAGAAAAGAGTTTGTGTGCACACATGCGAGTGGGGGAGAGACAGAGAGAGAGAGAGAGAGAGAGAGAGACATAGAGAGAGAGAGAGAGAGAGAGAGAGAATCGCAAGAAGGCTCCATGCTGCCAGCACAGAGCCCTATGTGGGGCTTGATCCCATGAACCATGAGATTATGACCCGAGCTGAAATTAAGAATTGGACACTTAACTGACTGAGCCACTCAGGCACCCCTCTTCTGTTTTTCTGTTGTCTATTTCATTTGTTTCCACACTAAGTTTTCTTGCTTCCTTCCTTTTGCTTATGTTTTTTTGGTTTATTCTCCTTTCCTAGTTTCTTAAGGTGGAAGATTAGGTTCTTAATTTGAGTTTTTTCTTCTTTCTTAAATGTAGATGTAGCTAATAATTTCTCCGTAAGCATTGCTTTAACTGTATCGCATGATTTTTGGTGCAATGTATTTTTGTATTGATCTATCTCTCCGGGGCAAAGATGATCTGCCTTTTCATGAGGCTAATCAAAATTACAGATGGTTTCTGACTTATTATGACTCGACTTAGGATTTTTTGGCTTTATGATGGTGTGAAAGTGATATACATTCAGTAGAAACTGTACTTCAAATTTTGAATTTGAATCTTTTCCTGGGATAGCGATATGTGGTATGATCCTCTCTGGTGATGCCAGGCAGCAGCCTCAGCAGCTCCTGGTCAGCCACGTGACCATGAGGGAAACAACTGGTACACCGGCCAACCACTCTGTAGCCGCACAACCATTCTGTTGTTCACTGTTAGTACCGCATTCAATAAATTGCATGAGATATTCAATACTCGCTTTTAAAATAGGCTTTGTGTTAGGTGATTTTGCCCAACTGTAGGCATGTAAGCGTTCTGATCACATTTAAGGTAGGCTAGGTAAGTTGTGATGTGTTCAGTAGGGTAGGAGTATTAAATGCATTTTGACTTATGATATTTTTCACTTATGATGAGTTCGTCAGGATGTAAGCCCATTGTAAGTAAAGGAAGAGCTGTACTCATTCTAGCCTGCATCTGCCTCTCACTCTCGGGTGATGCTCTCTTTCTCCAGTTTTTTTCTGACATTCTCTTTTTAAATTGGTCCTGTCAGCTTGGGTGTGTCCAGGCTCTACATGTGCAGGGATGGGAAAAACTTGTCTTGCTTGAGTTTGAACACCACACATCAGCTTTCAGTTTGAGGACCACCCTCTTACCTTAACACTTCTTTTTCCAGGTTCCTGGTGTCTGAATTTCTGATGCATTGACTAACTCCAAAACATTTTTTTCTTTGATTAGTATCATCCATTTAACATTCCTCTCTCCTTTTATGAAAGAATGTAGGAAAAGAGTAATTCAAACCTCAACTTCTTTTCTAAACAATTCAGAAGCCACAGAAGCTGTGGCCTCCAGGCAAGGTCTCAAACTAACCCAAACCATATTATTTTTATCCCCATTGCTTGAAATATCAGTGAAGTCTGGGTATGATGCCAGATTGTTTCTATCATAGTTTATGAAGATCATCCTTAATAGAAAAGTAATGGAATATAAATATTTTAAATAATTAAAGAGTAAAATAATAGAAAGTCTTAACATTCCAACTGCTGTTTTTCAGTGCCATTTTCAAATTCAGTAAAATAGATCTCCCTGCAAATGGTGAAGCTTATACATGTCTCAAAGACATTTAATCCAAATAATATTCTGTTTCACTTGGCCTTGTATAAACAAAGGTTTAAAAAGATATGATGTTATGTATACTTTGGCAATGAAATTTTCAGGAATCTATTTAATATCTGATTCAAATAGAGAAGCATTTCTTAGGCTCTGTCTTTAAACAAAAGATTTTTTTCTTTTTTAAAATTATTATTATTATTTTGAGAGAGAGAGAGAGAGAGAATGGGGGAGGGGCAGAGGGAGAGAGGGAATCTCAAGCAGGCTCCACTGCCAGCATGGAGCCTGACGCAGGGCTCAACCTCACGGCCATGAGATTATGACCTGAGCTGAAATCAAGAGTTGGACACTCAACTGACTGAGCCACCCAGGCGCCCCCAATAGATTTTTGTATCTAATTTGTATAAATCTCAGTTACCTGGGCCAGGATTGTCACAAAGGAAAACGATTTTAGTATACGTTTAAAAAGAGTTCATTGAAAATATGAATTTATGAACCAGTATTGGAATTAACTTATTTTCCCCATAATTAGCCTTTTTTTCATTATTCTCAAATATACAATAGGTATTATTTAATATTTCAAAGTGGAGAGACTAGAGACTATTTCTTTAATAGTAAGAGGCAGTATACTCCTTGGATGCAGTTTGCATGGTGTGACCTGACCCCTTTCCTCACCTGACATGTGTACACCTTGGGTAACTCACTTAGCTTTCCTGTGCCTAGGTTTCCTTGTTAACAAATTGGGTAAGTGAACTGTAATCCACTTTATAGTGTTGATGTGAGTGTTAAGAGTTAATACACATTAAGCATTTAGAACAGCTCTTTGTGCATAGTAAGCATTAAGTATTACCTGTTATGGTGATTAATGGAAAGAACACTTTATTAACCTTATTGTTTCATACAAGCAAGTAATTATTACTGTAATAAAAGTAAGTAAAAAACGGTTATGTTCCCAGAGCCATAGGTCTCAGACTTTTTTCGTGTAGTGACTTTTCTGCCACTCACCACCCCTCCCAACCTGGTAAGCTACTAAAGCTTTCACTGTGTTAACTTTTCCATTCACAAAAGTGGATGTCACTTCTAAGTAGTGTCCACATAGAAGGCTGTTTGGGGGACCAGTTAAGTGGATATGTCAAACTCTCAGGAGAGGCTATGGTGTACCTTAAGCATACAAATATGAATCATCCCACATCTCTGTCACCATCATTGTAAAAGTCCTTATGTCTCTTTTCATCTGCATTTTGTCTCTTTTGGATCCATTTCAATATGAAACAGAACTCAGGGATATATCTTATGCTTTCTTCCCAACTCTATAAATTTTTTGCACTAATATGACAGAATACTTTATTAAAAGTAACTGAACTTTTTTTTTTTTTCTCTTTTACAGTTTGGTGAAGTCAAAGGTAAAATTCAAAAATTTTTGGCCAATACTCCTTCTGATTTTCAAGATTGGGTCTCTAAAATGTATAAACAAACAAACAAACAAACCATTAAGTATGGAGAACAAACTGATGGCTACCAGAGGGAAGGTGGGTGGGAGGTTGGGTGAAATAGGTGATGGGGATTAAGCAGGGCACTTGTGATGAGCACCAGGTGTTGTATGGAAGTGTTGAATCACTATATTATATACCTGAAACTAATATTACACTGTATGTTAACTCACTGGAACTTGAATACAAACTTAAAAAAATATTTTTAAATGTAAAACAACTAAAACCAAACCAAACCAACAACAACAACAACAAACTTCTGCCTATTCTAGGACATAAGAGAAGGGTTTCAGAGTTTAGAGTAATACAATAACGTTATCCATCTTTCACATATTATGCCAAGTCCTTTAAAATGTTGTTTCATTTAATCCTTATAGCAATCTATGGGGTAGGTTTTATTATTCCCATTTATTAATGAATATACTGAGTCAGAGAATGATTAAATAAGTAAGATAATTTGCCCAAAGTGACACCACCATTAAAAAATGTTTTTTTATTTATTTTTGAGAGAAAGAGAGAGACAGAGCATGAGCGGGGAGAGGCAGAGAGAGAGGGAGACACAGAATCCAAAGCAGGCTCCAGGCTCTGAGCTATCAGCACAGAGCCTGATGCGGGGCTCAAACCCATAAAACGTGAGATCATGACCTGAGCCGAAGTCAGCTGCTTAACTGACTGAGCCACCCAGGTGCCCCCAAAGTGACACCATTATTAAATGCTTGAGCCACAGAACTCAAACCCAGGAAGTCCGGTTCTCAAACATGGACTCAAAATGCTATGATTTGGAGGGAGAAGGATTATATTTATTTATTTTTAAAGAATTCAATGTTTTATATATCCATATATTTAATTTTTTAAAAAGTAATCTCTCCACCTAACATGGGGCTTGAACTCACTACCCTGAGATCAAGAGTCACATGCCTTCCCAGCTGAGCCTGCCAGGCACCCTGGGAAAAAGGATTTTAAAATCCTCCTTTGATCTTTTCTGATAATTGCTTTTTCTCTATGCATTCTTCCTTTTCTTAGGACAATATAATCAGATAGACCGAAAGTAGGGGCAGACACCATGTGATATTTTATAAAACAAGCAGTTTTCTGGAATTTTTATGTGTGTAGAGGAATTTGTATGTCAATTAATGTCTTTTTAATCCTGCATACAATTTTTTTTTCAAATATTCCCACATTCTTTATACAACTATAAATAGAAATTTATTTATGTAGTCAATTAAAATTTCCAAATATTTTAACATAGACTATAATCATAATGTTTTTGTAAGTCTAACACAGCAAATTTTCTTAAATGTTTTAAAGTCTTTTTAAAATGAGCATAAAGCAACACAGTGATTATAAACAAATTGTTTCTTTATTCTTATATACAAACCAGTTTTTAAATTATTAATATCATGACTCAGAATTGAGCATTATCTTTTTTCTCTTACAGAAAGGATCTGGTCTGTGCAAGCTAGAGAATTCTTCAGTTTCAACCTTTCTCCCTCATCCATTTGAACACTTTTGTCAGAATAAGAGTTTTGCTCCTTCAGATTTTCTCAACTTTAAAAAATAGAGTTTTCTCTGATAAATTATCTGTCCACTTAACAAGGTAAACCTAAGTTTTATACTTTCAGTGCCTCTCAGAGGTGAACAATATTACCTGAGTCTAAAGATCCATTTAAAAGTAAATTCAATTTAATGGGGATCCTGGGTGGCTCTGTTGGTTAAGCATCCGACTCTTGGTTTCAGCTCAGGTCATGATCTCAGTTTGTGGCTTCACAAACCCTGCGTCAGGCTCTGTGCTGACAGTGTGGAGCCTGCTTGGGATTCTCCCTCTCTCTCTGCCCCTCCTTTGTTCACACACCGGCATGCTCTCCCTCTCTCTCAAAATAAATAAACATTAAGAAAAAGTAAATTCAATTTACAACTTACTGTTATTGCAGGTAAAGAAGTACCAACTTCCAACATATTTGAAAATATAATTCTGTTGGCATTCCATACTTAAAGCTGTTTCCCCCCTTTCTTTTGCTATTCTTTTTAATAAGTGCCACAGGTCTCCTGTGGAGACCACATGTGCAATCCTCAGAACTGTGGAAGTTTCCATTCCCAGTCACAGGGTCTGTTCCTTTTCAGAGTTTATGTGGCTACATAAACCAGGGCTCCGTAGCTTGAGTCAGAAGCTGACTGCAATGCTCAAGATTACTGAAAACATCTTTTCTCGGTCTCTGAAGAGTCTGCTAATGGGTTCTGTGGTCTCTTATACAGAACCAAGTGTAGTTATCAGGAAATGCCAATGATCAAAACTACAGAAACAAGCAGAGACCCCAAATAAGTACTTGATATAAAAATAGATACAGATAAGGATGTACATGTTGATAGTTATGGATCACAGCTTTCCAACCTTGGCACTCTTGATACTTTGGACTGGACAATTCTTCATTGTAGAGGTCAGTCTTGTGCACCATAGATGTACAGAGGCATCCCTGGCCCTGGCCTCTACCTACTAGATGCTGGTAGCACCCTTCCCACGTTATCACAGCCAAAAATGTCTCCATCCCAACATTGCCAAAGGTCACCTGGAGAACAAAATCTCCTTGGTTGAAAGCCCCTGATATATCATAATCCAAATGTATGTTACTGTGCAGAGAATCAGACCCAAGTAGAAGCTTTTTTTTTTTTTTATTTTTTTTTCAACGTTTATTTATTTTTGGGACAGAGAGAGACAGAGCATGAACGGGGGAGAGGCAGAGAGAGAGGGAGACACAGAATCGGAAACAGGCTCCAGGCTCTGAGCCATCAGCCCAGAGCCTGACGCTGGGCTCGAACTCACGGACCGCGAGATCGTGACCTGGCTGAAGTCGGACGCTTAACCGACTGCACCACCCAGGCGCCCCCCAAGTAGAAGCTTTTTAAAAAGCTCGTCTTACCTTGACATGGCTGACTGGAGATGGAAAGTAGAGGATTCTCCATGCACTTCTTGCCATTTTGCCTACTTTTGCAATTCACTACCACATCTAGTGGTATTTCACTCTTATTGCTGTTTTTTGTTTGTTTGGTTTTTCAACAGGTGACTGTTAAACGTAGAAAATGGCTAGCATATAAATTTTATTAGCCTGGATGTTTTCTATTAAATTTGGCAGAATTCTAACTCAAATGGTCTAATAAACAGTGAATTAATTTGCTCAAAAACTGAAAAGTTCAAAGGTAGATCTACAGAAATAGATCCAGAGACTTACATGATCCCATTAGGACACAGTCTCTAAAACATTTCTGAGTTCTGCTTTCTCTGGGTTAGTTCTTTCTCAACTCTGTCCCTGTGGTAGTAAGATGGACACTAATATCTTTAGAGGTACACTCTACTAGTTCAAGTTTGGTACAAAAACATCTTCCATTTCCTAATAATTAAAAAAAAAATCCTAAAATAGAATCTTATTGGCTCTGATTGGCTTGGGTTGGGCCAGGTGCCCATTCCTGAATCAATCACTGTAGTAAGGGAGCCACAGTGTTCTGATTGCCCATGCTTAGTCCATGAGCTTAATCCTGGAATGGGGTGGAGTCAGCTTCATCTGAGTTACATGGACAGATACTAAAGGAGGGTTGGCTCTCACTATGCCAGGACCAGAAGAAGGGGAATTAGAGGCTGGGACAGAAAAAAAAAAAAAAAACAAAAAAAAACCCCCACGTGTCCATTCTAAGTGTGCTCATTGGGAATGCCAACAAGAAGATTCTGTCATGTTTTGGTTCATAGGTTGGAAAATATGATGTATAGTTCAAGACTATTCTTATCAGTTCATCCCAATAGACAGTGCAAGTCATGGAAATTCTCAGATTTTGATATATTGTCCTCTCTTAGCTTTAATTTATAGTGTACTTGGAAGTCTCTATGTATTTTCATTGGCATCTTAAT
The DNA here is from genome assembly GCF_014898765.1 of Herpailurus yagouaroundi. Taxonomy (NCBI): domain Eukaryota; kingdom Metazoa; phylum Chordata; class Mammalia; order Carnivora; family Felidae; genus Herpailurus; species Herpailurus yagouaroundi. Next base: position 26,030,851 of record NW_024412407.1, read on the forward strand.
AAGTACAATTTGATTAGAAGGGTTGGGTGTTTTCTTTGAATGAAAGATGTTATTTCTTTATGCCATGAAGATATCTATGGCACATTGTACTGTTGTAAATGTTAAAGCACCACATAGTTTATTGATAACTTTATGATAACTTTTATCTGACTGATAAAGTTGATTTCAATGTTGTTTTAAGCTTAATATGTGTAACTACTTTCTCAGTAGTTTCCCTACATTTAAAGGATATGAGAATCAGCGTTAGACATATTCAGAAGAGAACATTTTGATAATTTTATTTTCTGAGATAGTTGGTGATATTTTATATGTCAGCTCTAAGGGGAAATAATTGACAATACTTTTGTAAGGAAGAAGACTTTAAAAAATCTGCTTCATTGTGTGAGAAAGTTAATTCAACTTAGTAAAAGGCAGTAACATTTAGTACCCAGTTGTATTTGCTTTTGCTTTTATATCTACATAATGGGAAATGCATGCTGCATGAGAAAGATAAAAAAATTGTATATACTATTTATTCCATTGTATTTTTTCCCCTCTTTATCATTTTGGGGGGAGAAAAACAAGTGAGCAAGGGGCAGAGACAGAGAGAGAGAGAGAGAGAGAGAGAGAGAGAGAGAGAGGGAGAAGCGGGGCTCACCTGAAGTGGGGCTCAAGCTCACCAGAAATGGGGCTTGAGCTCACCTGATATGGAATTTGAATTCACAAACCAAACCGTGAGATCATGACCTGAGCCTACGCCAGGTACTTAAACAACGATTAAGCCACCCAGGCGCCTTCCCTCTTTATCCTGTCTTTCCTTTTCAACTCTATTTCCTCTCCCTTTTTACACTATATTATACTTTTATCCTAACTTGTACTTTTCCTTTCTTTTCAGTCTGGTCCCTTTGGGTTAGTTTCTTTAGCTCTTAATAGTTATTGAACAGCCTGCAATGATTTTACCTAGTTTTTATATGGATGAGAAATCACTATAGTTTTTAAAATTCTATCACTTACAAAATTTTAATCTTCTCATCATTTCTCTTTATAAGCCTATAGAGAAAGGTTTTTCACTAGCAAATAATCTCATGCAGAATTAAGCTTTCTCTGGTGGAGACTACTAATTGTCTACAAGAATCTGTTCTGTTCTTTATAACAATTATTGCTGGATACAAGGCTAGAGCACTCTGGCATAATAAAAAACACATGGAGATAGGATCTAAAAGTTTTATTTTAAAATTTATTTTTGTTATAACAATTAAATTTTACATACAGTAAATTTTACACTTCTGGGTGTATAGTTATATGAGTTGTGAAATACACGTAGAATCATATAATCACAATTACAGTCAAGATACATAACATTTTCATCATCCAAAAAAAGTTTCTCATGCTACTCTTTTATATTCAACCCATTTCTTGTCCCAACTCTGGCAACCACTGATAGGTTCTCTACTCCTGTAGCTCTGGCTTTCCCACCATGTCATATATTTGGAATCACTTGGTATGCAACTTCTTGAGTATGGCTTTTTAAACTTAGCATGATAGGGGCACCTAGGTGGTTTAATTGGTTAAATGTCTGACTTCAGCTCAGGTCATAATCTCGTGGTTTGTGGGTTCAAGACTCTCATAGGGCTCTGTGCTGACAGCTCAGAGCCGGGAGCCTGCTTTGAATTCTGTGTCTCCCTTTCCGTGTGCCCCTCCCTTGCTTGTGCGCGCTCTCTCTCTCTCTCTCTCTCTCTCAAAAATAAATAAACTTAAAAAAAATTTTAAAAAGATAACCTTAGCATGATACATTTGAGATACATTTCTGTTGTGTATCAGTGGCTCTTTTTTAAAAAAAAAAAAAGTTGCTGAGCAATATTGCCTTTTATGGATGTATGAGAGTTTATCACTCACCAGTTAAAAGATATTTGGATTGTTTCTAGTTTGGGGCAATTATAAGTTAAGCTGTTATAAATATGGAGGTACACATTTTTGACTGAACATAAGTTTTTATTTTTCTTGAGTAACTACCTAGAAATGGGATTGCTGATTCATATAGTAATTGGATATTTAGCTTTATAAGAAATGCAAACTGCTTTCCCAAGTGACGTTTTGTGTTCCCATCAGTCATGTATGAAAGCTTTATTTGCTTTGCATCCTCACCAGCATTTAGAGTTGTTAATGGCTTTAAATTTAATTATGCTATTTCAATAGTTGTGTAGTGATATTCACTATAGTTTTAAATAATTACTCATTATTCATGATGAATATAGATGAAAAGCATCTATTTAGGTAGTTATTTTTCATTTGTGTATCTATTTTGTTCAAGTGTCTGTTGAAGTCTTTCATGCTTTTTTTTTTTTTACTGAGAGATTAATTTTCTTATTGTTGAGTTGAAAGTTTTTTATTCTAGATACAAGTCCTTTGTCATACAAATGTGATTTGTAAATATTTTCATCAAGTCTGTGGTTTCCAATTTCATTCCCTTAATGTGTCTTTCAGACCAAAATATTTTAAATTCAATGAAATCCAATTCATCAATTAAAAAAAACTTTTTTTTAAATTGCTTGTGCTTTTAGTGTCATATCTAAGAAATCTTTGCCTAACTTGAGGTCATAAAGGTTTCCCCCTATGTTATATTTTAAATTTTGTATACTTTTATGTTTTATCTTTAGGATTAATTTGAGCTAATTTTTGTCTTAGGTATAACGTATGTGTTGAGGTTTTTTTTTTTTTTTTTTTTTTTTTTTTTTTTGCATACGGAAATACAATTTTTCCAGTACCATTTGTTGGAACCTCCATTTTTGCTCCACTAAATTGACATTACATCTTTGTAAAACATTATTGTTTATATTTTTGTGGGTCTATTTGTGGGCTCCCTATCCTATTTCCACTAATATATAGGTCTATCCTTCAATAACTGTAGCTTTCATAACTGTAGCTTTATATTAGGTCTTGGAATCAGGTAATATGATCCTTAATATTTTGTCTTTTTTTTTTCAAATTGTTTGACTATTCTAGTTCCTTTGCCTTTCTATATACATTTCAGAATCAATTTGTTTGTATTTATATAAAATGGTCCTGGGAATTTTTGAGAGGCAATTACTTTAAATTTGTAGATAAATTTTGGGAGAATTAGCAATTTAACAATGTTGATTCCTACAGTCTATGGACATAGTATATCTCTATACCACAGTAAACCAACATTTATTTAGGTCTTTTTTTATTTCTTTCAGCAATATTTAATATTTTTCAGTATACTGATCCTGCACATATCTTATTAGGTTTATATTTACTTCATTTATTTTTTGGTGTTATTTTTTTTTAAAGTTTATTTATTTATTTTAAGAGAGAGAGAGAGAGAGAGAGAGAGAGAGAGAGAGATTGAGAGAGACCAAGTATGAGTGGGGGAGGGGCAGAAAGAGAGGGAAAGTGGGAGAGAGAGAATCCCAAGCAGACACCACATTGTCAGTGCTGGGCTCAATCCCATTAACTGAGATCATAATAACCTAAGCCAATATCAAGAGTCAGACACTTAACCAACTGAGCCACCCAGGCACCTCTTAGTGTTATTTTATTTTATTTTTTTAATTTTTTTTCCCAACGTTTATTTATTTTTGGGACAGAGAGAGACAGAGCATGAACAGGGGAGGGGCAGAGAGAGAGGGAGACACAGAATCGGAAACAGGCTCCAGGCTCTGAGCCATCAGCCCAGAGCCCGACGCGGGGCTCGAACTCCCGGACCGCGAGATCGTGACCTGGCTGAAGTCGGACGCTTAACCGACTGCGCCACCCAGGCGCCCCTCTTAGTGTTATTTTAAATGACGCGTTTTCTTCTCAATCTTGATTTCTAATTGTTTATTGCTAGTATACAGAAATATAGAGCATTTTTATAGTTTCCTTTGTTTTTTTTTTTTCATAGATAGTACATGTCATCCGGAAATAAAGACAGTTTTATTTGTTTGTTTCCAATCTGTAGGCTGCTTATTCTTTTCTTCCTTTATTACACTAGCTAGGACTTCTAGTATGATACTGAGTAGGAGGGGTGGAAGCAGACATTCTTGCCTGATTACTGATTTCAGCAGCAAAATTTTTGATTTTTTATTAGTAAGTCTTATGTGGGATGTAGGGTTTGGGGAAGTATTTTTGTAGATTTTATTATCATGGGAAAAGCATTCAATCTTTCATCTTAAATGTGATGTGATTTTTTGTAGATGCCTTTTATTAGGCTACCTAAGTTTGTATTTCTAATTTGCTATAAGATTTGTATCATGAGTAGCTATTGAATTTTGTAAATTGTTTTTTATTCATCTATTGAGATGACTATGTAGTTTTTCTTCTGTTAATATTGTGCAGTACGTTAATTAATTTTACATTAAAACAGCACAGAATTTGTAGAAAAATACCCACTTTATTATGATTATTATGATCCTTTTAACGTGTTGCAGATTCTATTTGCTAATATTTTGTTGAAAAAATATGTTAATATTCATGAAGAATAGTTTTCTATTCTTTTTAGTTTTTATAGCATCTGTGTCTGGTTTTGGTATTAGAATAATGCTGCTCTCATAAAATAAGGTGAGAAGTGTTCCTTCCTATTCTATTTTCTTGAAGAGATTATGTAGAATTGGTATTATTTATTCTTTGAATGTTGGTACAATTTGCCCAACACTCTGGGCATGGAGTTTTTATTTGATCTCTGTCTTCTTAAGTGAATTTTGGCAGTTCCTTCAAAGAATTATTCAGATTAATTTAAAGAATTATTCTATTTTATCCACATTTTCGTATTAAAGGCATAGAGAAATCGGTAGCATTCTCTTATTATCTTTTCAATGTTTATATGGTCTGTAGTGATAGCCCTTAATTCTTTTGGATATAGTAATGTGTGTCTTCTGTCTTTTTATCCTGACCAATCTGTGAGAGTTTTATCAATTTTATTACCCTATTCAAATAATGGCTTTTGGTTTAATTTATTTTCACCATTTTTAAAATTTCAGTGTCATTGATTTTATTCTTATTTTTGTTAACTTCCTTCCTTTCACTCACTTTGGTTTCAATTTACTCTTCATTTTCTAGTTTCTTAAGATAGAGTCACAAATGATTGATTTGAGATCTTTTTTTCTTTTCTAGTACAACTTTTTAAAAATGTTTACTTATTTTGAGAGACACACAGAGAGAGAGAATGCATGGGGGAGGGGAGCAGAGGGAAACGGAAAGAGAGAATCCCAAGCAGGCTCTCAGCTGTCAGTACAGAGCCTGACACTGGGCACGATCCCATAAACTGTGAGACCCCGACTTAAGCTGAAATCAAGATTCGGACATTTAACCTACTGAGCTACCCAGGAACCCCATCGGATACAACTTTTTAATGATATCTTTATCTATCTATATCTATATCTATCTATATCTATATCTATATCATCTATATCTATATCATCTATATCTATATCTACATCATCTATATCTATATCTATATATCTCCATATCCCCTAGTCACTGATTTAGCTTCCTGCTACAAATTTTGATATATTACTTTAATTTTTATTCAGTTTAAATGAATGTCTGACTTTCCCACTACTTCCTGTTTGATCCATGTGGCATTTAGAAGCAAGTTGCTTAATTTTCACTTATTTGGATATTTTCCATATATATCTTTCTATTATTGACTTACAACTTAATTCTGATATAGCCAGAGAAATAATTTGGATAATATAATTTCTTCCAAGTATTTTAAGGTTTGTTTTATGGCCAAATACATGGTTTGTCTTGGTGAATGTTCATGTAAACTGGAAACAAATGTGTACTCTGTTTGTTGGGTAGGATATTCTATATTCTATAAATATCTATAAATGTCAACTAGGTCATTAGTTCCTAGTGTTGCTCACATCTTCTATATCCTTGTGGTTTGATGGTCTTCTTGTTCTGTCAGTTACTAAGAGGACTCTAACTCTCCAGGTATTGTGGATTTATTTCTCTTTAAGCTGTATTAGTATTTGATTCATATATTTTGAAATTCTACTGTAGAGTGCACACAAATTTAAGATTGTTATATATTTTTGGAGAACTAATCTTTTATAATTATCTATGGATAGAAATCCACACTTCTAATATATTTCATAATATCTTCTTTATTATGAAATATACTTTGTCCCATATTAATATAATAACTCCAGTTTTTTTATTGATTAATAATTGTATGGCATATTTTTCCCCTCCTCTACTTTTCACATATCTATACTGTTGTAGTTAAAGTGAATTTCTTGTAGATGGCATATACTTGGGCCTCATTTTTTTTTTTTTTAATTTTTTTTTTCAACGTTTATTTATTTTTGGGACAGAGAGAGACAGAGCATGAATGGGCGAGGGGCAGAGAGAGAGGGAGACACAGAATCGGAAACAGGCTCCAGGCTCTGAGCCATCAGCCCAGAGCCCGACGCGGGGCTCGAACTCACGGACTGTGAGATCATGACCTGGTTGAAGTCGGACGCTTAACCGACTGCACCACCCAGGCGCCCCTTGGGCCTCATTTTTTAATTTAATCTGAAATTCCTTGTTTTCTTAATTAATATGATTAGGTTATTTACATTTGATACAAATATTAATCTGCCTGGGGTTCAATCTATCATTTTATTATTTTTTTCTCTCTGTTTCTAATTTTCTGCCTTTGTTTGGATTGTTTGATTTTTTAAAATATTTCATTCATTTCATATTATTGGTTTATTGACTATATATATATATATATACTGTGTGTGTGTGTGTACATGTGCACACATGCTGTAGGGATTACAATATACTAACCTTTCAGAATCTACTTAGAGTTAATATTTTGCTACTTCGAACAAAATTTAGAAACCTCTTTATCTTCTTCCTTTTGTGTTATAGTTGTCATATTTTAAATATAAATAACTGAAAACCCACATCAGAGAATGTTATAATTTCCACTTTCTTTTTTTTAAATTAAAAAAAAAATGTGTATTCATTTTTGAGAGAGAGAGAGAGAATGAGTGGGGCAGGGGCAGAGAGAGAGGAAGACAGAATCCAAAGCAGCTTCAGGCTCTGAGCTGTCAGCACGGAGCCTCACGTGGGGCTTGAAACCACAGGCTGTGAGATCATGACCTGAGCCTCAGTTGGCTGCTTAACCAACTGAGCCACCCAGGCATCTCTATAATTTTCACTTTCAATGACTGTACATATTTAAAGAACTTAGGAGAAGACTCTAGATAATTAGGCACATTTTCCTGGATCTGGGTATTTCAAGTAATTTTAGATTGTATCCTGGACATTTTGATAGAATGATATGAACACTGAGTTCTGTTAAAATTCTCTGGAGAAAGTTGATTGTTTTGGTTTGAAAGACAGGGTTTCTTTGGTTATAAGACAAGATGGAGTAGACAAACTTTTCCTTAGTTTTTCCAATAAGTACAGCTAAAAATCCTGGACAAAATATATAAAGCAAACTTAGAATACTTTAGAAGGTAGAGAGAAGGTGAAAAATTAGGGACTTGGAACATATCGAAAATCTGGCAGGGTTCCTCTTTGCTGATTTTGTTGCTGTTGAGGATTTATATACCCTGAACTGGATGCTGAAGAGGCAAACTGGAAACACTAATGGGCATAGACAAAAAAAAAAAAAAAAAAAAAAAAGCCCCAAGGAAAACTGTCTCTCTAGCTAAAGGAACAGAAAAGTGGCAGATTAGCAAGAAAGAAATCTTTTAGATGTTAACCACACTAATGCAACCATTACAACCCGGAATAAATAGTGGTTACTTCCTCTTTAGCAAAGGCGGAGTGAAGCGGCTAGATTTTCCCTTCATCCAGCTGTGATGACACCCTTCCCCTACCCTCTGTTTTGGTGTTAATGGAGAACACTAGGGGAGCCTGACTTCCATCTCCGTCTGGGGGGTTGTGGAAAAGTTCTTCTTCTCATCCACTAGCACGGTGTCAGAAAAGATCTCCTAATTCAGAAGATTTAGACAAGAGTCTCATAACAATACTCAAAATGTCCAGGATACTGTCAAAATCACTCATCATACCAAGAATCAGGAAAATCTTAACTTGAATGAGAAAAGACAATTAATCAATGCCAATATTCAGGTGATACAGATGTTGGAATTATCTGACAAGGAATTTAAAGCAGTCATCATAAAAAGCCTTCAACAAACAATTATAAGCATATTTGAAATAAATGAAGAAAAAAGAAAATCTCAGAGAAATACAACATTTAAATAATGATCTATTTTTCTGGTCCTCTGGCAAGACAAAGAGGATTTCTCTTTGAGTTTTTGTTACTTGTGCCTACTGTGCAGTAGGTCACCCTTGGGTTAAAGTAGGGTGACAAAAGAGGGAAAAAGATCAGAAAACTCACTGCATTACTGGTCATCATAAAAGTTTTAATTTCTTTTCCTAATCTGCCTGCTGTTATTTAATTTTCAGACCTCTCAGGTGGTGCTTTTTGTATCATCCAGAGTTGTAATTAGGTAATAGTAGACTGACTCCATCTTGACCAGCATGAAAATCTAACAGAATTTTGAAGTTAGGGTAGTTGCCAACCCACCCTGGGTTCAAAGTAGTGAAAGGTCTGTGACAGACTACCAGGGAGAATTCTTATCAATGGGATTTGGATGTTAAAACTTTGACTCTTAAGGGATTGGGAAAATTCATGAAGAAGGAAAAACAAAATAAGGAAGAAATGGCCAGAAATACAATCCCCTGGTTATAATAAGCTGCCTTAGTAAAAGTGAAGTTACTGATGGGGCCAGGGAAAAATAACATCAGACCACTTAAAGTTAAAAAAGGCATTTTGAAACAAAAGGAAACTGTGTTCACTTTGCACATTGCTAGCTGGAAGGAAGAAAAACTTCAGCACAAGTGACCACCTGGCCTAAAGGGTCTTGTTAAATTCACTTTATTTACTTTGGCATGAATAAATTTAAATTCCATAATACTGATAAGGAGTGGAAGAAGAATGAGGTAGAGCAGAGTGCTGAGTTTATTCCATTTGTTAAGGTGGTGAAGGAAAAGATGATCGACTTGTATCCCCCAAGGGGATACAACGATATATGCTATGTTTAAATTGAATAGCCTTGGAGTGATGGAATTGTAACATCTGGGTACACAATGTACTTCAATACCTGCTATCTAGTGGAGGATAATGTCAGGAGACCAAAAGCGAGTCTTTAGAGGTATGGTAAAGTTGCGATGTTAAGTACTAGGGTTACGGCAAAACCATTGTTTGGAGGGTGAGAAAAGCAAACAACCACCACAACAAAACTAATAAAAAAAAAAAAAACCCAAATGCAAAAACTTGCAATGGCATTTTCTATACCCAAGTGCATAGGTGAAATAAATGTGATTATGAATGGAAGGCTTTGCCATTACTGGCAATCCTACCTCTTGCTTGATTTTAATTGGTTATATTAATTAGGAATTTTTAGATTTGCCTAAACTCTCCTCCATCTCTGGCCTGTGAAAAAAAAGTGGGTGACTCATGGAAACTAGCTGCTGTTTGTTGTGCTTCCATCAAGTAATTCTACTGATAATTCCCAACATGTCAGATGTGGGGAGAGTTGTTCAGGAAATCCAATAAGCTAAGATGACTGGCATGCTATGATAGTCTTGGTTAATGCTTTCTTTTATGTCCCAGTCTTAGAAGCAACTCAGGCAAAATTCCCTTTTTCATGAGAATGACTGATATACATTCACCATCCTTTCCTAAGGGTAGCTGAATTCTCCCGTGTATGTTGACAACCTGGCAAGGTGAGGTTTAAACTCAGTCACAGTCAAATGCAAGTTAATATAAGCATCAATGATAGCATAGAAGTTTCCCTGTCAGAGAAGGAAGCCCAGATTTGAGAATAACACTGGTACGTGTGACTAGTTGAAGTTGGTTAATCTGTCTGGCTAAAATACAGGGCTAATCAATTGGCTAAACATTTGAGAATGACTTGGGTTGGAGGCCATGAGAGACAGTCCACACGAGGCAGGAATTACACGGATATATTTGCCAAGCCCTGCTAATAAGAAAGAGACACAATAATTTGTGGAGAATTTTGGCTATGGGGAACACATACACTGTTCCTGGGAATCTTGTTAGCCCTAATACATTGGCAAGAAAAAAAAATCTGAATTTGAATGAGATCAAAACAACAACAAGAAACAGGCTTTGAGAAGCTTGCAGAAGCTGTAGCCCAAAACAGTACCATTTGGGTTGGCCTTATGCACAAATTATTTTGGAGGTTTTTACTATCTAGACACATGCAGACTGGAGTCTCTTGCAGAATTCCTTAACGCTATCCTCTCCTCCCAAATGGTAATTTTGGAATATTGGATTTATAGTTACATGATGCCAAGAAGAGATTTAGCCCCTTTGATAAATAATTACTGGCCTCTTACTGGGATTTAGTGGAGATGCTCCCATTCATTAATCAGGGCTTTAAAATGATTCTGAGAGGTGCCTGGATGGTTCAGTTGGTTAAGCATTCTACTTTTGGTTTAGGCTCAGGTCATGATCTCACAGTTTTGTGAGTTCTATCCCTGCACTGGGCTCTGCACTGGTGGTGTGGAGCCTGCTTTAGATTCTCTCTCTCTCTCTCTCTCTCTCTCTCTCTCTCTCTCTCTCTCCCCCTGCCTCTCCCCCACTCATGCTGTCTTTGTCTCTCTCAAAATAGGTAAATAAATACATTTAAAAAATTACAAAAAAAAAAAAGATTCTGAGATTCAAAGCACCTTTATATCTTGGGTAATGTCAGATTCATTTCCCATCAGGAAGGAGTATTTCAGAAGAGTTCAGTGTTAAAATGGAAATGGTATATAGATATGGGAGCACCCCACTGTCTGTGGCCCTGAAGATGTATAGTGTATCCATATCTATATTGCTGCCCTGCCCTTAGAACTAACAATAGGAGCTTCCAAAAGTGGCAACTCTTAGTGTTGAATGGTTTGAATTATAGGTTTTTTAAAGCAGAATTAATTTCCTGGTTTACTGATGAAAGTTCCCAAATTGAGAATGAAATACAGTCTAGAAGTTTGCCCCATTTAATCACTGGGTCATAAAACCTTGGCTGAAGAAGCAACAGTAAGTTTGAATAGTGGTCAAAATTTAGGATGGCGTATCCATAGTACTGCAAGAATTTGACCTTGCCAAGGTCTTGACAACACTTTATGCAGAATGCACTCATGAAAATACCTGTAGGAATTCCAGTGGTGAATTGAAGTGGGCTATGTAGATGCCAACCAGAAAGGCTCAGCTGATGGCTCACAAGGGGACCAGAATGTAGAGGTTGTCCTTGTCCAGCCCCTGGAAATAACTACCCAGTTACTTGAACTGAGCAGCATGAAAATGCTTACACTATGAAATACTGGGTGGAAAAAATGGCACATTCCTTTGCTTCCTGTTGAAGCTTCTAATGAGGTAAAAGATGGTACAGATGTCAACAAGGAAAGAACCATCTGAAGATAGCTTTGGGTAAGAGTTTCTGAAGAGCCAGCATTTAGCTGGCAAGTGAATACATAGGGCTCTCACTAGTAGTCCCAGCTGGTTTCAAATGGGTCCTGCCTCGAGTAGACATGTAATCTACTTTGGTCTGTGCTTACCTGGTGACCTAAGCCGTGAGAATACCATTTATGGTATGGACCACCAGGTGGTACATTAATTGGTTCCCCAGGTTTCATTGGATCAAGGTGTGCACTGGGCTGCTAGCAATGTACAAAACTGGACTACAAAGAGTAATAATGAATGGACAGATACCATTGACCACACACAAAGTAAAATTTTGTTGAGAACTGGAATGAGCAATTAAAACATCTATCAGTACCCTGGGGAATGATACGGCAGGAAAAATGGCTGACTCACTTTGGTGAATGTATCTTTCATCTGCCAATATGGGTAGTAACAGGGTGACGCTTTTGGACAGGTTCTGGAATGTGGAATCGGCAACAAAGGAGTGGGGTTTGATGCAATCATAATAATCCTGCATTCTTCCTGTCTCACAAAGTTTTTCTTTGTTTTTCTATATTCTGATTTGCTGGCTCTGGGACTGCCCTTGTGTGTCTGGAGAAAGATACAGTATTCAGAACACTATTTTAATTTCTCTGAATTTGACTCAGTGCTGTCTCACTGGTTAGTAGTAGAAATAGTCTCATCATCCTTAACCTTGCTAACCCTAGTCCTGTTTTCTGGGCAGACTCTGGCAAAGCTATGCCTACTCTGTGGCTGGGCAGAGACTCTGACCTGGGAAGGCTGAAACAAGGTAATAAACGGAAACTGTGGGAAAGGAGTGTGTAACTGGGTAATGATGCTAGGAAAGGGCACCATCACTGCTTGAGAGACTATCTCTGCACGAGAGAATCATACTTTTAGCTGTTTCAGATGTGGTGTTGAATCATAGCCAATGTGGGGTAAAGCCCCCGATTTTTCCCCTGGAAAGGGGAACTGGATTAAAGCCATACTACAAGATTCACCCAAAGAATATACTTGGGAAATTTAGAGAAAAGATATTAATCAGCATCTCGTGATGACTCATTTGAATAAGAGCAGGTTGCAATTGCCATTATGGGTAACGTTATGTCAGTTGTGTTAATTGTGCTGGTTCTTTTGCAGCTTCTAGAGAAAACCTATCATTGAACTGGAGCATACATTACAGATTTGGCATCTGTAGCTGATTTGGTGCCTTGCTGTGAACTAAGATGACAGCCTGTTAAGGCAATTGGGCATGATGGGAGATAATTTGCAGCATCACTGCCTTCCTTGTATGTCAGGGTCTACTTTGCCCTTCTGACAATACCAGATGTGAATGCAGATAGAGTGCTATACAGGTTTGTTTTGATGGAATCAGGATGGTGCCCCAAAAAGTCAATATTGGCTTGATCAGATGATCAGACCGTTCATTCCTTGAACTTCAAGAAGAAAAATTGCACACAATGGCAACATTTGTTGTGCCTTAAGTAATATTGGCCACAATGTACTAAGAGGGACTTGTGGGTCTTGGGAGTTGCACTTGGCTTGTGAAGGCAAGTGGAGGTAATTCTTGTGGAGGCTTATCATCATGATAGGACAGACCTGTTAAGCCAGAAAAGGTAAGTAGTGGGACTACTGCAGGCTTGGCAGTTGGTCTGAAAGGATGAAGCAATATGAGAATGGACTTTACTTATTGCTAAATCGATGGGGGATCAGTCTTGTTACCAGCTCTGTGGGAAGGCATGAACCTTGACATGTTGCTTTCAGTAGAATCTGATATACATAAAAGGACAGTGTCCACGTGCAATGGAGGCTTAGTCTTAAAGAGTTCATGTCTGGGAAAACTATGGTCAGCCTGAACTGGCAAGATGTCACTAGTAAGTGTGATCTTTATTTTGGTTCTGTCACACCTACATTGCCACCGATTAAAAGAGGTGTTTATATTCCCTATAACTGGTTGGGTTTGACAAATTAAGGATCACTGCTTACCAAGCAGAAAAGCTTAAATCTTTTGAATCAGAATCTGCATTTTAAGAGACCCCTAGGTGAATCACATGTACATCAAAATTTGAGAGACACTGAAATGGGCTTTCTCTATCCTTCTCATGTTGTAGGATTGCCTCTATTTCTTTCAGTGGATCTGGAAGAATAATTAGGAACCTTACCCGGTTTTAGTATTTTCAGATATATAATCTTGCATTAAAGAGATTTTTCAAATGCCATGTTTTATCCAGAACTGCTAGGCTAAGTTTTCGTTGCTCCATTTGCACTCAAACATTTCTATCATTAGGTGGTAGGGTGTTTGTTTTAATAAGTACAGTAGGAGGTACATCTAGATCCCCATTCTAGCCTCTTTGGCCTCACCTTTCTATCTCATTGTCATTTTGCAATTTGTATAAGAGTTCTACTGCAAAGCAGAACCAGTAGTGTGAGTGTGTGAGTATGTAAATGTGTATGTTTATACACATACATACATATCTATATGTATACACACACTCCATACATACACACACACACATATATATATCTATTATGAGGAATTGGCTCAAGTCATTATGAAGCTGAGAAGTTCACTATCTGCAGTCTGGGGAGCCAGGAAAGCCAGTGGTTATAATTCTAGTCCAAGTCTAAAGCCTTGAGAATGAGGGGAGATGAAGGTATAAATTCCAGTCCAAGGCAGGAGAAGACCAATGTTTCAGCTTAAGCAGACATGCAGGGAGAAAAGAGAGGCAAGTTCTTCCTTCCTCTGTTTTTTGTTCTGTTGAGGCCCCAGGACGATTGCATGATACCTACACACTTTGGGGACGACTATATACTGAGTTGGATGCTAATCTCATCCTGAAACACCCTCACAGACACACCCAGAAATAATGTTTAATCTGGGAATCCTGGGGTACAGTCAAGTTGACAAATAAAATTAATCATTACCCGTGTGAAGAAATTTTTTCTTTGTTTCTTGTCTTTACTATGTTTACCACTCTGATTCTAAGTCCAGGTGGTATGTATATAATTGTAGAATTCTATAACTAGAAAGACCTTTAAAATTCTCAAGCATTAATTCTTTGATTTCAGAAGAGAGAAACGTGTGGCCCAGAAAGATTTGGTGAGTTTGTGATCACGGTGGGTAGAATTTGGTATAGTGTATATAATGACATTAAGAAAAAAATGAATGTATTACGCCAGATGAAGCGGGCATTTAGTCTCCACTGGGTCCCATAAAATAGATTAATTTACAAAATGCACAAAGAATTTATTTGAACATGGCCCAGTGGTAAAACCACACCCACAGGATTCGTCCAAGTTTGCTTCTTTATATTTCTACTGATAAGAACAAAGATATATGGGTATGGAAGAGCAGTGAATTTCTTGGCTTTAGACTGTGAATTTGGGAATACAGACTTGTCTTGATAATTTTTTTTTCATGTTCCACTGGCACTTTGTATAATGTAAAAGTCTGTTTCATGATACACTAGTAGCGTATGGATAGGCATAGTCACGAAATACAGCTTTATCTCCACTAACACACAAAAGACTGGCTGGTGCTAAAAAGGATGGAGCCTATAAACACTGTGCGAACAGGGACTGTGTCTGTCTTGTTTCATAGCTTTATTTTTATATCCGCCATAGTGGTTTGGCTGTAAAAGATGGCCTTCTATTTGTATTTGATTGGTGTCTGCTCTTAAGCAGTTTAAAATCTAACGAAAAGGCAAATCATATAAATTTCATAGGCTGATAAGAAAAAAAGTGAAAATTCAAGCCAGCTTGCTATAGTTCTTGAAGCAATGCTAAATGAAGTTTGTAGATATTGGCGTAAAAGCATAAAGGGAAAGATGACTATGACCTGGAATGTTGTGGAGGAAAAATAAACATTTATGAAAAGGATGAAATTTCGAAGATGGGTGAGATCTGGATAGGCAGAGGACGTGACATAGAATTTCAAACAAAGGGGCTCACATGAATGAAGCCAGCACAAGAAAGGTAAGGGACATGGAGCAGAATGACTTGGTGGGAGGCGATCATTTAAATGGGGATATAAGTCTGAGAATAAATGTTGTGGTGAGACTATGGTGCATCCTGCCTGCTAGGCTGTGGATTTTAGACACATATGTATGTAACCGGGAGTCCTTTTTTCACTGCAGGATGATACAATTAAAAGTTTTGTAGAGAGGTTAATATGGCATGATGCACAAGATGGATGAGTGAGAGGATTGCAGGCAGAGAATGATAGGACACACACACAAAAAAATCAGAAGCAGAATTGAGATGGTAGCAAAAAGGGAAATTGGATTCTAAAGACACACAAAGAAAAAATTGGCAGAATTTAGTACTAATTAGTTGGCATAAATTCTCTAATACTTCATTCTTTCTATCTATAAGCTAGAATTTTCTTAATTTAAAGATGGATGTTTACCATGCATAAATTTAATCAATAATTATTCTTTTCAGTGTAAAAATGTTAACTCACTTTTATTAAGAAATTTCTGAATATATATGGGAAGAATAATACCTCAAGTCCCTTCAGTTCTGTTGCATAGGGTTACTCCCCATAAAAAAAACCCCTATGTTTAAAAAGTTTGGTAAGATATTTTCTAGGCAGATCTTGAATGAGAATAAAATGATGTAAGTTGTTTAACTTCTACATGCTTCAAATAGCTATTTTGAAAGATGGGAATAGAGATATGTAATAGACCAGAGAATTGTTTTAAGGATTACATGAGTTAAAATGTGTTAAGTGCCATACGTAGTATCTCAGTAAACGCTAGGTTACCTTCTCCTACTTGTTTTCCTCCTTATATTTAATGCATCTGAAATGCTTTGTTTTGAAATCATGGAAACTTGCTATATGTTAATATGGCCATTTCTCCCTAGAACTATAGTTTACTAAACCTATATTTTTTGAAATGATTAAATATCAGCCACTGATATTTTGATATTCCAAACAGGCCATGACCAATCCTCCTTGGATCACCTCAAAAATATGTTCCATATGAGGGAAGAGACATTCTTATGCACCATTGATCATGTCTTTAGTCAATACTTTATTCCTTTGCCTTCAGTGACACTCCACTCTGGATTTTCATTCCACCTCTTGGGGCCAAGCCTTTTCCAGCCCTTTTACATACTCATCCTCTTTTATTTGCCTACCTGTAGTTAGTATTCATAGCTCACTCCTAGGCACTATTCTCTCCTTCCTGTGTTTTTCTCCACTAAGCAATTTCATCTATGTCACCATCTATAGGTCTGTGACTTCCAAATATATATCATGCTCAAATCTCTCCACTTAGTTCTGGATACAAATAGATCCCTGTCTTGATGATGTCTGAAAGGCACCTCAAATCCACATGTCTAACACAAAATGCAGGTCCTCAGACCCAAATTTTTCCTCTTCTACTGTTTGGTGTCTTTAGGAATAGCACCTCCTATAATTTAGCCAGAATCTATGAGTTACCCTCAATACGTACATTTCCTTCATGTCTTTTTTCAAATTCATCTCCAACTCCTATAAACTTTATCCACTAAGTGTTTATTTAATCAATTTTTTTCTTTTCTTATCTTTTTTTAAAGTTTATTTATTTATTTTGAGAAAGAGAGAGAACATGAGTAAAGGAGAGGCAGAGAGAGGGAGAGACAGAATCCCAAGCAGGCTCTGCGCTGTCAGTGAAGAGCTAGACTCAGGGTTTGAACTCACAAACTGTGAGATTATGATCTGAGCCAAGATCAAGAGTTGGACACTTAACCAACGGAGCCACCCAGGCACCCCAATCAATTTTCTTTTCTTAATCTCTACTGGAAGCATCCTAGACTTAATCATCTTCCTGAATGTCCTTTGGCTCCCTCCTATTTGTTTTCTTTCTTTTTAAAAAAATTATTTTTCATTTTAAAAAATAAATAAGCACATTTAAAAAAGTCAGGTAGTAGCTTAAAACAGTAAGCAAATAAATAGATACATAAATAAACAGGTAAATAGTGTTCCTTGCTCCATCTTTTATTCCCTATTCCATAGAGGCAATAACTTTCAGTTCTTTTTGTTGTTTCTTTAGGTTGTTACTCCATAATTCGTTGTTAATGTTTATTTATTATTACTTAATAATTATTAAAAATAATAATTATTATTTTTGAGAGAGAGAGAGAGAGAGAGCGTGCACGCATGCTCGCATGAATGGGGGAGGGGCAGAGGAGAGAGGGAGAGAGAATCCCAAGCAGGCTTTGTGAGCTGTCAGCACAGAGCACTATGTGGGCTCAATTCCGCAAACCATGAGATCATGACCTGAGTCAAAATCAACAGTCAGACACTTAACCGACTGAGCCACCTGGGCGCCCCACTCTATAATTCTAAATACTGTGCTTATGTTGCCTTTTCTTAATCTTAAAAAAAAAGTTATGTGTTGTATTCTTTCTAAGGAAAATGAAGACTTTGTTATCTTATATACCCCCCCATCTTACCCCATCTTACTCAGTATCATTGTATCACGTTTTTGTTAAATTAATATATATTATTTATGTTATTAAGAATATGGATTGAATGTATCAGAATATTTCTTTCCTTGCACAACTTTTTGTTTTATTTGGAGTTAGTTATTGCCTCAGTTTTACTTTGGTTTAGTCTTCTATATTCCTATTAATATTTCATCTGCAAACTAAAATAAGTGTCTATTTTCAACACATTCACACATACTGGGTGGTCTCTTGGTTTCATTCTGGGAGAACTCCTTTCTCAGGTCCTCTGTTTTCCTGCTCCAATATAGATTTGTTGCTCTTTTTTTCTCCTCTTTTTCAGCAATTTATATGACTTCATTTTTTTCTCCACTCTTTTCCACTCTTAGCATATCAATTATACTTATTTCTAACAATTCTTAATGGCTACTGCAAAGATTACAGTATACATTTTTAGTTTAAGTCCACCTTCAGATAATGCTATACTGCTTCATGTGTAGTGCAGGTAACTTATAGCAGAGTATTTATAATTCCTCCTTCCTGACCCTTACAGTATTTCTGTCACTTATTTCACTTATCTATAAGCTATAATCACTCTCTATATTATTACTATTATTTTAAGCAATTATCTCTTAGATGCATTAAGAATAAGAAAAATAAAAGATTTTTATTGTACCTTCATTAATTCCTTTTCTGATGCTGTTCCTTTATTTAGCCCTGAGTTTTTTATCTAAACCATTTCTGTCTCCCAAAAAACTTCTTTTAACATTTTTTTGTAGGATAGATATGCTGTTGATAGATTCTCCCAGTTTTGCCTGGGAAAGTCTCTATTTCTCCTTCACTTTTGAGAGATATTTTCACTGGACATAGAATTTTAAGTTGGTGATTTCTTTTCTCTCAGCACTTTAAATATTTCACTCCACTATCTTCTTGCTGAAATGGCCTCTGATGAGAAGTCAGTTATAATTCATTTTTTTTTCTCTCTATGAATAAGGTGATTTCACTCCCTGCCTCGCCCCAGCTTCTTTCAAGATTTTCTCTTTGTCTTTGGTTTCTGTTGTTTGTGACATGCCCAAGTATCATTTTTGGTATTTATCTTTCTTGGTGTCCTCTGAGATTCCTAGATTTGTAGTTTGGTGTCTGTCATTATTTTTGGAAAATTCTCAACTATTATTCTTTAAATATTTTTTGTTCCTTTCTCTCTTTTTTTCTTTCTGTTATTCCAATTACATGTATGTTACACCTTTTGAAATTGTCCCACAAGTTAACTTGGGGAATTTCTATTGACATATATTCAAGCTTGCTGATTCTTTCTCAGCAATACCCTGTCACTGATGAATTCTTCAAAGTGATTCTTCATTTTTATTGTAATAATTTTATTTCTCACACTTTAATTTGATTTTTTATTAGATTTGATTTATTAGATTTGATTTTATTTATCTCTCTACTTATTAACACTCTGTTCTTGCATATAGTCTATTTTTTCATTAGAGCCTTTATACCTTAATCATAGTGATTTTAAATTCCCTGTCTGATAATTCCAATACCTGGATCATTGTTCTATGCTGTGTCTGGTTCTGATGCTTGCTTTGTCTCTTTATGCTGTTTTACTTTTTTTTCTTGTCTTGTAGCATGCCTTATCATTTTTATGTTGAAAGCCAGATGTGATGTATTGGATAATAGAAACAGAGATAAATAAACCTTTAGTATGAATTTTTGTGCTAATTTGGCTAGGAGTTTGGCTGTGTTTAATGTTTCCATATCTAAAAGCTCTGGAGGCTTCAAAATTCTCTAATATCATTGATTTTGTCTTATTATTGACTTTGAGCTTCCATAAGTACTTCTCAGAGAGAATCTGTGTCTTGTAACTCTTTTAGATGTAATCTATTAATGTTCTACTGGAGCCCTATTAATGTGGTGGTAAGATATGGGACAGGGAAAGTGTTCTATTATCTTATGAAATTTCAGTCTTTCAGAGGCCCTGTGTCCCTAGGCTGTGCACTTCGCAAGTATACCATCGGTTTTGTTTTTGTTTTTGTTTTCCCCACGTTAGGTGAGACAGGAAGACCATTGGGGATTGAAGTGAGAGAAATACCCTTCTTTCAGATAGGATAAGGCTATCATAAGGTCTTTTTCCCTGGAAAGTAGGAATTTATTATGGAGAATCCTTTTTTTTTTGACTGCCAAAGACTTATTTGTAGTGTTTTCTCCATTTAAGTGCATTTAGCATTAAATTAATTACCAATGACTATCTCTGATTCATGTAAGAGAATTCCAAAACACACTTTGCTACAAATCCTAGGATAGCACATACAATTTCTACCTGAAGAATAAAATTCTGCTGACAGATTAAGGGAAGAAGCAGGAAAGACTGCATATAATGCATAAGGACCCTAAAGATGTGTAGAAGTACATCTGGTGGATGAAGGGGAAATATATCCTAGGCATTGCAAAGGCCCAGGGCCCATTAAGAGGTTTCAAGGAAGTTGGTTTTGCTGGAGCTTAAAAGGCAAGACTGTTAATAGCTAAGGGCTTAGATCCTGGTGATTGTGGTAAAAATATATAATAAATGTTAAGTGTGCTTCTTAGAGAATTTAAATGAAATTATCTATGTCAAATGCTTAATAACTTCCCTGGCACAGCTTAGACTCTCAATATATTGTAGCTCCTTTCCTCTATCTTCCAATTCACACCTAATTCTTTTAAAATATACATGGGTTTGAATAAACATACTTATCTTTTAATTCACTCATGTCACAACTCAAAAATGGCAGAGGTGACTGGGGCCAAATATTATAGCAGCCTCTTAAAAATGTCTACTAAGATCTAAACCCTCAAGTGTACATTAAGCAGCTCTGGAATTTATTCTGAAATTTAGATTTCAAGATCACCCCCCCAAGAGTCAGAATTTCTGGGGGTAAGTCAGCCCCAGGAACTAGCAGAATACAAGTTCCCCAATAAATAGCTAACATGTGGCCAGGTTTGAGAATCACAGCTGCTGCAGCACCAGGGTTTATAAAAGAGCCCCCGGTTGTGGGACACTGCACCCACATTGGCTACAAATTAAAAATATATATATTTGTTAAGGTTATTTTTTAATTTTTTTTTTACATTTATTTATTTTTGAGAGACAGGGAGAGACAGAGCACAAGTGGGAGAGGGGCAGAGACAGAAGGAGACACAGAATCGGAAGCAGGCTTCAGGCTCTGAGCAGACAGCACAGAGCCCGATGTGGGGCTTGAACTCACAAACTGTGAGATCATGACCTGATCTGCCGAAGTCAGACGCTTAACCGACTGAGCCACCCAGGCACCCCTATTTTTTATTTTGAGTTAAAATTTACATTCCATAAAATCAGAATGAAGTTTTAAGTTCACCCAGTTTTGGCAAACATAAATCCTGTGTTACCTGTACTCCATCAACATAGGGGACTGCTCCATTACCCTAGAAATATTTTGATGCTGCTTCCTAGTCGACCCCTACTCGCTGGTCCCCAACGAGTAATAAAAATCTCTTCTGATTTTTATCACTAATGATTAGTTTTGCCTGTTTTAGAACTTTGCATAAAGGAAATCACACAATACATACTATTTTGTGTTTGTTTTCTTTCACACAATGTGATTTCTGTAAGAGTTATTCATGTTACTTAATATATCTATAGTTTATTCCTTTTTATTGTTGAGTAAGATTTCATTATACAAAGACACTGTAATTTGTTTATTCATTTTCTCATTGATGGACATTTGGACATTTCCAGTCTTGTGTTTTTATGAATAAAGCTACTACAGACATTCTTGTAAAAGTATTTTGTTGACCTATGTTTTTGTTTCTCTTGAGTAAATATTTTTGAGTGGGTTTGGTGAGCCATAGGGTAAGTATAGGTTTGACTTCATAAGAAACTGCCAAACCTCTTGCTATTGACTTTTTTTCCCTTAAATTTTTATTTAAATTCTAGTTAGTTAACATATAGTGTAATGTTGGTTTCAGGAGTATTCAGATGAATTTAGTGATTCATCACTTACATATAACACCCAGTACTCAACACGACAAGTGCCCTTCTTAATAATATGGAGAATCTTTGGCCATATTTCACAACGGTTACTCTTTCTCTATCCCTGCTAGAGCACCAAGAGGATCTTTCTCAGTTTTTCACCCTGAAAACCTGGTGGGATTCCTGGAGATAAAACTCATGAAAATATGGATGCCTACTTGACTCCCAGGAGTTTCTCATCCCTATGCCAGTTCACACTCAGCCTCCAGCAATTCCATTGTTACCAATTCCAAATCATCATTGAGCTGTTCCCGCCAATTTATGGCTCCAGCATCTCTTGCCCCAGACAAACAGGTCTTAGCTCTGACTCTGGATTTGCCTGTTTCTCCAGACTGAAGCTGGTGGTTTGCCCTATGACCTCAAGTCTTTGATGAGTACAAAAAAATATGTTGATTTTCAGCTTGTTAAGCTTTCTTGTAAGGATGGGAGTTACAACTTCCAAGTTATGTCTGAGTTGAAACTGAAAGTAATTAATTGCTCTTTTGATCTGAGGCATAGCTATCTCCCTAGGAATCCCCTTTGTGTCTCTCCTGCACGAAAGCCCTCGATTTCTGGATCCTCAGCTCCCTCTTTTTGGTAAACCTATTATTTTACTGGAGTATCTCCAGTATCTTCCCAGAAAGAGGGCATAGGAGTAAAGTTTTTCGGACTATGCATTTAAAAATGTCTTTATTTTGCCTTCACATTTTTCATATTTGAGTTGGGTGTAGAAATGCCAGTTTGGGAAAAATTTTCATTAAAAATTTTGATGGCCTAACTCCATTTTCTTATAGTTTCCAGTGTTGCTTTTGATCCATCTAACATCATTATTATTTCTACTTCTTTGTAGGTGTGTGTTTTTAAATCTTTCACAAGTTTTTCTTTTTTTTTCTCTAAAATTTCTCTGTTGTATACTTTGGTATCAGTCTTTTTTATTAACTTTATTGAGCCCTTAATGGATTCATTAATTTTAGGATTGTTTTTTAGCATGGCTTTGAAAATTTTCCTCTTTCTGTTGTTTTCCCCTATTGGATTCCTATTAGTTGGATGTTTATTTTTCTGTTTGAGTCTGTAATTTATTATCTTAAAAAAACCCTCTTTTATCTTATTGACCTACTTTCTGGGGTACTTCCTCAACTATATATTTCAACTCTTCCATGAATTGTGAATTTGTGTGTTTACTATATTTTTAATTTTAAAGGACTTTATTTTTGGTTGTCTGAATATTCCTTGTGTTCTTGGTTCACGGATTACCTCTTATTTCTGTAAAAGTATTCATCACATCTTTTAATGAAGATTTCTTGTGTTTTCTGCATTATTCCCCCCACACCACGCTGCCCTCCCAGTTTTCCTGTGTGTGTTTCTTGTTTGCTTGTTTTGTCTCTGTGTTCCTGTTGGAGATTCTCTTCAAATGTATGGAGATCCTGACTCTTATATCTAAGAATGAAGCTAAAAAAGAGGATAGAAGTTCTGTGTGAATAGAGCTTATCAATTGGTGGGCTTCCTCATAGGGTATTAGTCAAGGATATTGCTGTCTGATTGGAGACCTGCAAATATCAAAATCTGTAGGTCATCTTACTAGTACTGTCCAATTTCTCTAGAGAAGTAACCTTGTGTTTTAAGCCAATTTGGAGATAAGATCTAGAGGCTTCACTGCTCCTTTTCTTTTTAGTTTATTTATTTTTTGAGAGAGAGAGTCCACGCATGTGAGTGGGAGAGGGGCAGAGAGATAGGGAGAAAGAAAATCCCAAGCAGGCTCTGCGTTATTAGTGCAGAGCCTGACAAGGGGCTTGATCCCACGAACCATGAGATCATCACCTGAGCTTAAATCAAGGGTCAATGCTTAACCAACTGAGCCACCCAGGTGCCTTGCACTGCTCTTTTTAAAGACTTTCAAACAAACCTCTTATTTGGTTTCACCTATCACTTCCACCTCCAGGAGTACCAGGTGCCTCTAATTTCTGAGCCTTTCAAGATTACTATAGTGCAATTTAGCTTGAATCTTGTTGGCTTCTGTCTATACACCCCACCCTGTGCCAACACACACACACACACACACACATACACACACAGAGTCACTTGAAGGTTCAGAGCTTCCTACATTCTGATTTATTAGTTATCACTTGTTCAATTGTTTACCTGATTGTAAACTTTTTGACATCGTTTGTCTGCTTTTGTATCTCTTCCTATTCTGTCATTCTTTTGAGTTTATGCCTCTTTTATTCCTTTACTATTCTTTTAGTGGGGTCACAAGAGGGAGTGGAAATAAGCAAATACATTTATTTAGACAAACTACATTTATAGCTCTTTTCATTCTACAAGCCTATTTGCTTTGGTGTTGTAACTGGCTATGAAAAAGCCATGTTTTTATGCTTTTGTACCTCCATTCCAAGCCATTCTGACAAGAAGAACTTGAGAGGCTCAGAAGAAAGGATGACATTAATTTTTTTTTAATTGTCCAATCATTGACAATTCTTTAATTGACAATATTTAATCTTTTAATGAGAGATTTCTACGTGACTCTTGATATTCGTCTTCATACCCGTTAGCATCCAAGCTGACTTGTAAATTGGTTGTGTCCCAATCACTCTGATCATCTTCCCACATCTTGGTCTCTCTTGACTTCTCAATGAGAGTTTCTCTTTTTCCTCTTTTCTCCATGGCTTCAATTCTGTGGTGGTTTTTATCCCTTATACTGGCTTCCACTACAATGCTGATGTCACAAAAGTGCCTCCCATCATGTTTACTTATGGCATAAAATGGCTTTACACATCATGTTTACTGGTTCAGTAAATAAACATTTATAGAATTTTAAAAGTAGTTTAGGTCCTGAGTAGACCCTGTTGTGTACTCAGATGCAGACATAGAAAATAATACGTAAGCTACCTACTAAAAGTCATTTGGATCAAGAGCACAGGCTTATCATTTGATATACAAGGCCAAATACTCTTACTGCCCAGTTGTTGGGACAAAGTTACATATGAAAAATGCTAGTGGTACAACATATCTAAATGTCTTATTACTTTTTGGAGCCAGCAAATACTATAGATGTTCAGAGCAGTAGGTCAAAGGGAATAGGAGAAGAAGCCACAAACATTTACTGAATTCCTATCCCAGGAAGTGTATATTTTAGGTGGTCTGGGAACACATATTGAGGGCAAATTTTTTAGCCATTTCGGTTGGCTTTTAATGATGCATTGGATTTGTATGAAAGGAGAAAAAAGACATCCCATGCAAGAAGGAGGTGGACCCTACAATACAGTGCTGAAGTGATCCCTGTGTGACTTGGAAGGGTGAGGGCTAAGCCTGTCTAGATTTGGTGGTCATGTTAAGGAAAAACAGGGAATGAGGTTGGATTGTAGGGTTAGGCAAGAGACAACAAAGGTAAGAGAATCTTGGTTTTCAGAAGAAGGAAAAAGAGCACATTGCATCACAGAAGTCTCTCAATATGACAGAACTTTGATGCATTTCCATGATGTTGAATGAGGAAACATTTACATAGCCCCTTCATAACTGCAGTGTCTTAGTTTGGGTAGTTGGCTTATTTATTTGCTATTTGCTCTGCAAGTATCTCTTTTCCTTGGGATGGGTTGTGTTCTATTTACATTGTAGGAAAAAAGACGGCAAGTGATTTATCCATAGCTATGGCAACTCTGGGAAAGATCCCTCGCCTTTTCAGAACAGAAGAAGGTGGGTTGGTTACTTTGCAGGACTTCAGGTGATCTTCATTTCAAACAATCTTTATTAGGCTCCACTATGGTAAGATATAACGTTGGAATTTCGTAGCTCCCGTCGCTAATGATTTACCTAAATAACAGAGATTCCTGGGGTATGCCCGGTCGTGGAGGGTAATTCTCCTAAGAGGCCTTAGTCGTGTTGGAATATTGAGACTATAGTGGTCGTTTGGTCATTTTTGGTAAATAACTTTACATCAACTTCTCAACTTTCAGCTCTCAGTGGAGAAAGATACCGGGTCACTTAGCAGCCCTGGAGATTGCGCTGGGGTGCTGCAACCTGGTCAGCTGAGCAAACGGTGCTTTAGCCCTAGATTCTGGTTTCCTGATGACTAAGCTGACCCGGTTAGTAGGCTGCTGGGTTTCTTTGTCCCTGCACACTTTCTGCTTGATGAGATGCCTAAGCAAATGGAATCGGCAACCGCTAGGAGGTACCCGAGCTGTGCGTCGGCCGCCAAGGCGAGCTGAAATGGCTAACCGTGGGTCCCTCAGCTAGTGGCGCTTGTCCAAGGTCGGGCTTGCGATTAGCTTATGGGTGGAGAGAGGAAGAGGTCTAAGAACAAACGGCCCTTTAATCTAAATGGCAGAGGAGATGAACGCGCCTCCGAGGCATTATCAAGTCCCGAGGTCTGCGAGCTTGGGCACCAGCTGCCTGCACATCTGGATGCAGCAGCGCCTTTCCCTGCAGGGCGGAGTCGAGGCGGAGGATCCCGGTGTGCACGCACCTCCCCGTGCGCGCGCGTGCGGGTCCGTGAGCATCGGAGTGAGTGTATCTGAGTGTGTGCGTGTGTGTGTGTGCGCGCGCGCGTGCGCCGGCTGGAGTCGGGGCGCCGGAATCGGGTAATGGGGGTGGGGGCCCAGGAAGGAATAAATCTCCGCCGGCCTCCTCGCGCCTCACTGCGGGTTAATAACCAACCGGTTGTAGAGAGACGAGGGTGACGGTGGCGGAGTGATAGCCCCGGCGCGCCGGCCGCGTGCCGAAGGGTCAGGTTATCAGCCAGTCTCTGCCACACTCAAATATATACATACATTGGGAGTGGGGGGTTATTTTTTATTGTTTGCCTCTATCTCCAGAGAACAAGGGAGGGAGGGAGAGGCGCGCGCTCCAGGCGAGCGTCGCGGATCTGAACGGGTCGAAGGAGGCAAATTTGCGGGTGGGGGAGGGCGGGGGAGACCTTGATTTCCACCAATCCCCGGGCGTTTGTCTGCGAAGTCCGGGGCGCAGCGGAAGGCTGCGGCGCGCCGCTGAATTAACTGATGAGAGCGAGTTCTTTTCTTCTCCGGGAGGGGTGGGGAGCGAGGGTCCTGGCGGGCAAGGCGGAGAGGCCCGGGGCAGGATAGCGGTCCCGGGCCGCGGTGGAAATTTCCAAGGACTTGGCGCGGCGCGGGGAGCGTGTCTGGGGGGTGCCTGGCGGTGAAGCAGCACGGGAGGCGGGGAGAGGCGGCGAAGGGCGCCAGAGCATCTCTCAGAAGCGGACGCCGCGGGCCAGTAGTCTGGGAGGGAGCCGAGCCTCTCCCCGGACCCGCGCCGAGGGCGACAGTGATGCTGCAGAACCGGCGGGAGCGACTCGCCGCGGCCGCTCTCTGCGCTCTCCGAGACCCCAGCGCCCGCCTTCTGCAGGGGAAGCGACCATGACCGTAGCTCGTGATTCGCCCCCCGGCCACTTCCCCTAGAAAGAAACCATTGAAAAAGTTGCATTTAAAAAAATCCTTGCGCTGACCTTTGGGGCCGTGGGGGCCGAAGAAACGTGCGTGCCAGTGCAAGCCAGAAAGCGGAAGGTGTGTGTGCATGGGGGGCCGGCGGTGGGGGGACCCTCTGCTGCCACTTTGCCTAACGCTGTGCTGAAGCCGCCCCCTCGGGACCCCGGGGCTGCGATGAGCCCCTGCGGGCGGGCCCGGCGACACACGTCCAGAGGGGCCATGGCAGTACTGGCGTGGAAGTTCCCGAGGACCCGGCTGCCGGTGGGAGCCAGTGCCCTTTGCGTCGTGGTCCTCTGTTGGCTCTATGTCTTCCCAGTCTACCGACTGCCCAACGAGAAGGAGATCGTACAAGGGGTGTTGCAACAGGGCACGGCGTGGAGAAGGAACCAGACAGCAGCGAGAGTCTTCAGGTACTCCTCCCCTTGCAGCTCCTCCCCGCTCGTGTCCTTTACTCCCGGTGCGCCGAGGACAGGGTCACTGGCTAGGACTGCCTTGCAGAGGCAACTCTTTCATCCAGTCCTTCTTATCCTACCCCCTTTCTTTGCCATTTCTAAACCTGAAGACTTTAGTCAGGGGTCCTTACACCCCTGACCCCAAGAGATGTGCAGACACCTGCTTTGCCCATGTAAAGCCTGAAGCGTTTCTTCCCCAGCCTGAGTTATAGTCAACGATTTGCAGATAACTGGTGGGAAGGAGAATCCAGGCTAACTTTGTCCTTTGTACTTAATGAGAATTTAGCTCTTGGGCGCTGCAGATGTTTGAAACTATAGATAACTAGAAGCAGCTAAGAGGCATCTTCCTGAGGTTAGGTGAGTGGTTGGTAACAAATCACTAATGAAGGAGTGATGGACAAATCTTGGGCAGGAAAAACATGGACACCTAGCCAGGATCCCGCTGCTTTGTGCAGTGTGCCAGTGACAAAACACAGAGCCCTTACTGATGCCCTATTAAGAACTGGGTACTGTGCAATTTTTATTGAAACCTCAACAACTTTCTAATAACAGATATTATTATTCCCATCTTACAAACCACAAACTGAGTCTTCAGAAGGAGGAGTTACTTCCCCAAGGTCATGTCCCTTTGATGTGTGGGAGCTGGAATTTTCATCACATAAGGCTCTACAGCTCTCAGCTCTATTTTTTTTTTTTTCTTTTTCTTGTGACTTAGACATCTTGTGGATGCCTTCTGGAGGATGGGAGTTGGGCGTTAGGTAGAGACTTGAAGTCAGAAAACAAACAAAAAAAATGCAAGCCAGGTTGGAAATCAGAACTCTGAAGATCGCTCAGAGGTTGTAGTTTCCCTTCCTTTCTGGGAATTTCAGCTGAAGTGTCTAAAAATAAGTCCTTGGCAGCAGGGGTTGTGTAGTTAGATTGGAGGGAAGGCAGTGCGGCTTCCTCTTCCTCTCCACATTTCTGGGTGTGTTGAGGGGACACACCACTGTCAAGAGCCCCTTTCCCCTTCAGCCCCCAGGGCTGAGAAGGCTGAAGCTCTTCCTGAGAGTGTAGTGGTCTGGCTGGAGAGTACTTTCCTTTGACCTGCCTAAGATTTTTCCAAAGCAGTATATGGGCAGCCTAGAGCCAACTGAAACATTTTCACTACCGTTGGTTACAAATGTTCAGAAACATCTATAAATTTCAAAAAACTTTTTAAACATATGGTTTCTTTCTTCTCTGGCCTGCTTCTGGAAAGAAGGTCAAAGAGATAATAGCCAATTCTTTTAGAGGAAGGCAGCTGAATTCTTTAAACTGGGAGGGAAGACTTTCCTTCCCTCTCTTTAGAATTCAGCTATCATGAAGTTTAAAAATAACCTTACACCCCTGAAAAGTTTATAAGGGCTAATTTTCTCTTGCCTTCACCGTATTGATTGTTTGACTCAAAGGCACCCAAAGGGTATAGCATCCGGCAACTCTTTTCTCCAAAGACAGAAAGCACTTTCATTCCAAGAAATATAAGGAAATGAGTTAAGAACTTCCCATTGGTTTGCAATGAAAGAGTCCATTTTTTTGGATTGAAGGAGGAATAATGAAGCTCTTTTAGAGAATACATTTCTTTTGCAGGACATACTCAAGTGGAAAATGCTTCATATTCTGAGAAACACAGGCTGATCGTTTCTGAGACGCATTTGTCCCTTGCTGTCAGTAGCCTGGGGTAATCTTTAGTGTGTTTAGCTGTCATTGAGTCTAGCCTCTGTGTGCCGAGAATTACTAATTGAAGTCCATACACTGTAAAAAACTGCTTTACCACATATCCCTCAAGATAAATGTCTGTAAAACTGTGTAAGAGGCCCCGTTGCTTATTGAAAAGAGTTTGGGCTTTGGAGTAGAATTCTAGACTAGTAGAATTTCTAGACTGAGTATGCCATGACTAGATAGATAAGCAGCAGAGTATCCTTGGCAAGCTGCTCTCTTTGAGTCTTAGTTTCCTTATTTATAAAAGGGGATAATAACATTTACTCTGCAGGGTTGGTATAGGTTTAAATAAAAAAAAACCTGATGCACATTTACCCAGTCAATGGAATTATTATAATTGTCATGAATTACACCTTTTTGTATATGTTACAAGTTAAATAAAGACTGCTGGGAAGCTCATAAGAATTTGAAGCGTTTCACCTGCCAAATTTTCAGAGAAACATTACTGGTCAATATTTTGCTCCTACTGCCCTCTTCTTTACACTGAAGCTAATAATTAGGGACAAGGAGATTTGAAAGATAAAGGTATCCTGGTTTGTTAGGTCAAAAAATTTTTTGTACTCTGCATGCTTAATAAAATCCATTAAAAAAATGGGTGGTTAGTATGTGGGCAGTACTGTATGTTTTTAAAATATTAGATAGGTAAGCCAGAGGCCTTTATGATGTTAAGAAGACACAATTTTTGCAAACAGGTGTCTGTGTTTTCCAGTCTAAAACATCTTCTGCACGGATAGAAATATATGTACACAAATGTACTGTATGCACTTAAGTATGGAGATATGTATATTTATTTACGAACCGTGGAATGATGTTATGTATATGTATAAAGTCATACACATATTCATATATACATACATACAAATCATTGCAATCAGTCAGTTGACCAACATTTAATGAATGACTACTGTGCACCAGATATCAGGCCCCGGAGGATAGCAGTGAACAGGATTGCTTTCTCTGAGACAGCTTACCTCCTACTAGGGGTTGATTGACAAAAACGAATGAGTAAAGCAATAGGATGATTTAAAGTTCTGTTAAATGCTATGAGGACAAAGGAAAGTGTTTCATTATGCTCTAATTAGAGCATTTCATTAAGCATTAGAATTTCACATTACATTTTGTCCTCTGCGCTTTCATTTGCTTTTGTGATTTTTCTTCTCTTGGCTCAGACTTCAAGTATGACTTCTTAGCGGGTGGCTGGGGGGAACCTTGGCAGATCGCATAGGTCAAGGCAGGAAGAAAGTAACAAAGCTGCAAGAGTTTTGAACTAGATGGGACGTTTTTGTAACCTCCACATGGTAACAGAAAGTTTAAGGGATCAATTGGCCCTATCATAGAAATATTGGAGACTTTCTTTGCAACTCTTGTTGCTTCTGGATGAGTAGCCAAGTAGTAGCCAAAGTGGCATTTGTCTCTTCCATCAGGGCCTTACCCACTTGATTTGCTTCTCAGAAAGAAACTTCAGCTCACAATTTACGTGACAGACTTTATCCTTGGCATCAGACATGGTAACGACGACAACAACAGTAAAACCAACAAATTATTAAGAGCTTATAATGTGCATTGCACTGTGCAATGTGCTTTAAATGTACTGTCTCATTTAATTCTCCTAACAATCTTGTATAAATGGATACATTATCATCCACATTTATAAAGAGGAACATGCCCATGTCCCTGGCATCAAGGAATTTGCCATAATCCTAGGGACAGGCATATTTGTGTATAATTAATTAACCAACTGGACATAGGGACATCAAAGAGAGGCAGCATAGTGGAGAGAAAAATTTACGGATTCGGGAGCTGAAAGAACGTGGTTGGAATTCCAGCTGATTTCCTTTTTGGTTGTTCGATCATTGGTAAATTCAACTTAAAGAGCTTCAGACTCCCCATTGTAAAATAGGTTTGTAATACTTTCTTACAAGTTTGCAGTGAAAATTACATGGTCACATTTAGAAAGTACCTAGAATGCTGCTTGCCACATACCTCTGTTTGTACATGGTTGTTATAACAATCAAGCAAAGTACTGGGGAAGTTCATGGAAACATGGCTTTTAATTCTGCTGGAAGGAGGGAAATCAGAGAAGAGATGGTGTTTGCACTAAGCCTTGAAGGATAGTGAAATAGGGTAAGAGTAAGAGGTGAGGGCAGAAGGATATTCTAGGCAGGGAAGCAGCAAAGGCCGAAGCAGGGAGGTGTGGAAATGCTTGCTGTGCTTCCTGTATAAAAAGGTATTAATTTTCCCACAGAGAATGTGGTAGGAAGGTAGACTGGGAGGTGGGTGGAAGCCAGGTCACAATCTCTGAATGGGCTTAAGGTGTGGTTTATGAAAAATGAACAAACATCCGGTATCCAAGAGCATTGGATGTGTCATCTCTGAGTAGAGTTGGCACATCGCTGTTACTGGTGGATTGGGGGATAGAGGATAATACACGCACGTGCCTTGAACATTCTGTATATTCACTGGGTGCTAACCATTACTCTAAGCCATGATGTTCCTCTTTCCTTTCCCAAATTCTGAACCAAATACTACTCTAAGCACGTCTAGCTTTATGTGCCAACTTTTCTGTCTGTATTTTTGAATCTGTGTATCCCAGAAGCTTCAGATATTTCTACAGCTGCCCTGGTGGCCACAGAACAGCACTGGGGGTGGAGGGGGTGGGAGGCAGGTACAGCCATCTGTATATATGGGATGTAAGGTTTATGTTTGCTAAATGGGACATTTATGGAATTCACTTTATTTTTTTAAAAAAAATTTAATGTTTATATTTAAGAGAAAGAGAGAAAGAGAGAAAGAGAGAGAGAATGTGTGTGTGAGCAGGAGAGGGGCAGAGAGAGAGAAAGAGAGAGAGAGAATCCGAAGTAGGTTTCATGCTGTCAATGCAAAGCCCAACACCGAACATGGGGCTTGAACCTACCAACCATGAAATCATGACCTTAGCCAAAGTCGGACACTCAACTGACTGAGCCACCCAGGTGCCCTGGGATTCACTTTAAAAGTAGTTTAAGAAAAAGATAGTTTGGGGCACCAACTTTGGCTCATGTAATGATCTCACGGTTTGTGAGTTCAAGTCCTGCTCTGTACTGACAGCTTCAAGCCTGGAGCCTCCTTTGGATTCTGTGTCTCCCTCTCTCTCTGCCCCTCCCCTGCTCAGGCTCTGTCTCTCTCAGTCTCTCTCTCTCTCTCTCTCTGTCTCTCAAAAATAAATAAAACACTAAAAATAAAAAGAAAGAAAAAGATAGTTTAATAAATTTTGGTGTTTAAAATAAGCTTCAATTATGTTGTGGATTTACAAATGTGAAAAAAAGTCATTAGCAATAACTTGCAATAGCAAAAATAAATCATGAACTCTGACTGGATGCATACAATATACCAGGCCCAGTTCTCAGGGCTTATATTTCTTATCTTTTGTTCTCGTAGCTACTTTACAAAGTAGGTATTTGTATGTTCTTTGTGCTATGGATGAGGAAACACAGATTCAGATAGGTCCATTCACGAAATGATGGGTCAGTTTTCCAACCCAGAGCTATCTGACTCTAAGCCTTATGCTCGTTCCCTGACAATGTTAGATAAATGGGGCACTGCTACCCATATCCCTTATGATCTGGCCATGCTTACTTCTCCAACATCATGTTTCATCAACGTTCCTCTTATAGTATAGTAATGCTGGTAAGGGGTATGGTTCCTTGTAACAAGTCAGGCTATGTTGATCTTACTGGTGTCATTCACTCTGACTGGAATGCCTTTCCTTCAAGGCCACAACTCCTTGTCCTTCATCTGGCCAATCCTTACTTCTTGACAGTGCATTTACTGGTTAACAGCAAAGGTCCCAAAGTGACCTTTGTGCTGAAATTCTGATTCCACCATTTGCTGTGTTCCTGAGCAAGTCCACCCTCACTGTTCGTTTCCTTATCTGTACAGTGTGGCTTCTTGTAAAATTGCTGTGAGCATTAGGATAGATAATGCATTGAAAAATGCTTTTGGCATATAATTAGTGCTTAGTCCATATCAGCTCTCATCAAGGTAGCCTCTCTTACTCCTTTTTTCCTCTCCAGGTTGCGTTAAAAGCTTCTCATTTCTGTTTTTTTTTAAATGCCTTGTACATATTATTGCATTTCTTTCATTTTTCAAAAAATATTTACTACGATGTGTCTACCATTATTACCATATAAGATGCTGGAACTATAACTATAGTTCTATAGGTATGGAACTATAACTATAAGAATTTCAAGAAATACTTTCTTGAAGTTTATGAGCTACTGAGGGGAGACATAATTAATACATAGATATACAAGTATCTGGTAGTGACAGGTGCATTTTAGTGGTGCTGTATTAGAAGTATCAGTTTATTTGTCTTCCATTTCTGCTCGCTCATTGATATTTGCATTCCTAGAGCTGAACACAGTTCCTGGCTCACTAATTTTCATTGAGTTATTGTGTGAATGAACGTTTCAGCAAGGTGTGAGACCAGATAGCTAATCAGTCAGTCAGTTAACAAATACTTAATGAGGTCCAATATTCTGCTTGGCTGTGTGGAGATCAAAGGAGGAAATGACATCCTCTCTATTCTGAAAGAGTTCTTACTCTAGAGTAGAGTTTTCTAGTCTCAGCACTACTCACATTTTGGGCTAGATAAGTCTTTGTTGCAGAGGGCTGTCCTGTACATTGCAGAACACATAGCAACATCCATGGCCTCTGTCCACTAAATGAAACAACTAGATATGTCTCCAGATTTAGCAAAATGTCTCTTGGGGGGAGAAATTGCCCCTGTGTGGGAATTACTGCTTTAGAGAAACAAAACCAACCTAGTTCATAGGACTTTTAAAAATCCCAGAAAACATGCAACGAATAGCTAAATCTGGAAACTGCAAACCATAAACACTTTGGCTACTGGAAAAGGAGTGGATGAATTGTACTTTGGTGGATGTCTAGGTCTTGGTTAAAGGAGGGGAGTGAGGGGATGCCTTTGGGGAAGCTTACTTTAAGTAGCTGTCTCTATTGAAAGCTTATGTGAGAGCTGGCTAGGGTTCTCACTAGTGCCCCGCTTAGACTCTGGCAGGAGGAGCCACGGGGGTCTCACTCTGTTCCTCCTTTGGTCTCAGCCCTTTGCAAAGGGGCAAGGCCAGAGGGGGACTTTGTCGACCCCGTGATTTACATTTGAGGCAGGAATTCCCTGCCCAAATGACCGAAGCCCACTTCCACAGCCTACCTGCCTGCTTGAGTTGTTTCTCCATCCCTCATCCTCAGGGTGGCTTTTTCCATTGCTGTGTGCACTCCTAGGCCCAAGGGATGGCCAAGGAGCAGCTCCTTGTGGGAGGCAGAGGCTGTGGAAGGAACTTGGAAATGGGACTGGGGGTTTGCATGTCCCAGTATCAAACTTGCTGGAGTTTGAGAAGCCTAAATTTACACCTGGCATTCCAGTTGGTTATGCAGGTATATTTGTTCAGGGCAAAGGATAGGAGGATAGAACATATTTTTTATCTGTTTGTTGATTTTATTATAGCTTTTAAATATTTAGATACATTTGTGCTTTTGTCCTCTGCCTTGCAAATTGATGTGTTTTTTTGCAACTTGGAAGTCTATTAGTCTTCATTTCAGAGAGAAGTATCTAAAGAGCTAGTTGGATCAATTGAATAGTTGTATATGTTAGTGTAGGCTGTGGCCAGTTTGTCTTTTGACAAAGTTGGGTTAGGAAGCCAGAGCTGGTGTATTGAATTAAGAACATACAGATTCTAACCTACTGAATGAGAAGGTACAAGCCACCCATGTGGGGGGCGGAGGGCAGCAGGTAGTTCCCTTGGCATCCCAGCTCCCACTCTGGGAAAAGGAAACCCATTCAGGGTCATTTTGGTTGAGTATGCAGTTTCAACCCCCCCCCCCCCCCCCCCCGCAAAGGAAGTAGAGTCACAATATTGACCAGATCCTAGAATGGAGGGGGTAGAATGAGCTGGGGGAAGGGCAGTCCTCTGTCCCAGGGCATGAATGAGCCGGAGATTGTGAGTAGGATAGCGAGCACGTATTACTTGTAAGGTGGCTGGAACAGAGGTCACTAATATTTTCTGGGCTTAACTCTAAGTGGTTATTTTTAAAGGTTCCCCAGGAAAAAGTAAAGCAGGAACTTATGGCGGGAATTCTAAACTTAAGTTCTTATCTAAATGTCCAGACTGTGGGTGTTAAGCAGGGTTATCGTACTGTAAAATGCTCAGGCAGGAACTCTGAAAAACAATTTTTTTTTCTCATCATAGTTGTAAGTCATCTTGGAAATGATGTTGACTATGTATAATTAATCCATTTTCTCTGATTGAGTTGATAGATTCCTAGTAAACTATAGTACTTTTTAGTTCTTCATTCTATTTTGGCTCTATCAGGAGTTGTGTGACCTTGTGCAAGCTGCTTAACCTCTCTGTCCCTTTGTTTTGTTATCTGAAAAGTGGTATATGATGTGCTCATCTACTTCATAGGTTTATGAGGATAATTGAAGTAATGAGTGTAGAATCCATAACCCTCCTCACCTGCCTGGGTGAGATGACAGGATGCTTATTCCCACCTAGAAAGAGTCCAGACTTTGGGGCCCCAGAGAATCAGGATTTGATCCTAGTTCTGTCATTTATTTCTTAGCTTTGTGACCTTGAAAAATTTACCTGGCCTCTCTCAGCCTTAGCTGTGGATGGCAGTACTTACCTTAAGAGGATTAGGTGTTGAATTATTGCTAATTATTAAGCCATAATAATGAGAAAAGCTGCTTCCTGGGACATATCTTATGCCTATTACTTGCACTTTCAGTAATGGAATATCTAATGAAATGTGACCCTATGACACAGCGTCTTCTTTCATAGAATTAGCGCTTAGGATGCTGTAACATGGCCAGTAGAATTTTAAGGAAGAGCACAGAGCCCAGCCATAAATCCCCTATTCATTCATTCATTCATTCATTCACTCATCCACATTTACTAAATGCCTGTTGTGCACCACATTGGTGTTGAGAAACAGTGGTTAAAGTTAAGACATGGTTCCTGATTTTATAAAATTTAGTCTGGTCTAGTGTCATTAGTCAAGTTAGTAAGAAATTGAGTAATGTGGTGTTCCAAGGGTTGTGGTTGGTCTGTTTCAGATATTTATGCTGAGTTTCAAAGTGATTGATTTTTCTCCCTTTCTGTTGGACTGTCTTCTAGCTATGGCATTGTGTGAAAGGGAAGCAGCCAAGACCAGGGGAGCTGTGTCACTCCTTTAATTAGGTGCCAGGAGGAAGCTGCAGTGAATTCAGAGTTACACATTCTTTATTATCAGGGCTTACGTAGCAGAGTACCAGAGCTTTCCAAGTGAGTGTAATGAGAACAGGCTTTTTGGGAACAAATTACTTATTTCAGTTATTGGTACAGCAAATATATACAGGACTTTATGTACTCTGTGCTTATTTAAAAAACTTATAGTGTTCCTTATTTGTCTGATTTTGGAAGTAATAGATACGTACCGTAGAAAAACTTTAAGTGTAGTAAAAAGGAGAAAAAAACCACTCACAATTCCCTCCCTCAGAAGTACTTCATTATGAACCCGGTTTCTTTTGTGCATAGTTGTTTGCATATGTGTATTACATAATTGTGTATGCTTTGGATATTTAGTTTTATATTCCCCTTTATCCACTCAGTGTTATATCTTTGACATTTTCTCATATAATTAAAAGCTTGTGAGAAAATTGCTTTATGATTTTCATTTTGGGCAAACATTATTTACTGTGAGTTTCTTATTTTTTAAATTAATTAATTAATTTTTGGAAAGAGAATTCATGCACACGCTGAGGAGGGACAGAGATGGAGAGAGAAAATCTTTTTTTTTAATTAAAAATATATTTGTTTTAACGTTTATTAATTTTTGAGAGGCAGAGAGAGTGGGGGACACAGAATCCAAAGCATGCCCCAGGTTCTGAGTGGTCAGCACAGAGCCTGACGCAGGGCTCGAACCCACTAACCGCGAGATCATGACCTGAGCTGAAGTCAGACGCTCAACCCACTGAGCCACCCAGGTGCTTCCAGAGAGAGAAAAATTTTAAGCAGGTACCATGCTGGGCATGGAGCCCAACGTGGGCTCCTCACAACTGTGAGGTCATGACCTGAGCCAAGACCTGAGCTGAAATCAAGTCAGATACTTAAGGAGCTGAACCACCCAGGCACCCCTGCTGTGAGCTTTTTAAATGTTACCATATCGGAAGAAATTACTTTCTACAAAAGGATCCTTTACAAGGATATCAAATTTGCATATTAGATTTTTTCTTTAAATATTTCTTCATATAGATTTGGTAAATCCTGAGCATGTGAAATAAAAAAGCTTCTTTAAA
Organism: Herpailurus yagouaroundi; assembly: GCF_014898765.1. NCBI lineage: Eukaryota > Metazoa > Chordata > Mammalia > Carnivora > Felidae > Herpailurus > Herpailurus yagouaroundi. The sequence continues at coordinate 26,068,685 of NW_024412407.1, forward strand.
CAGTTCTGCTTTCTCAAGTTTGACATTTAAATGATAAAAGCAACAATATTTTCATTTGTAAAAGTGATTGACATTTAATCACCTAGGGACACACATTGCTAATATTTTCGTGTATATTTTCCTAGACTATTCAATGCTTCTCTGTGTGTTTATAAAACAGGAATATAATGAGGGGTGCCTGGTTGGCTCAGTTGGTTAAGCATCCAACTTCAGTTCAGGTCATGATCTCATGGTTTGTAGATTCAAGCCCTGCATTGGGCTCTGTACGGACTGCTCGGAGCCTGGAGCCTGCTTTGGATTCTGTGTTCTCTCCCTCTCTGTCTCTCTGCTCCTCCCCAGCTTGGACTCTTTCTCTCTTTCTCAAAAATAAATAAAAACATTAAAAAATATATAATGAATCTGATAGTATGTTGTGAATTTTTTAAATAGCAATATATGTAGAGCTACAGCATCTCTTTTTGATGGCTGAGATTTTCTTTTGTTAGGATAGTTAAGATTTATTTAATCCACTGTTACTGTATATTTATGTTGTTGCAATTTCTCACCTTTGTATATAATGCTGTGATGAACATTCTTGTGTATACATCTTAAACATTTAATGTTTATTTTCTTAGTATAAATTTCTAAAAGTAGTTTCTTGACTTCCCCCCACCACCCCGACATCAATTCTTATAACTGGCTTCTTTGGTTGTTCATAGAAAATCTTCAACTTTGGCTAAGGGCAGATTTGAGTTTTCCTCCATTTCAATGTGGACGGTTATTGCATCAATAGAAAGCGTACAATGATTGTGAACATTTAGTGATGCAGTTATCCTTAGGGAATTTTCAAGAGGTGAAGGCAACTAGGAAAGATTCCCATATAACTGGGTATGAATGGTGGCAGTCCACTCATCAAGCACTATGGAGACCTCTCTATGAGGAATTATTTAGTGCACTGGAACATGTGCCTTCCTCTGTCACAGTTATTCTCTTCATGACCGTACAGTTGATAACTAGCTTTGTGTTTCATTTTTGTTTAAAAAATGCCTTTATGGGACAATTTATACTATTTTTCTAGGATTTAAGCAGTTAAAAACTGTAATTGAGAAAAGAAAATTAATTTTTCCTTATGATGAGGTAGAGATTTCAAGGAAAAGGATTGATGTCTTAAATAAAAAAATAAAACAGATGTTATGACTTATTTTAAGAGTCATTTTCCTATTTACTAAAATTGAAAGTCTTGGGCTTGAAATTGGAGCAGATTATATCCCCCTGGGATATGAGGAATAAGGGTGCAGTAAAAAGGCACAAAAACCCCATGATGATATTTGTTGGGTAGGTTTTGGAAGTTGAGTGTTGGCAATCGATTGTGTTGACATTGGACTAAATCATCTCTGTCCTCTGTCCTTCTCCTCTCTTGCACCTATTTGAAGCAGCTATACATACTGTTACTTTGGTGCTTTAGGGTCAGAGACGGAGTCTTGTTTATATTCGTTGGTCTCTGATCCTTCCTCACATTCTTTACTGTCTAACCAGTATTTCTTTTATGAATGAAAACGTTAGATTGCTTGCAAGGCCTGTAGATGGCTGTACGAATACCTTTAAAAGGAGTTTCATTTATTGCCTAATATTGAAACTCCATGCTGTCAATATTCACTACCAATCATTAATTAACTCCTTACTCATTCCTTTGTTCAACAAATAACTATTTAGTGCCTTCTTTATGCCTGGCACTGCAGCTAGATGCTGAGAATAAAGTAGTTAGCCAGGAAGACAGGGGCCTTCCCCTCCTAGAATGTGTAAGCACACAGCATACATTATAGAAAGAACAATGATATTCTCCAAAAAATCTCTCAACTCCTTTTTATGGAGGAAAAACAAGCCCAGGTTTAACTTCACTTTGAGAATTTAGCTGTGTCTGTATTTGGGCCAAAGTCCCTCTTCTCGTCCACTCTGGCTTTGGCCTGCATCATGATTGTGAGGTCAGAGGCCTCTGTACAGTTATAATATCTGTATAATATCTTTTGATTCTGGTTAACCTATGCAGCATGTGACATGTAAAGAGAGAAAAAGCCCTTTAAAAAATTGCTAAAAGATACACAAGTCCATGGGGGAAAGCAAAGCTCAATTACTGGGAGAATGAGGCTGGCTGACTTGGCTGGGGATTGTTCACTTTGTTAGCAACTGATCTTGACTAAGGAGCCACCCTACCATAACAAAGAAGAAGAGAGGGAGTTTGACAGGAAGGGGAGGGGCTGGAAATAGAATTTGGGGTAAAAACACGGTCATTTTATTTTTTCCTAATAACTGCTCCAACCATGCCGTGGTAGGCCTAACTCCTGACCCCACTCCCTGCCCCGCTTAGCTGGCTCTAATGAGTCTTTGGCCAACATGGCCAAATTTTATCAATTTTTATTCATCCTGAATATTGGGACAGTCAATTCTGGTACTTAGCTCAGTTTTGCTTAGTTTAAAAGCACAATGAAAACTCTTGTGTCTGCCATCTTTGCCTGCTTTGGCTTTTTCTGAACCTGGAGCAGGTGTAGTAGAAGTGTGAAGGGCATTTTCTGAAGCAGAGTCCCACTCTTCCCCATTGGGCAGGGAGGACATGAATAGTCACAGTCCTTTTTCTGTTGATTATTGTGGCTTCTCAGGTGAACCCTGACAGCTGCCCACATCTCTTCTAAGGGCAAACTGGCCTGGTTCCTTCACCTGGTGTGCAGCCTTCATAGGTGAAATACTGGTAAACATTCCATCCTCTAGCAGCTCCCCATTCTTGCCACACCAAAGGGATTTTTTACAGCCCACCGCCTCTCAGCCTAACCATCTCTTTCCATTTCTGTTTCCTTTTTTCCAGCATTGATCTGTTTTTAAATTTATTTTTTTTTTTATGTTTTATTTATTTTTGAGACAAAGAGAGACAGAGCATGAATGGGGAGAGGCAGAGAGAGAGGGAGACACAGAATCTGAAGCAGACTCCAGCCTCTGAGCTGTCAGCACAGAGCCTGACGCGGGGCTTGAACCCACGAACCGTGAGATCATGACCTGAGCTGAAGTCAGGCGCTCAACTAACCGAGCCACCCAGGTGCCCCTCCAGCATTTATCTTAAAAATAAAAGTTATTTTACTAGCAAAAATGGGTTTATTCAGGAATAACGAAGAATTGCAATTTGGGGAAAGAAAGGTGTGGCTAAAACCATAGGCTAGGCCAACCAAGGAGAGGAACATTATTTTATGGAGAAGGAGAAAGTTGAGAGGGTTGTTCTGAAGGAAAGCCCATTGGAGAAAGGCAGGCGTTCAGGGTGATGATGATTTCTCATTGGTTGAGTTGCAAGGGTAGTTGATTTCTTGTAAGAGATGCAATGCACATCTTTTCTTGTTGGGGACTGTCATTGATGATTCTTCCCTCTTGATCATTCTTCTGTTTGGGCTTGGGGGGGGATAGGGGGTGGGGAGGGGGAGGGTGGTCTGTAGTTGATAATTCCTGAGGTAGAGTAGTATGGTGTGAGGGCTCCCCCTTCTGGCCCCTCGACTCCATTGTAGTGAGGTTTCCCTTTGTTAATTTTCACACTAATAGTGCAGGGTGAGGACAGCATGAGAGCAAGGGTGCAGTAATCAATTCAAGAGTAAAATGCCTGTTTCTCTTTATTGCATATTCTCATTATCTTTACAAGTGATTATTTTTGAGCTCCTCACCCCTCTTCTTCCTTTGTTGGCAGGGAGGGAAAGCACATCCACAAGGGTGGAGAGGCAATAGTGGCATGAAAAAACATGGCCCATACTCCCAAGTTTGTGCCTTTCTCCTGGTCTTTCCCCAGTTTGAGTCAGCTGTGTGCTTCTTGGCCTGGTATCATTTAGAAAACCTGTAGAGAGGTGGCTGGCTTCAACTTCTGGCAGTTTTCTGAACCTAAAACATAGAGTAATTAGCACATGTTGGTCTTAGTTTTGGCTTCTGACCATAATCCCCAGATAAGAAAGAAAAAGCTCATATTTTGTTTTACTTATTTCCTGGATAAGTTTTCGTGTCCTCACAAAATTCAATCATGCAGTTTCTTAAAGGATCCCTGTGGGCTCCAGAAATAGGGAAATGCTCGGTTGGATCAGGTCTTTCATCTTGAGCAGGTGATCACGGTTTCTTATCACAAACAAGGCGCTCAAGACCCTCCAACCCCCTGTTTTGGGGTCTTGCCACAAATGTCTCCAATTGTCACCATGCCATTTAGAGTCACTCTTCTACTGCCAATTCTTCCTCATTTCATTTTCTCTCTGCTCAGAAAGCTTGGGGGGCAGAATGCCCAGTATGCTGGCTAAGCAGACTCCAGCTGGGGATGGTCAGGTACTCCCAGTCTTGATTTTCTTGGGTGCTTCCTCCTCTTTAGAAAAGGGGAGAAGCCCCACTCCTCAACAGATTCCTCTCACTCCCAGTTTCTCTCTCTGTTGACCAGGGTTGGGGTGTGGTTGTGGTGGTGGGGCTGGATTCAAATCACCCCCCCCCCCCCCCACCCAAACTCTGCTAGGGAGCAGACCACGACCACGTTTCCAGTGGCCCTCTAAACTCAAGGCGGGGTTCTTAGCAGCTGTGTCTCAAGTTTTGGACTTCAACTATGATTGCAGCACACAATCCCACTGAACATTCTGTTACAAAATGAAAGAACCAATAAGGAAGCCAGGAGATTGCTCCTAGTGTATCAGATTTCAAGATTTGTAACTTTTAAGCAGTCTAAAACAATTCTCTGGGCTTTAGAATAGAGATGAACTATGGAAACTTAAGTTCATATTTAATGAACATTTGTCAAGCACCAATGATGTGCAAGTACAATGTAGATGCTTTCATGTACAATATATCAGTCCATCTAACTCTGGATTTTAAAATCAGATCCATTTTTTTAGGCAATAATGATGATATTTTTAATGGTATAGTTGTTATTTGTTTTGTATCTGCCATATGCCAGGCACTATTTTAAGCATTTTACAGTCTTATCGTTTAGCTTCACAAATACTCTATGAAGGTGATATTATTATCCTGATTTTACAAAGAATCAGTCTGTGAGTAATTATTTCCTTAAGGCCATTTAGATTGTAGGTGGTGCTGACAGCTAGCATTTAATGAGTGCTTTCTATGTGTCAGACCCTCTTTTAAGTACTTTATGTATGTTAACATCATGATAGTAGCCCTGTAAGATAATCCTTTCCCCCCAAAACCACACAAATTTATTATCTTATATTTCTGTAGGATTGAAGTTTGCCATAAGTCTCAGATGGTTAAAATCAAAGTATAAGCAAGCTTCATTCCTTTCTGGAGGCTCTAGAAGAGGATCCATTTCCTTCCTCATCCAGCTTATTGGCAGAATTCACTTCCTTGGGATTGTATGACAGAGGTGGCCGTCTTCTGGCCAGCTGCTGATTGAAGGCTGGCCTCAGCTTCTAGAGGCCACCCTCATTTCTTGGCTCATGTTTCCTTTCCTCCTCCTTATATGCCTTCAAGAGCAAGTTGGGTCTTTTTTTTTTTCTTTTTTTTAAAGACTTAATTTTTCTAGAGGAGTTTTAGGTTCACAGAAAAATTAAGAAGAAGATATGGGGATTTCTTGTATACTCCTAGTCCCACGCATGCGTGGCCACCCCCATTATCAACACCTCCTCCAGAATGCTACCTTTGATACATTTGATGAACCTACATTGACACATTGTAATCACCCAAAGTCTATAGTTCATCTTAGTGTTCACTCTTTCTTTGTGTTGTTCATTCTGAGGGTTTGAACAAATGTGTAATGACATGTATCCATAATTACAGTAACATACAAAGTGGTTGCATTGCCCTAAAAATCCACTGTGCCCCACCTTTTTATTCCTCCTTTCTCTCTCAACTCTGGCAACTACTGATCTTTTTACTGTTGCCATGGTTTTGCCTTTTCCAGAACATCATATGGTATGTAGCCTTTTCAGATTGGCTTTTTTCTCTTAGATTGGCTTTTTTTCTCTTAGCATTTATATTTCCTCCATGTTTTCTCATGGTTTGATAACTCACTTCTTTTAGTGATGAATAATAATCCATTGTTTGTATGTACCACAGTTTCTTTATCCATTCAACTACTGAAGGGTGTGTTGGTTGCTTCCAAGTTTTGGAAGTTATGAATTACAAAAACAACCACAAATGGTTTGGCTCCACAGACTTACAGCATTAGCACACTGACTCAATAAATGTTAAATAGCTGGATACATGTCTGAGTGAATATATAGCTGAATAAACAGTTGAGGTTGGTTCCTTGGAGGAGGGAAAATAGATGGTAATAATCTTTGTGTCAATGGTGTGATACTTGGCCCAACTGAATTCCTTACAGAAAGAGTAGGAATGTCTACCCCTAGGCCTCAAGAGTTTCTGACAAGTCTTTTGTATGTGTGCCTCCAATGGATGGTTCAGAAGAATCATTGAAGTAGATTAGGTATGAAAGGAAGGAGGAAGGAAATAAGTAATGGGGGAGAAGAAGGAAAGGGTGAAGGTGAAGGAAGAGGTTTAGAAAAGGAAGGAAAAGCAATTCACAGTCTATTGATGGTAAAGTCTTCCACTTGTCTGTGATATTTTCTGTGATCTGTTTCTGATATGTGGTATCTGTTAGGCAATCACTGATATTTATGATTAAAAAAAAGCTACTATGGGGGCACCTGGGTGGCTCAGTCCATTAAGTGCCCGACTCTTGGTTTTGGCTCAGTTCATGGTCTCATAGTTTGTGAGTTTGACCCTGTATCTGGGCTGTGTCAGTGCAGAGCCCGCTTGGGATTCTCTCTCTCTCTCCTTCTCTCCTCCTCCCCTGCTCACTTTCTCTCTCCCTCTTTCTCTCTCAAAATAAATAAATAAACTTAAAAAAAGTTACTCTGAACCTGCGTGTGCATGTTTTTTATGGACATGTTTTCAACTCCTTTAGGTAAATACTATAGAACATGACTGTGGATTGTATGATAACAGTATGTTTAATTTTGTAAGCAATTGCCAAACTGTCTTCCAGAGTAGCATACCATTTTACATTCCCACCAGCAATGAATGAGAGTTCTTGTTGCTCCTTGCCAGCATTTAGTGTTGTCAGTGTTCTGGATTCTGGCCATTCTAATAGATGTGTAGTTGTATCTTATTGTTTTAATTTGCATTTCCCTGATGACATATGATGTGGATCATCTTTTCACATGCTTATTTGCCCTCTGATGAGGTGTCTGTTAAGGCCTTTAGCCAATTTAAATAAAATTTAAATAAAATGAGATATAGTTGACATACAATATTATATTATTTTCAGGTGTACAACATAATGATTTGATATTTGTATATTTTGCAAAATGATCACTAAGGTTAAGTCCAGTTAATATCCGTCACCACACAGTTACAAAAAAAATTTTTTTTTTTTTTTACTTGTAATGAAACCTTTAAGATTTACTCTCTTAGCAACTTTTCAACATACAATGCAGTATTAGGAACTACAGTCATGGTGTTGTATGTCACATCCCCAGACTTATTTATTTTATGACTGCAGGTTTGTACCTTTTGAACATGTCCACTCATTTTGCATACCCCTCACTTCTGTTCTTTGTATATATGATTTTGGTGGGTTTTTTTGGGGGGAGGGCCCATTTTTAAACTGGATTGTTTGTTTTCTTTTTTTTTAAAATTTTTTTTTTCAACGTTTATTTATTTTTGGGACAGAGAGAGACAGAGCATGAACGGGGGAGGGGCAGAGTGAGAGGGAGACACAGAATCGGAAACAGGCTCCAGGCTCTGAGCCATCAGCCCAGAGCCTGACACGGGGCTCGAACTCACAGACCACGAGATCATGACCTGGCTGAAGTTGGACGCTCAACCGACTGCGCCACCCAGGCGCCCCTGGATTGTTTGTTTTCTTATTGTTGAATTTTAAGTGTTCTTTGTATATTTTGAATAACAATCCTTTATCTCCTGTGTCTTTGCAGATATTTTCTCCCAGTCTGTGGCTTGTCCTCTCATCCTCTTAACATTGTCTCTCATAGAGCAGAAGTTACACATTTTAATGGAGTCCAGTTTAGCACTTAGTTCTTTCATAGATTGTGCCTTTGCTATTGCATCTAAAATGTCATTGCCATACCTGAGGTCATTTAGGTTTTCTCCTGTGTTGTCTTTTAGGAGTTTTATAGTTTCTGTATTTTACATTTAGGTCTATGATCCATTTTGAGTTAATTCTTGTGAAGGGTGTAAGATCTGTGTCTAGATTAATTTTTTTTTTTTTTGCACGTGGATGTCCAGTTGTTCTAGCACCATTTGTTGAAAAGACTGAAGTAGTCCTATTTTATTGATGGAGAAATGGAAACAAAAAGAACTCAAGGACGTCACTAAAGATTATGCAGTTAGGAAATGGTCTTTCTGGCTCTTGGGCTCATGGGCTTTAAGTAAGGCTCCAGGGCTTCTTACTACACCAGACTGTCCCTTTGCAGTCACACCAACATTGACATGCAGGGCTTCAGGTTAAAGCTTGATGCCTCCTTATATTGCAGTGTCTTAATACAAAGGAAAGAATCCCAAATAGGAAAATTTCAGTTTATGAAGGTGAATTAATGCTTTGTTTGACTATTGTTAATATCCAAGACTGTTTTTTCTACTCCTCAAGGATCCTGCAAATAAAGCAGTGGGCTCAAGTCATGGGCAAGGTGTTTCTTTCTTCTTCTCTCTGCCTGGCATCTCTGATTCATCCCAGTGGCTTAGTTGTAGAATTTTTTTTTCTTTTTTCTTTTTTGGCTCTCCTGTCTAGCTGTCATAGCCTACTTGGTTATCTCCCATTTATATCTGTGAGATGGATGCCAAGAAACATATCAACTATGCCGTCGTTGGGGGGACTAAAACCTATTCAACTGTGAGAAACAGGAGTGGAATAGCCACTGTGTGGAGACTTATCTGTGTCACCTAAAAAAGGAAGTATTCTTTCTTTTCTCTCCATTGCTGAAATCCCCAGAGACTTTTCTTTTGAACTCAGTCACTGTCACTGAAATGGAATTTATGTGACAATATTTTGAGTTATCATGAAAGATAATCTAGAGGTCTAATTTCTGTTTTTTGAAAATTCTTTATAAGGTAATGCGTTTTTATTGTCAACATTGAAACTTTATATAAGTATATATTAAACAAGCATAAAAGTCTTCTCAATCCCATTCCCTATAGGTAAACAGTGTTAATGTTTTGATACTGTCATTATTCCAGGACATTAGGCATAAGCTAGGACTATTTCAAACAAACCAGGGCATATAATTCCCCTCCTGCATATGAGTTTTTATATCTTTATCTATAGAAACATCTGGTTACACTCCATGTATGTATTACATAGAGTGATAGCTTCTAATATGGCTCCTAACAATCCCCACCTCCTGGTATTCACGTGTCATCCTCTTCCCTTTGAGTGTAAGCTAGGTTTAGTGACTTCTAGAATAGAATAGAATACTGTGGAAGTGATGGTATGTCACTTCTGAGATTAGATTATAAAGATGGTGGCTTCCATTTTGGGTGCTCTCTTTCTCTGTTGGGTCATTTGTTCTGGCCTGCTGCCATGTTGTGAGGACACTCAGGCAATATATGGAACTGAGGCAAGGCACTGGTAAGGAACATGTGGTAAGGAACTGAGGTATTTGGTCAATAGCCAACAAGGAACCAAGGCCATAACCAACCACATCAATGAACTCAGAAGTGGATCCTTAGCTTTAGTTGACTCTAGCCCCCAATCAACAGCCTGATTACAAGTTTATGACAGACCCTGAGCCAGAACCACCTAGCTAAGACACTCCTGATCCTTAGAAACTGTTTTAAAAAGTAAGTGTTGCTTGAAGCTGCTGAATTTTGGAGTAATTTATTAGATAGTAATAGATCACTAACATTTATTAAGTAATAAATCACATAAAAATCATTTGTGACAATATTCTCTTTTTCCTACCCACAACATATGGGTCAATGGATACCTCCTTTAGTATGTGTGGTACAAAGTAAAATTATTTCATTTAAAAAATGTGGAGAAAATATGAAATTCCAGTTTAGGGTTGACCATCATATATTTTTTTTTCCTTTTCTTTAAATGAAAAATGACTTAACAAACATCCTGGAAGTATGTTTTTCTGCTTCTGTAATTATCTCTACAGGATAGCTTCTTAAAGGGAAAACTTCAGGGTCATGAAGCAACACATTTAATTTCAAATTGATATTTATGAATTGTCTTTTATTTGAAGTCATCTGTTTTGTGACTAAGACCCTACTGGCCTTTCCAGTACTGAGTATAATTAACCTTAAAATGTTTTGTTAATGTATAGGTGAAAAATTATAATTTTAATTTGTGAGACTGAGATTCATTTTACTTTTTTATTATTATTCCTGACAGTTTCCTCTCCTATGAAGGGTACCTCTAGGTCTTTTGCCTATTTTCTTCTTGACTTGCTCATCTCATCCTTTTTGGGTTTCAACGCAATGTGTCTTTATTAAAACACTGTAGCTCGGGGCGCCTGGGTGGCGCAGTCGGTTAAGCGTCCGACCTCAGCCAGGTCACGATCTCGCGGTCCGTGAGTTCGAGCCCCATGTCAGGCTCTGGGCTGACGGCTCAGAGCCTGGAGCCTGTTTCCGATTCTGTGTCTCCCTCTCTCTCTGCCCCGCCCCCATTCATGCTCTGTCTCTCTCTGTCCCAAAAATAAATAAACGTTGAAAAAAAAAAATTAAAAAAAAAAAACAAAACACTGTAGCTCTTTGCCATATCTGTTGCACATATTTTTCCCAGTTTGTCTTTTGGCTTACTTATGTTTATGTTTAAAATTTTTTCCTGTGGAAATTTTAAAAATAATCAGGTAATCAACTTCGTCAGTTTTTTTTTTTCTTTTTTGGCTTTTGAACCTTTATGTCATGATTCCTGTAGCCCAAGGTATTTTCATCTAGTATTTTTATGATTTAGCTTTTTTGTGTGTGTGTTAAAATTTCTGACCTATCTTTGATTTATTTTAGTATAATGAAGTAGAGATCAAGTATTTTCCCTATATGTTCTAGCCTCATTACCCAACAACAAAAACAAAAATCTTACTTCCTTCCACCGATTTGAAATGTCAAGTTTATCCATTCTAGATAATCCTATCTGTATGGGTCTGTTTTGGAAATCCCACTTTTCTTCCATAGCTTTATCTGATTAGTTTTGTTCTACAGCCATACTGTATCAATTACTGTAGCTTTATGGTATATTTTAACATCTCATAAATCATTTTTTTTTTGCCAGAGTTTTCTTTGTACTTCTTTCATATTTTTCTCCTAGGAACAATTGAGATTGCTCTTCAAGTTAAAATGATTTCTGTTGATATTTTTATTTGAATTTCATTAATTGATACATTATTACAAAATTAAAACTTTCTATCCAAGAACAAGATATATTTACTTATATGTTCAATCCTTATTTTATTTCCCTAAACAGAGTATATAGTTTTTTCTTTTAGATTCTGCACATTTCTTTTATTTACTTATTTGTTTATTTATTTACATCCAAGTTAGCATATAGTGCTGTAATGATTTCAGGAGTAGATTCCAGTGATTCATCCCCTGTGTATAATACCCAGTGTTCATCCCAACAAGTGTCTTCCTTAATGCCCCTTACCCATTTAACCCATCCCCCTACCCATAGCCCCTCCAGGAATCTTCAGTTTGTTCTCTGTACTTAAGAGTCTCTTATGTTTTGTCCCCCTCCCTATTTTTATATTATTTTTGCTTCCCTTCCCTTATCATCTGTTTTATATCTTAAATTCCACATATGAGTGAAGTCTTTCTTCATATGATATTTGTCTTTCTCTGGCTGATTTCACTTAGCATAATACCCTCTAGTTCCATCCACATAGTATTCTGCACATTTCTTATTGCAATTACTCCTAGATATTTTGTTTTTGATGCTTCTATTTTTGTACCAAGAAGCATCTTGTTTTCAGAATTATTTTTGTGATTATTGTTTATATATAGGAATATTACTAATTTTTGTTCATAGCAACTCATCTTGTTTAAGTTTCTTAGTGTGTTTTTTTCTAGTTTATTCCAGCATATTTGGGTTTTCCAAATATGCACTTTCATATTTATGTATCTTACACATAACAATAATCTGTTCTGTTTTCTAGTATTTACTTCTTGCGTCTTGTAGTCTTTAATGGGCATGATTTCAGTGTTTCCTCAATGAATTCAATACTGGGTTTCTTTTGCCTTCCTCTTCTCTGTCTCTCTTCTGTTGAATCTTCTCTTCAGTTTCTGGTTCTGTGTCTTGGGCAAGTTACTGACATGAAGAAAAGTGGAGCTTGGAAAGGTAGAGAGTGACTGAGCCAGTATGCAAACTTAGGAGTCACTAACTTCAGGGCTCATACTCATCTATTTTCTTTCCTTCCTTCCTTCCTTCCTTCCTTCCTTCCTTCCTTCCTTCCTTC